>NW_027507790.1:167837768-168430268 GCF_037356315.1 Lithobates pipiens | reverse complement strand
GGTGTCAGTGGGAGGAAGAGTGCCTCGTCATTGGTGTCTGTGGGAGAAAGAGTGCCTCATCATCGGTGTCTGTGGGAGGAAGAGTGCCCCATCATTGGTGTCAATAGGAGGAAGAGTGCCTCATCATTGGTGTCAGTGGAAGGAAGAGTGCCCCATCATTGGTGTCAGTGGGAGGAAGAGTGCCCCATCATTGGTGTCAGTGGGAGAAAGAGTGCCTCATCATCGGTGTCTGTGGGAGGAAGAGTGCCCCATCATTGGTGTCAATAGGAGGAAGAGTGCCTCATCATTGGTGTCAGTGGAAGGAAGAGTGCCCCATCATTGGTGTCAGTGGGAGGAAGAGTGCCTCATCATTGGTGTCTGTGGGAGGAAGAGTGCCTCGTCACTGGTGTCAAGGAGAAGGGATCTCACGGCTCCAGGAGCACACATGCAGGCTTTAAGCTGTCTCTTCGGCAGGGAAGCCACAGGTGCTGGCTATTACCACTAGCAACAGATGAAAAACAAGCTCTGGACTGCCGCACTCTTCAGAAAACCACTTTCTTCTATTGCTTAAGCACTACAACTAGTGCGAAACGTCAGCAATCTTTCCTTGTTCGCTGTGTTTGTTGAGCTGTGATGTGATTTTCCAATAAAAGAAAGTGGTTTTCTGAAGAGTGTGGCAGTCCAGAGCTTGTTTTTCATCATTGTCGTCATCAGGAGGAAGAGTGCCCTGTCGCCCTGTCATTGTTGTCAGTGGGAGGAAGAGTGTCCCATCATTGGTGTCAGTGGGAGGAAGAGCACCCCATCATTGGTATCAGTGGGAGGAAGCGTGCCCCATCATTGGTGTCAGTGGGAGGAAGAGTTCCCTGTCATTGTCATCAGTGGGAGGAAGAGTGCCCCATCATTGGCGTCAGTGCAAGGAAGAGTGCCCCATCATTGGTGTCAGTTAGAGGAAGAGTGCCCCATCATTGGTGTCAGCGGGAGGAATAATGCCCCATCATTGGTATCAGTAGGAGGAAGCGTGCCCTGTCATTGTCGTCAGTGGGAGGAAGAATGCCCCATCATTGGTGTCAGTGGGAGGAAGCGTGCCCTGCGATTGTCGTCAGTGGGAGGAAGCGTGCCCCATCATTAGTGTCAGTAGGGGAAGAGTGCCCCTTCATTGGTATCAGTGGGAGGAAGCGTGCCCTGTCATTGTCGTCAGTGGGAGGAAGAATGCCCCATCATTGGTATCAGTGGGAGGAAGTGTGCCCTGCCATTGTCGTCAGTGGGAGGAAGCGTGCCCCATCATTAGTGTCAGTAGGGGGAAGAGTGCCCCATCATTGGTATCAGTGGGAGGAAGCGTTCCCTGTCATTGTCGTCAGTGGGAGGAAGAGTGCCCCATCATTGGTATCAGTAAGAGGAAGAGTGCCCCATCATTGGTATCAGTAAGAGGAAGAGTGCCCCATCACTGGTGTCAGTGGGAGAAAGCGTGCCCCATCATTGGTATCAGTAAGAGGAAGAGTGCCCCATCATTGGTGTCAGTGGGAGGAAGCGTGCCCTGCCATTGTCATCAGTGGGAGGAAGCGTGCCCTATCATTGGTATCAGTAAGAGGAAGAGTGCCCCATCATTGGTGTCAGTGGGAGGAAGCGTGCCCTGCCATTGTCATCAGTGGGAGGAAGTGCCCCACCACAGTTTGGAGACCAGTGATCTAAACCATCACAATTTTTTACTCATTCATGCCATTTGTGTCCTGCTCATTTGATGTCCAAGATGATTGTTTTAGTGAATTGGACATTAATTGTTCTGTTTTTTCAGACCACGTATGGCCACCGTAAAATGCACCTAGTGTTTGATATACTGTTTCATGCTATGAAAGTAATGCAAATGTAACACTTATGTTAAGTCTTCATTACCTCTATCTAACAATCCAAGCAGCTCACCCATAATTAGCTTGCTCCAAAGCTTCCTCTGGGAGCACGAACCACTCGCTCTTGCACGTCGTTAATCAAAACTGCCTCCTCTGTGTCACACTGGGCTCCGAATGATTCCTTAAAGCCACACCTCTCCCTTTTATGTGACCCCTCCCCTACACTGAACTTGTTTCCTGCAAACCTTTTCCTGAACTCCACCCATAAAGCTTAACCCTCTGTGTCCCTCATCCACACTGTCATGTCCAGCACTCCTTATATCATTGCATTCTTAATCCGTGCTTCTCTATCTCTTTGGTTTGAGAAAGACCTAGTAAAGGTCAAAACACAATATGTGGCTGAGCATGATATTACTACATCGGTATGTAAAGCTTTTATTTGAAGAAAAAGGTTTTTGTTTTGTTACATCAGTGGTGCTGGTCATCTTTTTGAAGGACATTATTTTTACCTCTCACTGAGATCCCAGGGCTAACCCTGACAATGCCTTCAGCTGCCCTAGTCTTCCAAAAGGACACCGCCATCTTTAATCAATCCCAGATAACCCAAAGCTTAAAGGGCAACTCCACTTAACTGGGGGAAAAAATAGCAAATAAAAAAAAATATAGTATATACAATTGCGACCCAAGTTATATTGTAATTGAATGTTATTAAAAATGACCTTTCCTTTTCAATCTGCAGCTGCTGTAATTTTCTGTAAAATGCAATGCAATATGGCTACCTGGAGGTGTTCCATACACAGAATGTGTAAAGAACGCCCCCCAAAAACATCATTTCTTGCTTTGTGTGATTGGCTCACTGATTTTCCCAGAAGTCTGCCCTAAGATAGAAGTCCGATTTCAGGCATCCCCTGCAACAAAAATGTCATTTTTGGTGAGATACTCCCAATTGAAAATCAGGTCTAAAGGTATGCAGACGCTGCAATTTTCCTCATTAGAGCCCTGCAGGTGCACCAGCTGATTGATAATTATTAAACCACTCCCATTAGATGAATTTTCCACACAGATACAGACAAACAAACAGAGATTTCTTCAGAATAACAAAAGGTAGAAATCTGCAACAAAGTTTATTAAAATCCCTGCAATGTACATAGATCACCCAGAGGGGAGTATGTTTTTTTTTTTTCAACAAAAGTGGAGTTATGCTTTAAAGCAGAATTCCAGCCAAAAATAAAAAGATACAAATGAATAGCCCATTATTGATAAGATAAAAAAAAGTAGCCTCTTCTGCAATATTCAATCCAGAGATTTTCCCCACAGTACTTTTTTCTGACACTAGACGTCTGATGGTTAGCATCACTCAACCCACTTCCCCGGAGCCCAGGTTATCTGAGAACTCTTCCAGGCTGTTACTAGACAGTGAACGAAGAAGCAGTACATCTCTCTGCTTTCTCTTCCTACCAGCAAGCTTCTTTTCAGCACATAAACTGACGTCAAATGACGGAGCGATCACTTGTAAGCAAACCGGCGTCACGTCATGACGCCGGTTCCTCCCTCCCCTCTCTGTACCGATCGGTACAGGGGGAGGGGGAGAGATTGCAGCAGCGCTGTGGGCACAGTGACAATAATCTGCAGTACTCTGCAACACTGCGCAATACTCTGCAACACTGTGCAATACTCTGCCAATACTCTTCAACACAGCAATACTCTGCAATAATCTGCCAATACTCGCCAATACTCTGCCAATACTCGCCAATACTCTTGCTCAAGCTGCTTGCTGTGGGGGCACTCAACGGCAGGGAGAGGCCAGAAGCACTGATGAGGGACCCGAGAAGAGGAGGATCTGGGCTGGCCTGTGCAACTCCATTACACAGGAAGGTAAGTATATCATGTTTGTTATTTTTATAGAGAAAAAAAAAAAAAACAAGACTTTACAATCACTTGAACTCCAGTCTCACTCCTCCACTGTCAGAATGCAATGATTAGCGCTGCAACCGATTGGCTGCAACCTGCTGATCAAGAACATTTTTCCAGCATTCTTCTTCTGTTCCCCTCTGTCAAATAGGAATGGCCGATCAAAATTTGTCTGGTTCCTGCTAGATTTTGATTAATTTATGGCCAGCTTAAAGTGTTACTAAAATCTGTATATGCAGAATAGCATGCTTGTTATACTCACTGTGGAACTTAAGGGGTTAATCCTCTGCATTTTGTTAAAGGGCTCTTTGATCCTGTATGCATAGATCTTTCCCTCTTGCACTGTCTATCTGGGGAAGGCCAGCTAACACACAGGCAGGGTAGCCAACCTGCACATGTTCAGTTGTGTCTTATATGCTGAAGAGAACATTTCCTTGATATTGACATTACACATGCGAGTGTGTATACAGGCTATAGTGGAATCTCCTCCTACCTGAACACACAGCTCTGCACAGGTTATTATGCAGGTTATCATGTGACCGTGGTATACACATCAGCCAAAAAGATATATAGTGGCAGTGTTTTAATGTAAAAAGAAGATGTAAAAGCTGTGGGCACTGTGGGTGGGCAGATGAACTATTTTCATATTTCTGGGTTTAGCAACATTGTAAGGTCCCTGAAGAAGACACTTGGGCACGATTCGAAGTTAGAAAAAAAGAGGTTTAACCTTAGATTCAGGAAAGGGTTCTTTATTGTTAGAGTAGAAGCAGAATATACAGGGCTATGAGAATCGTTAAGAGAATAAAAAATCACACTCACATACTGTAGGTTGAACTGGATGTATTTGTTTCTTTTTTCAAACTTATAACTATATAGCTATAAAAAGTAATGAGCTGCAAAAGACTTTAGGTAAAACGAGTGTAAGGTCTCATTCACACAGGCATATAGATGTAGGCAATACCGGGACAAGATCATGTAGAGCCTAGGGCAACCATACCAAACTGTGCCCCCCCTTCAAGATGCACAAGCATTATGTGCCAGCAAACCCCCCCCCCCACTCAAAATAAATAAATAAATTGAGCGCTAATCTGCATGCGTACCCCTCAACATAAATTCCCCCTCCTCCCAGTACAAATCTGCCCCCTGCCAAAATCCACCTGCCAGCACAAATCTTCCCCATCCATCCTCTCTTTAAGCTCTCTAAGCATAATGCATGAGCATTATGTGCCAGCAAAAATCCCCCCCCCCCCCCAATAAATAAATAAATAAATAAATTGAGCACTAATCTGCATGCTTACCCACTAAATATAAATCTCCCCTCCTCCTAGTACAAATCCTATACCCCCCACTTCAACCCCCCACTTCAACCCCCCCCCTCCTAGCACAAATCCCCCCAAAATTCCCCTCCTAGCACAAATGCCCCCAATTATCCCTCCTAGCAAATTTACCTGCCCCTGCTCCCCCAAAAAATCCCTTCCTAGCACATAGGAGGGAGCGACAGGTGTTTTCCGTGCAGCCAGCCTGTAGAAACCAATGACAGGCTGAGAGACGCAGCCGCTGTACAGATCTTCGATCATCTGAGCCCGTACATCTATATAGGGACAGGTGCACAGCTCTGGATGTGGATAGACTGTGTTCAGAGCTGTGCATCCTTTCTTATACAGATATAAACAATGAGAGGTGCAGGAAGATATGGACAGTCTCTGCATCTCTCATCATTGATTTTTACAGGTTGACTGCATGCAGCTGTATGGAACACCTGTCACCCCACCGGAATTATTGTTATTGAAATACATGTGTAGAATAAGCAAGCAGACATTGGGAAACCTGCACATTTATTTGATAAAACAGTGGTGTGCAATAACCCTTATCAACCAATCAGATTTTAGCTTTTTATCAGTTCAGATTAGTCAGAAAAATAAAAGTTGATTGGTAATAGGGTTGCCATGATGTTAAACTACTGACATATCTGATTTCTATTTCCATAATAAATTAGATTCAGCCAGTACTTACCTGTATTTAATCAGCCCCAGAATCCATGCAATCCGTTTGTGTCAGGAATTAAAGGGGTGAGCAGACAATCCATATTGCTGATTGTTAGCGATGGGTTACTGCACTTTGTACCACACTCCCATCCTTATTAAATAAAGGCTGCAGAGTTTTATACACACTTTAGGGCTCATTCACACTGTGTGTGTTGACCTGCATTTTTCTGCACTGGATGAATGCAGGTCACTGCAAGGGCACATAGAAAACAATGGTTTATCTACATGACTTATTCACACCACAATGTTGTGTACGTGTGCACTGCAGCGTGTTAAAAGGTAACATGCATTCATTTTAACGTAATGCACATTAACGCATGTGAATAAAGTATTGAAGTGATTTTTTTTAATATATATTTTAGGCCTTCCTGGGTACTAGGAATGATATAAAAGGAAATAAGACTGCAAAATGCTCATCAACAGATGAATAATAAAATGCATGCTAATGCACATAAATGCTACATGCATAAAATGCAGGCAAATGAGAGTTACTGCACGTGCATGTTCAGTGCTGATGTGAAAGGACCCTGAGGGCCTGTTCACAAATTGACCTGCATTCTAGTGCATTGGATGAATGCAGGTCACTGCTACGTCATGCAGAAAACAATTGTTTTCTACAGTATATGTCCTATTCACACTGCATCACACCCCTAAAGTGCGATGCAGTGAGCTGCGTTAAAGTGCAGCATTTTATCAGAGAGCACAGGACAGGATCGCATGTCATTGTACAGCAGGACAACACACCACACTGCTGTACAGTGACATGAATAAAGTGTCACTTTTGTGGACTTCAAATAAAGGTACAAAAAAGCAAGAGAACTGTGTGCTGCACATCACAGCGCGCTCTTCACGGACTCGCTGCAGTCGGAACGGACAGCTACCACACAATAAACTGTTGTGGTTTAGTCTGCGAACAGATAAATGGTTTCAGCACCACGGACAGCACAGCTAAAGACAACAACTAGAATCAGTGAGCTACTAACATATCCCAGCCAGCAGTACTAATTACATTCAGAACATTCACTTTTTTTTTGTTTTTGAAAAATCTTTATTTAAATTGTTACTAAACCCAGGACCCTGCATTCACTATATCTGGTCTCCCACAGTACACGGAACATGCAAAAATGTGATTATTTGACTAAATATAAACTGCTAAATACCTTTTCTCATCAGCAGTATATAGCAGTCTTGTGACTTCTATCAGTGTCCAGCCAAGCACTAATTAAAGCTTGTAGAAGGAGTTTTCTGACTGTCCTATCAGACTGCAATACCCCTGACCGTCTGTCTGGACAGTGCTAATTGGCCCTGTGCTGACCACATGCACTCTCCCAAGAAAAAAACCTTTCTAGCAATACACACCAAACTGAGCATGTGCAGAATGACTCCATAGACTCTATGTTATCAGGAAATTATCAGGGGACAGTGGAAGGAGGGGAGGATCGGAGGAGACAAGATCAAACAGCCTTTTACACAATGCAAAGGATTAACCCCTTAGGTTCCACAGTGAGTATAACAAGCACGCTTTACTGCATATACATTTTACTGTTGTGGGTTTAGTACCACTTTAAAGTATCCAGCATGGAAAAGATGACAAGTTGCAGTGGTTACACTCAGTGTTATACAAAATTATACAGAAGTTGGTGTGGACTTAAACGAGCATGTTCATACATCACATGAAAAAGTCAGCCAGTCGGGGTGGTCAATCACAAATATATACAATAAAGATGAGTTTCCCAAGGCTATGACTCGACCGGTCCAATGTTCAACAATTGATAACCGTATCAGCATGAATGCATAGGACAGAGAGTCTTCTTTTTTCTGTTTGTTAATAAAGTGGGTAGGTACAGAGGAAACAAGGAAAAGGTACCCTGTTTCCCCGATAGTAAGACACCCCCGATTGTAAGACGTATCGGGAGTTTCAGAGGGGTCGGCTAATATAAGCCATACCCCGAAAGTAAGACATATGTCTTACTTTCGGGGAAACACGGGGGTATTGCCGCCTCCCTCTCATCTAGCTGCGCGCCGCCTCCTGCCCACGTCCGCACCGTCCCCCTCTCCATACGTCGCCGCGTCTGCCATTTCCCTCTGATCTTAATGAGCGCCGCCTCCTGCCCACGCCTGAGCCGTCCCCCTCTCCATACGTCACCGCGCCGTCCCCTGCACTTGTCACTGCCGCCTCCTGCTTAAAATATGGTAATGCACACAGTATTAATCATACATCAGTAAAACATACACACTGGCATACTGGGGTATCATCTGCTGTATGTAACCCAGTGGGTATCAGCAGGTGTCACACTGGATTAAATACAGCAGGTGGTACTGTATCACACATAAATCTGTTTTATCCTCCAGTATTCCACTGTTCGTTCTTACCATTTTTCATTGTTTTACATGTTATGCAATGTTGTAACAAGACATTCTTGGCACTTCCTTTTATAAAACTGTTTTGTGGTGAATACAATACTGTTCAGGTTGTTAATAAATGTTAATTTTATGGTTAAAACAAAAAATTCGACAATTTTTTTCCAATATAAGACATACCCCGAAAGTAAGACATAGTGGGGCTTTTGGGGATAAAAAGAAAGTAAGACACTGTCTTACTTTCGGGGAAACACGGTAAGAGACTGCAGAAACAGAGGGACAAGGAAAGAAGAAGATTGGGGGAAAAAGGGGGAGGTTGAGGGGGGATAGGGAGAGTAGTGATGGAATGGGGGGGGGGGTTGCTGGAAGAAGGGGGTAGGACGGGGACATTTATTGTGTAATAGGTCTGAAAAGGGCCTTACCCTCATCTAAAAAAATGTAAACATGTTCTAGTGGATCCATGTCTAGGGTAGCTCTCATGTTTATTTTGAGCTGAATGTACCAGGTCTTTCATCCTGTTTAATTCTTCAACTCTTGTAAGCCATAGCATAGAGGGAGGCTGTGGTCCTTTCCATCTCAGAGAGATGCTCAATTTGGTGACATTATGAAGATGGCATAAGCTTGATTTTACTATAGGTTTTTTCAGGGATATCAAAGAAGTGAAAAAGGGAAAAGGCTGGCTCTTCCGGAAGGGCACAATCAGTTATTTTTTTTTGAGATTCTATGTACCATTTTTCTGAAATATTCTAATTTTAGACAGGACCAGAAGATATATCGTAAATTCCCCTGTCCTTCCTGGCACCTGTCACATAACACGTTTTTTGTTCCAATATACAGATTCCAAAAGGGAAATCTAAGTCGAAATGCGTAGACGCTAAAACTCAGCATTTGCATGCTGCCTTTGATCAAAGGACACAGTCATGGCATCAAGTATGAATGACAACCTCTGGTTGTTTGGACATGAAGTGATAATTCTTAGCCAAGCGAAGACCTCTAAGCGGCCTGCAGCCCTATTGCGTGAACAATATATAATAGCGACTGTTTGATTTGTCTTCAGCTAAATTTGGTGAATCTGCTAACTTGGATTATCCAGCTGATTCTTTCTACAAAGTGTATACGATCTGTTGCCTTTTTGATCACAAATACAATCACACTTCTACATTGGATCTGGGACCACAGGCAAGTTTTTGAACACTACTATATTTTTGATTTTGAACAATGGCAAAGGCATAGTCTGTGCCTGAGATTATTATGAGCAGATAATGTATCATAAAAATATCAGCATTCCCATCATTCTTTATATATATATATATATATATATATTGTGATATATAGTCAATATAGTGATTTGGGATGTCACTATTCATAAAATATCATAGTTATATCGAACAATTGCAGCGATGAGATACTGTTATGCTGCCATTAAAGAGTGTTGTACAGTTTTTGAAAGTATAGCCTTAAAGTATATTCGAACCTTCACCTTGTAAAACAACCAATTCTAATGCAAGGCAAAACATGTGTGTAATATATACAGTATACTAAGATACAAAAGTTTTAGGCAGGTATGAATAAGTGCTGTAAATTAAGAATGATTTCAGAAATAGAAGTGTTAATAATTTATTTTTATCAAGTAACAAAATTGAAAGTAAGTGAATAGAAGAAAAATCAATATCAAATCAATATTTGGTGTGACACCCTTTGCTTATAAAACAGCATAAATTCTAATAGGTACACTTGCACAGTTTTTGAAGGAACTCGGCAGGTAGGTTGTTCCAAACATATTATGTTGCGTACACACGACCAGAGTTTCCAGCAGATTAGGTCCGACTGTCTTCCCGACAGATTTTCGGCAGAGTTCCGACGGACTTTCGACTAAGTCTGTTCGAAAGTCCGTTAGTTTTGAATGTGATGACGTAAACGGGACTAAACAAGTAAGTTCAATAGCCAGTAGCCAATAGCTGCCCTTGCGTCGTATTTGGTTCGTCGTACTAGCACACAGACGAGCGGTTTTTCCGATTTTTAGTCAGTCGGAATTGAGTCAGTCAGATAGATTTAAAACATGTTCTATTTCTAGGTCTGTCTGATTTTTTCAACCTACATATGAAATTGGTGGTTGTTAGCACCTGCTGGGTATAATTGGTTAATTATACACCTGATCCTACAAAATCCCTGACTTTGTGCAAATGTACAAAGTGTGCAAGTGTAAGGCCCCTTACACAAATGCGGACTGTATGTCCGTATTTCATCCATCCGTTTGCGGATGAAATACGGACATACATGCATTCCTATGGCATAGCAGGTGTCTGCGGATGAACATCCGCAGACACCCGCTATCATCCGCCTCCGCAATTGTCCGATTCTGCAGACGGAGGAAAATCCTATTTTTCTATCCATCTGCACAGCGGATCAGATGAACATGGACAGACGGGCCATGCTCATCCGATCCCCCATAGTGGAGAGCGGAGAGCTGACAGGGCGATCCCTGCACAGTGTACCAGGACCGCCCTGTTATCCGCTGGCTCAGCGGGGACAACGGAGCAATCCCTGCTGAGCAAGCGGATCATCACGGGGCGGATCATTACTGATCCATCCCGTGTGAAAGGGGCCTAAGAATTAATGCTGGTTTGAAGCCAAATGGTAGTAACACCAAATATTGATTTGATTTAGATTTTTCTTCTGTTCACTCACTTTGCATTTTATTTTTGTAAATGGATAAAAATAAACAATTCAAATATATACTTTTGAAAGCATTCTTACTGACAGATATACACACCTGCCTAAGGCCCCTTTCACACACACAGACAGTATGTCTGTATTTCATCCATCCGTTTGCGGATGAAATACGGACATACATGCATTCCTATGGGATAGCGGTTGTCTGCGGATGAACATCCGCAGACACCCGCTATCGTCCGCCTCCGCTATTGTCCGATTCTGCAGACAGAGGAAAATCCTATTTTTCTATCCATCTGCAGAGCGGATCGGATGAACACGAACAGACGGTCCGTGTTTGTCCGATCCCCCATAGAGGAGAATGGAGAGCTGACAGGGCTCAGCGGGGACAGTGGAGCGATCCCCACTGAGCAAGCGGATCATCACGGGGCGGATCATTACTGATCCGTCCCATGTGAAAGGGGCCTAAAGCTTCTGCACACACACACACACACACACACACACACACACACACACACACACACACACACACACACACACACACACACACACACACACACACACACACACACACACACACACACACACACACATAGTATCCCACAAAAGTGAGTACACCCCTCACATTTTTGTAAGTATTTTAATATATCTTTTTATGTGACAACACTGAAGAAATTACACTTTGCTACAATGTAAAGTAGTGAGTGTACAGCTTATATAACTGTGTAAATTTGCTGTCCCCTCAAAATAACTCAACTTACAGCCATTAATGTCTAAAACACTGGCAACAAAAGTGAGTACACCCCTAAGTTAAAATGTCCAAATTAGGCCCAATTAGCCAATTTTCCCTCCCTGGTGTTGTTAATGTTACAAGGTCTCAGGTGTGAATGGGAAGCATGTGTGTTAAATTTGGTGTTATTGCTCTCACTCTCTCATATTGGTACCCAGACGTTCATCATGGCACCTCATGGCAAAGAACTCTGAGGATCGTAAAAAAAAAAATGGTTGCTGTACATAAAGATGGCCTAGGCCAGTGATGGTGAACCTTGGCACCCCAGATGTTTTGGAACTACATTTCCCATGATGCTCAGTTACACTGCAGAGTGCATGAGCATCATGGGAAATGTAGTTCTAAAACATCTGGGGTGCCAAGGTTTGCCATCACTGGCCTAGGCTATAAGAAGATTGCCAAGACCCTGAAACTGAGCTGCAGCATGGTGGCCAAGACCATACAGCACTTTAACAGGACAGGTTCCACTCAGAACAGGCCTAGCTATGGTCGACCAAAGAACTTTAGTGCAGGTGCTCAGCGTCATATCCAGAGATTGTCTTTGGGAAATAGACGTATGAGTGCTGCCAGCATTGCTGCAGAGGTTAAAGGGGTGGGGAGTGAGCATGTTAGTGCTCAGACCATATGCCATAAACTGCATCAAATTGTTTTGCATGGCTGTCCTCCCAGATTGTATGAAATGCATCTACAAGATTGTGTGTTGGTGTCTCCTGGGGTCGCTTAGTGACTAAATAAATGGCATTTGGAACCATCTGAGGTGCAGCCATTTCTTCTTTACCTTGAATACACCCACAGAGGTGGGCCGGGGCTAGCACTCAGTTGGAGGTTCCATCAGGCACATTCAACTCACCTGGAGCAGCGAGTCCTTTCCTTCCCCAGAAGGAAGCCTCTTCTAAAGATAATGCACAAGAAAGCCTGCAAACAGTTTGCTGAAGAAAAGCAGACTAACTGGATTACTGGAACCATGTCCTCTGGTCTGATGAGACCAAGATAAACGTATTTGGTTCAGATGGTGTCAAGCGTCTGTGGTGGCAACCAGGTGAGGAGTACAATGACAAGTGTGTCTACAGTTCATTGCGGGAACCATGAATGCCAACATGTACTGTGACATACTGAAGCAGAGCATGATCCCCGCCCTTCAGAGACTGGGCCACAGGCAGTGTTAATTTCATCAGCGGCATTTTTACAGTGACAAAAACTAAACGAAAAGTACAGCACATTTTCATCCACTAAAACTATGACGAAAATCCAATCCATTTTCGTTAATGAATGACAATGAGATGAAAATGGCAAGGGGGGACGTTTACCAACTTCCATTTTTTTTATGGAGCTCTGCCTACTTCCGCAGTCCAAGCAAGCACCGGGCCACTGTGATGACTCTGAGAGTGCCAGAGAGTGTGAGTGAGAGTGCCACTGTCTGCATTACAGGCCTCACAACTCCTGAGTACCGAATCCTCCTGACACCAGGTGCCCAGAGGCAGAGCAGGCTGTGTGAGTGCAGTACAGTACTTTGTAGTACAATAATTGTGGTACAGCAGGCCTGAAGCCTCCCCTCCCCTCAGACGACCACCCACCATCCAGAGCACACTGTGCAACAGTGCAAGTGCAACTGTGCAGGCCTCTTCTGACCACTGGCAGTGCCATCCAGGCCTCTTTTGCACTGTCGATTATAGACCATCCCTCAGACCACCATCCAAGATCCAGCACTGTGTCTGCTGCATGCCATTTATTTCCAAATTTTACAGGCCTACTCTGCTCAGACCACCGTCGAGAGCACTGTGCACACTGCACTGCAGCATATATGCTTCCAGTTCCTCCCCACCGTCCGTCCACGACTCCAAACTATACCAGAAATGTCAGCTTCTGTGACTGTCACTGGTAGAAAATCAAGAGAAGACCATGGATGTATTTTACATTTGATGTTAAGTACAACAAGACTCTTTGAAAACCATGTGGAATGACACTCGCTGGTAAAAATACAACAAACTTGCAGCGTCATTTGCGAACAACTCATCCTGAAATTCATACAGGATAAGTTGTCTTTTTTAGAACCGTCTTATGTACATTGGCATTGCAGAGATTTTTTTTTTTACAAACTTTCTTACAGATTTCATACCTTTTGTTGTTCTGAAGTAAAAGCTGTTTGTCTGTCTATGTTGTGCACTTTAGTCACTGAATTTTAATGGGAGCGAGTGATTTGATTTCATAATATCTATCAGCTGCTGCTTTCCCCGAATTAAAATATCTCATCAAAATATTTGTAGAAGGATGTGGTCAGTGGTCACTGGGAGGGGCTGGGGCACTGGCAATTTTGGCACAGCACAGGCACCTAAAGGCCTAAGGCTGGCCATGGGAAGGGCTATACATGTAGTATATTATAGAGAGACAACTTGGAGCTAACTGTGTGGGGTGAGACAGAGCGTAAAATCTGAATAACTTTAATTTTCCCCCGTAATTCAACCCCACAGATACAGAAAACCTCAAATGATGGGCCAAGTCACGCCAGTGGCAGTGCACAACCACAGCAAACTATTTGCACTGCTCTTTTAGGTGCGTCAAAATACAAAATTGACTTTGGAACAACATGCCAGGGAGGAGGCTATAGCAAGATGGATTGGACGTACCGCATTACCAGTCAGAATGATGAGGACTTTGTTAGCATGATGGAGACAGTAGATAGGAAGCAGACTGTTCCAAAGAAAACTAAAATAAACCATCTGATTGATAAACAGTATGAAGGTGAAAAACAAAATTCAAAAAGAGAGTGGCTACTACTCGGGGAGTATCTATTTGTACTGATTTGTGGACCAAAAAGTACTCTCAGCTTCATTCATTTCCGTAATTGCATGCTTCTTTTGGGTTGAACAACATAAACCTGAACACATATTGTTGGCCCTTGAACAAGTAGCCCACCCACGCACTGAACAGTCAATCAAATCATGTGTGGACATATGCTTATAAGAGTGGGACATACCAAAGAGGAAGATCCTTACAGTGATAACAGACAACAGGAGCAATATGGTGGCAGCATTTAAAAAAAACCCAGCAGGAGCAGAAGAACCACCCAGCTCTAGTAAGGAAGACTCCCCCATGACTGAAAGTGACTCTGAGGCTGAGACCGAAATTGATGATCTGCGGAAAGACATTTTTGTTATTCTTTTACATGATGACATGGTTGACACCAGTCAATTATCACATGTATATGAGATGATTGATATGGGGGCGATATCTGCTCTACTCTACGGGTGCACATTTGTTATTTTTCCACTTTATTTGTAGTATTGTGCACTTTAAAAGTATTCCCATAAGATGTTAATTGTTAAAATAATAGAATTGAACAGAAACCTTTTCTATACTTTATGCTTATTTGACTATGTGTTCCACTTGTTAGGTACAAACAGATCGACATGGACCGGACACCATGTGTGGTGCATACCTTGCAACTTGTGGTCCACATGGTGCATAAGGAGGCAAGTGTGAAGAGAATATTGGATAAAGCAAGATCAATAGTGAACCTCTTCCGCAAGTCTTCAATTGCAACAAAGAAGCTATTGGAGCATTGTGGCCTTTTCTTTTAAATGACTGCCTCACGCGCTGGTCAAGTACATTCAACATGATCGCAAGACTCCTCTAACTGAAAGAGTGAGTCTGCCAAATCGTAAACAACGTGGGATGGGACAGCTTGCTCTCTAGTGAATGGCAAAGGCTCACATCATTGTATGACCTGCTACCTTTTGCAGAACATACTAAAATCTTCCAAAGTGACACCATGTCCATGTCCCTGGCTGTCACTGCCCTCTTGATCTTCTCAGCCATCTTGAGGACTTTAAACAGAACACTAGCTACCAAGACCTTGCCACAATTGCACAGAAGATGAAAGGGAGTGTAAACCAGCGTTTTGCTTCATTCTAAGATCCAACTGATGAAATGTTCCCTCCACTTGCAACAGCTGCTTGTTTTGCCAACCCTATCGTCTGTGAAACCCTTGTTGATGTGGCGGATGAAAATATTCAGGAACTGCTTAAAAAGGCAGAGGAGTATGCCGCAAGAAAATCCACATTGCCACACACACACAACATGAGGAATTGTCTGAAGAAGATGATGCGGTGGAAGAACTTTTGCAGGAAGCAGAAGAAGCACTGCCATCGGCATCCACATCTAAGCAGCCAGTCTTTTGGTTTCTTTCTAAATGCCGCAGAAGACCCAGGCAGAGGATCTACCCAAACAGCATAGAGCAGCAGATCAGAAAATATAAGGAAGAACTTTTGCACCAAGTTGCCATCAATGAGGACATCACAACAGATTTTTGACTGTCAACGAGTGACATTTTTTTATCATCAGCTAAAACCTTTTGCATTAGGCCTGCTGGCTATGCCAGCTTCTCAAGCCTTTGCAGAGAGGGTATTCAGTGTTACAGGTGACCTCTCTAGAGGTCGGTGGAATAGAGCAAGGGCACAAAGTACTTTCCTTAAAATTAATCAAAACATATAGAACAGATTTACTATTGTCTTCAGGTATTTCTAACATAAGAAGCATACCTAATACTTGTGGGCTGTGCTTATTGCGATAGGAAAAATCAATAGTTCAACAGTATTAATTGTCAATTAAAATCATAGGAAAAATGCACAGGCTCAGGCTACAAATGCCATTAGTATGTGGAACAATAGCAACAACCACCACTTTTTATCAACTTTTCTTGTACTCTCTCTCTTAGCATTGACAAATTTAACAATATAGGTAAATATCACACTAATAAAAAATAAAAATAGATCAGTAACAGTAACGGACGGTCAAAAAGGGGCAGCCTTTGAGCCTTGCCTTACGTCAGAGTCCTGCCCCAGTAGTCTTTTAGAGTTGATAAAAAGTAGTGACTGTTAGAATCCAGTAAATCCACACACTAATGGCATTATTATAGACTGGGCACTTTTTCTTTGAATGTATCTGAGAATTAGAACTGTTGAAATAATAAGCTGACAGTAAACTTATTCTTATTGTAGAAATAAGCATTACCCTCACGTATTGGTTTATTATGCTGTGCCTGTGCCAGACTGGCAGTAACAGTGCCTGTGCAGTGTGCTGCTGTCTGTGTACTGTACTTGGCCACGTACGTGTACAGCTATGGTCAAAATTACACCAATATCAATTTTGACAAAATCTGCCAGTGTTGCTTCAGTGTTTTCAGATCTTTTTGTGTCAGGTGTATCTGGTATACATGATCTAACATTTGTGTCAGATCATTGTATCCGGTAAAGTGTCATAAGTGTCAAATGCTTTTATTGACAATTACATTAAGTTTATGCAAAGAGTAAATATTTGCAGTGTTGACTTGAGTTGACCCTTCTTTTCAAGACCTCTGCTGTAATTCGCCCTGGACCTGGCAGGGCATGTTATCATTGCCAATCAACTTCTGCACCACATCCTGATCTGCCACTGCCAGTGGCACTGCCCATTCTTGCATAATCAATGCTTGAAGCTTGTCAGAATGTGTGGGTTTTTTTTCGTTCACTCACCAGAGGTTGGATTGACTATGACCACCGGTCCACCACAAGTTCTCAAAGGGATTAAGGTCTGGGTAGTTTAATTAAAATTTTTTGTTCCCACTTCCCCAAACCACTTAGTTAGCACTTTTGCCTTATGGTAAGGAGCTCCATAATGCTGGAAAAGGCACTGTTGTTCATCACCAAACTGTTCTTAGATGGTTAGGAGAAATTGTTCTCGGAGCCTGAGGATGTTTTTGTACCATTTATTCATGGCTGTGTTCTTAGGCAAAATTGTGAGTGGTACCACCACTCCCTTGGCTGAGAAGCAGCCAACCACACACTTGAATGGTATCAGGATGCTTTACTGTTGGCATGAAAGTCACGCAAAGAGTTCTTATTTTTTGGGGGGTTTTTTTTGGTATTTTTACTTTTTACCTTTTTACCTTTTACCTTTTGTCAAAACAGCAATAATCTTGACAAAACGGTTTTACTTAAATAAAGATGTTATATAATGACTAAATCTTCGTCTGTAATGCATGTTCAAACCTAACCATTAATAACAACAACATATTCAATTTTCACTCCAGCAGCAGTATATAATGAGTTTGGAAATTGTAGAGAAATGCTTAAATAATGCATTACAATTTAACTACATCCATTAGATTTTAGACACCTAAAATGAGTTTTAATCTACTAAAAGGAGTTTTAGTCGATTAAATGTACTGGAGATTTAGTCGACTAAATAGGACTAAAACTAAAACACTTGCAGAAGACTAAAATAGGACTAAAACTAAAATGCCATTTTAGTTGATAGGCCCACTCCATCGCAATCCTCTAGGGGGGACCTGCTGGGGTGGACAAACGCGGCGGGAATGACGGAGGTGTGGAGATGGCTGGACCCACACACTAAGGCTTACTCATGCTTCTCTACGTCCTATAAAACCTCCTCTAGAATTGATTATGCGTTCACAAATCAACTTATGTTATCGGACGTAGTAGAGGCGACTTACCTGCCTAGTGGGCTGTCTGATCATTCCCCCCTCAAGATTACTATGCGGACGACGGAGAGGCGCAGCAGTTCCCTGTGGCACCTCGGGGTCCACTGGATCTCCCATGAAGAGATAGCGGGGCGAATTCCACACATACTGTGGGAATATTGGGAACATAATGCGGGGTCATCCTCTCCTCCCACAGTTTGGGATGCCTTCAAGGCATTCACTAGAGGGCACTATATGTCAGAAATTAAGGCGGTTAAGGTAAATCAACAGGCCACAAAAACCCGGTTGGAGGGAGAGATTGAGGAGGCATCAGCTGTCTATGGGTTTCCAATTTTGAATGGCTACAATCCACCAAAAGGAATCTTCACCTCCACCTCTCTGAGGTCACACGTTTGGAGGTTTTTCAGACTAAACAAAGGTTTTTTGAGCAGGGTGATAGAAATGGTGGGTTACTGGCAATGATGTCTCACCATGATACCCCTATGACCCTGATCCCCGAATTAGCTTCTCCTACTGGGGAATCTATTACATCCCGGGAGGGTATCCTAAGAGAGTTTTGGGCCTTTTATCAGACACTATAACAGTTCCACGCTCCCTCCTGATGTAGATCCGGGCGAGATGGCACCTCTCCTGGACCCTCTGGCCTTGGGGTGGCTCTCGGATGAAGAGAGGTCCCATCTGGTCAGGCCTATTACTGCAGAGGAAGTACATACTGTTATTAACTCGCTGGCAGCTGGGAGGGCGCCAGGCCCGGACGGTCTGCCTGTCGAGTTCTACCGATCCCACACGGATCTGCTGGCCCCTCTGCTGGCTGACCTGTATACCCAGTGTCTGGAGGGGGGAGCACTCCCACCCTCCATGGCAGATGCTCATATTATTCTAATTCTTAAGCCCAATAAAGATCCCAAACAGTGCGCCTCTTATAGACCCATTGCTCTTCTCAACACTGACTTCAAAATGTTATCTAAATTAATCACTGTTAGACTTAACCCCCTTCTACCCTCCATTATAGACCCTGACCAGACGGGGTTCATGGCCCAGAAATCGACGGATATCAACCTCCGCAGACTTTTCACCAATCTGCATGCCAAACATGATAATGTGGGCACGAGAACGGTTGCCTCCTTTGATATCGAAAAGGCATTCGATTCAATCGAGTGGCCTTATCTTTGGGAAGTTCTGCGGAGGATGGGGTTTCCGTTGGTTTTTATTGGGTGGCTACAGACCCTATACAAATCCCTGAGGGTGGCCATCAGGCTGGCGGGGGATGTCTCTGCTCCCTTCCCGTTGTCCAGGGGTACCAGGCAGGGCTGCCCTCTCTCTCCAGCACTATTCACAATTGCTATGGAACCGGTGGCGGAGGCATTGCGGGTCTCGCCCCACATAAAAGGAATAAAAATAGCGTGGCTGGAGGAGAGGGTAGCACTGTACGCTGACGACCTCCTACTCTTTCTGAATGACGCGGACCCCTCTCTTAGAGGAGCGCTGCGTGTACTGACTGACTTCTCCAGAATAACAGGACTGCGGGTGAACTGGACGAAGTCCCAGTTACTTGCTATTGACCCTGAGGCAAAATGACTAGCCCCGCCAGATCTCCAACTGCAATGGGTAGAAGACATGGTGTACCTGGGGGTGAGGGTCTCGAGAGCTGCGTCCAGCTTTATCCCCCTTAACCTAGATCCGGTGGTCCAAGGAGTCAAGGCCAGGTTGAAAGCCTGGGAAAACCTTCCTCTATCCCTATTAGGCCGCATTAACCTAATTAAGATGAAGATAATCCCTAAATTTACCTACCTTTTCCGTAACTCCCCACAATGGATACCTTCCTCATTTTTTACAAAATTGAACCGTATGTTCTCCTCCTTCCTCTGGGGCCCCGGCCCCCATAGGTTTAAACTATCCGCGCTGATGCGTCCGGTGCTGCGGGGGGGTTGGCGTTTCCTGACTGCCAGAAATATTTTCTGGCAGCGCAGTTAGTCACGGTAGTCTGGTGGATGGTACCAGACATGTCCAACCCTGCGGCGGTTCTAGAGGCTGCAGTGGTCCGCTCCATGGAGGCCCTAACACATTTACCCCTGCAGGGTCCCAAAGCCCCCTACGACCTGACACCCTCCATGCACACGACCATAAGGGCCTGGAGGGCGGGACTGGGACTGGAGGGGTTTCCACAGACTGCGATCTCCCCACACGCCCCCCTATGGAATAATCCTACCTTACCCCATCTCTACTCACAACCAGACCCCAAAATTTTGGCCAGATGTGGTATAAAACTCATATCTGACCTCAAAACCGGCACGACTATACACCCCTTCAATCACCTGGTATCTCGCAATAATGTACCCCCCTCGCATGCATTCCGTTATATGCAGCTATCCCATGCTTTCAAAGCCCAAGTGTTACCCAATACCACGCAAATTGTGCAGTCCGCCCTGGAAAAGGTTACAGGAAGCCGACTTCGGTCCTTTATGCGCACCTCCTTAGGGTCTCCTCTCCAGATCTGTCAAAGCTCCGTAAAAGATGGACTCAAGACATTCCGGATCTGGATTCCGAGGACTGGGAGGACATGTGGAACTTTCCCTTCACAATCCTGGTCTCCCTTCGAGACCGTCTCATACAGTACAAAATACTACACCGGGCATATATTACCCCGTATAGATTACATAAAATGAGAACCTCCCTGTCCTCGGAATGTTGGAGATGTACTGGGGATCCGGGTGACTTTATACACATCTTCTGGTCCTGCCCGGCAATTAAATGCTACTGGTCACAGGTGCTATCAGTAATTCAAGAAGTGGTAGGAATAGATGTAGCCCAAACCCCGCGGATATGCCTTCTGGGATTGGTGGAGGGGTTGGCCCCCAGGATAGCGGACAGAACTCTGATAGGACTCCTACTTTTTTATGCCAGGAAAATGATCACTTTATGCTGGAAAAAGCAGGTCCCGCCGTCAATGCTGTTGTGGAAAACTCATGTCAATAAAGTCTTACCACATTATAAGGAAACATACCATAATAGGGGATGCCCCAAAAAATACACGAGAGTGTGGGCCAGGTGGCTGGCTGTGGCCTCCACAGCGACCACAGATTGACATGTCCATGTTGCCATTTTACGGGTGGATGGGAGTTTTGCTGTTGTGGGTGCCTAGTATTGCTTTACTTCTTTGGTTAATACTGTATAGTGTAACCACTAATATGAGTCTAGTTCACTTCTTCTATTGTCCCTTGCGGCTCGACTGAAGAACTTGATCCTTAGCTATCTCCATAGAGTGGGAGCCAACCTAGCACTAAGTTAGTTGTTGTTTGTTTGTGGCCTTGCTACAGCTGTAGATTTATACTGTTGAAGCAACATGCTGGCCCCTGCGTGGGTCTAACTCTAATAATGTGGCATGTCACTGTTACCTGTTGAATGTCTGTTTGTCTGTCTAAAAATCAATAAAAATATTTTCAAAAAAAAAAATATGCCATTTTAGTCCTAAGACTAAGACTAAAACTGAATCAAAATTTGCTGCCAAAATTAACACTAGCCGCAGGGCAATATTCCAACATGATAACAACACCAAACACACCTCCAAGACGACTACTGCCTTGCTAAAGAAGCTGAGGTTAAAGGTGATGGACTGCAAGCATGTCTCCAGACCTAAACCCTAATTAGCATCTGTGGGGCATCCTCAAATGGAAAGTGGAGGAGCACAAGGTCTCTAACATCCACCAGCTCTGTGATGTTGTCAGGGAGGAGTGGAAGAGGACTCCAGTGGCAACCTGTGAAACTCTAGTGAACTCCATGCCCGAGAGGGTTAAGGCAGTGCTGGAAAATAATGGGGGCCACAGAAAATATTGACACTTTGGGCCCAATTTGGACATTTTCACTTAGTGGTGTACTCACTTGTGTTGCCAGTGGTTTAGACATTAATGGCTGTGTGTTGAGTTATTTTGAGAGGGCAGCAAATTTACACTGTTATATAAGCTGTACACTCACTACTTTACATTGTAGAAAAGTGTAATTTCTTCAGTGTTGTCATATGAAAAGAATATTTACAAAAATGTGAGGATGTACTCACTTTTGTCAGATACTGTATATATATCATTATAAATATTTTTTTTTTATATACAATAAGTGATCATATGCCTTCTGTTCTCAGCTGTCTAAGAGGCGGGGGTGGAGTTTTCAGGGGTTTGTGTTAGCAGGAAGATCTTCACATTAAAGAGCTGTGCAGGGGGAGCGTGCCAGCACAAATCTTGGCCAATGGAGGACAGGCAGCACAGCCAGAAAATTGACCATATTGGGATGTGCTTTCATGTCTAGTGTGGTTAGTTTGAAATAGGAAAGCAGGAGGTGACAGGATCACCAGATATTTCGCACAAAGTAAGAACAACGAAGAGAACAGAATACTTTTTACCATGAGTACCATAATGATAATGAAATGTTGGGGTAAAAAAATTAAAATAAAAACTTGCTGCTCAGTGCCCATTATGATTAAGAATTTGTCCATCAGATATTCTAAAATATAATAGATGAATCTTAGCATAAAGGCCGTGACCACTTTGCACTGTGAAGGGTAATTCACACTCTGGAGACTTTTGAAAGCTACCAATTGCCGAACATTAACAAAATGTTCTTTGGAGGCATGTAACATGGGTTACATGGAAGTAAGCAGTGGTTATAGGGTATGCAGTAGCAACTAATGCATCCTGCTGATGCATTTCACCCAAAGGCATCATCAGAGCAGCATAGCCCTCAAACAAAGCACATGACTACACATTAAATGCATGGTTCACTGACATGGAACAAGTATGTAGATCAAGAAAGTCACAGAAAAGTTAGCATTCATTATCTGAGTAGTTTATCTGGGTCAACAAGATTCAGAGGAGGAGGTCAGCAACATCAGCCTCCATATTTCCCTTATGACAGATTTACTTTAAAATACAAGAACCCGCTTGATAAAATTTGCTATCTAAAACATACTAATGATAGGTTCTTTATTTTCTCTTCTCCTTCTACTTTGGTGGTTGATATGGATGCATTCATCACATAACACATAAAGATGACATAAAACCCCTCTGTTGACAGTGGTTGCTGGAAAACCCCTCAACTTGATTGTACTTCAAACTCATGCATAGTCTTCCACAGTGCAGTTTACAGAAATATCCTAGGGATATGTAATTTAATATATGGAAGAATCAAATACCTTTAAAAATTAAGCAGGTATCTAAAAATGTATCTAAAAATGTATCACTCTTAACATGTATCTGTTTTTTTTTCATGTTTTGTGTTCCAAACGTGAATAAAATCAATCTTCAATTCTACATATCAGTGATGATAAGTTGGTAGTCAATAGCCTGTGAGCCACACGTAGCTCCCTACTCCATCTGACACTTACAGCAAGTCTATCAGCAGGATCTCAGTTTTGACATACGTGTATTTTCTTGATTTAATGAATTATGTATAAAGCCACCATGGTGGCATATTAAATGTATATACTTTAGTTGAAAGGGCATCTCTCTTATTAAAATCACCACCAACAGAGCCCCCATAAATAAATGGTTTATGCAATAAGAAGTATTTTGATAACATGGGCTGTGCACAAAAACAGTCTATATATTTTATTCTATTTTTTCACGGAATTATCAATATAAGAGTTGGTTACTGAACAGCCAATGGTGCATACTGTACCAGTTTGCATGGGGGTATTTACAAAGGTTATGGGTTTGATGTGATGGGATTCACGACACTGATGACTTATGAATTCAGTATCAGTGTATGCTTAGATCATACACTACATCAACCCCGCTTTCCATCATGATAAACCTAGACAGGGCTAGGATATAACATATTAGTATGAAGAGATTCAGTATATCATACCTGCAGCTACCAGGACCAGAGGTGTAGTAGGTGAAACCCAGCTAAACATTGCCTAGCACTGTGTTAAAAAAACACCCTGCACTGCGATCCTAACCTTTCCTTTGGTGCTGACCCATGTGGTTTCACAGTTTTGTGGGCCACTGATGGAACTATGAGCCTAGGACATCATGGACCCACTTCCTTGGGGTTCATCATCATAGCACCCAGCACATACAGTACAATGATCCAGAAAATGTGGCTGGTCATTAAATCAGCTTTACTCTTTGCTTTATGTTGGAGCACCCATCTCTGGACAAAAAAAAGAAGGAAAAAGAATCCTTTGCATACATGCATACGACAGATCTTTAACAAATGAAATGCAGGTAGAGCTTCAGAGGGAAGCTGGTGCATGGGCCAGTGGGCTACAAGAAGGGCCTACCAACCAAGCTGTAGTTGAGTTTATTAGAACTAGAAAGCACAAGTGTATGTTGACTTACACAGGCAGTTTCTGAGATGTTCCTGTAACTTTATTTTCAGAATTGGACCCAGGCAGACATTGACTGCTACCTCATGGCTGTTTCCCTACACAACTCCCAGTCCCTGTTCATCATGCACGGGGAGAAGGAACAACTGTATGGCAATGTTTAATGTGTAATTTCTCATCCACATCCAGGATTCATGTGCTGAGAATATGTTCAGAGGATGACTGAAAAGTCAGTAGCATTAAATGTATAAATCATAAGGGGGGTTGTGTTGGTTCTAGTACTCAGCAACCCTAATCTGTTTTACAGCTCACAGCTTTTTCTTTTGTATATCTGTTCCAAAGAAAGCACACAGTTCACACAGTCACTTTACTGCAGAAAATATGCCACTGACAGGCAGCAGCAAATAGCATAATTGACAATATACGACTTCTTTGAGTAACACAGATGCACACAGTAACAATATTAGAACAACTTGTTACAAGCCAATAATCACAGTCTCACAATGGAGTGGGCACGGGCTTAATTGGCTTAAAAATCTTAACAGATCTCCCTTCTGGCGCCACGGAACCCCGGAAAGGAAGTGGGAGCTGGAACCCTCTAAAAAAAGGGTCCCCCCCCCCCCCCTGCAAAAAAAAAAATGACATGCCAAATGTGTCATGTCAGGGGGTCACCTCCCTTAAAGCGGGAGTTAAATTTTTGGGTGGAAATCCACTTTAATATTTTGAAAGTCCTACACAGAGCATGCATCCACCATGGTTGTACCAATCCCACTGATAAGCCTAAAAGACACGTTCTCTTATGGGGTGTGAGCTTCCTGCACTAGCTCAGTGACTGTGCTGCAGATTATGAACTCTCTTTCTATCTGAAAACACATAGGCCAAACATTGTGTTATTTGTTCTCATGCTGTAATGTTCTGTTCACAACACATGCCTAAAAAGGGGAAAGTAGCTTAGAGCTCCACCTGCTGAGTGCAAGTGGCAAATATGAAATATTTGTATGCAATATTTCATATTTAAGTATGATGACGCTGCACCAAAAGTTTAATAAAATAATTGTCCAGCTGCAGTCATTATATTCACTATGGAGTGTGCATGAACAATTGTGTGTGTGACCGCACTATAGATATCAACTTTTAAAATACCTAAAACAAGACAATAATAATCATTATACCTAAACCCAAATGAAAAAAAATAAAAAAAGAATTAGAAGAAATAAAATAAATAAATAAATAAATTTATATATATATATATATATATATATATATATATATATATATATATATATATATATATATATATATATATATATAATTTCAAAGGACTACATATTATCAAACAGCGCTCGCCCAGGCAGCCACTGTGTGCTGAGGTGCCATGCAGTGAATACATGACCATATTTGACGCTGGATTTATATGAGCATTATGTAACAATATGAACAGTTTGTAAATGGCATTGTTTTTCATAGATGAGTGCTGTTGGTTTTCATGAGCCCCGATGAAGACAATTTTTGGTGAAACGTGTCTGCGCATGAAGACCTTTACATCATCATTCAATCACTCGTGTACAAACCCATACAGTAAACTCTATCAGCACTATTCATTGTTTTTAATCACTCAGATACATACATATTGTATGATCATCTTAATAATCATTATTCAATAAATTGTATGATTATATATATGATATTATATATATGATATATGATTATATATTACAAACTGTTGCTCCTTTTGTGGCCTGTACAGTCCTAAATCTTTTTTACTGTATATTATCCAACTTTGGCTGCAAAAGTGAATATTCACTTTAACCTCTTGCTGACCAGCCGCCGCAGTTTTACTGTGGCAGATTAGCACGGCTGGACAAAACGACGTTACCCAATGTCGCTTCGCCTTTTGGCCACTAGGGGGTGTGAGTAATGACCACCGGGCTCCCAGGATCGCTCATGACAGACCAGAACAGGGATCTGTTCTCGTCTATCTACATGGTCCAAAAGGGTTGTCATCCCAATATATATGTAAGTGATTCTTTCCACCTTTTTTGCCCATTGTCTTTGTATAGTTATGCATATTTGTATACTTATTTCTTTCAAATATTTCATTTTAGAACATTTAGTATTCTTGCTTAATTATACCCCTGAGGAAGGAGATACACACATGTGCTCCGAAACGCGTCGGGTGCAAGAATTACTGGTTTACTACTTGTACTAGTTTGTGATGACAGCACTGTAAATTTGTTCTATTGTATATTAACAACATTGAACATTTCACTATACTGCATTACATTTTGACGTAGTTAACCATTAAAGGTTATGTTGTTTTACACATAGCTTTGATTTGCCTTGTATACATTATGAAGTAGCTATGATTAAGCTTGTCAACATTATGAAACATCCTAGTGTATTTATTTTAGCAAGCACGGCTTTTAATAATTGAATAAGCTGGTTGATAAGTCCCCCAACTGATTCACTTGTCCTATTGTTTCTATTGAATCCACATGTCAGACTAACAATACAAGGTACAGACAAGGACATGCAGAAAACAAAAACCCAGAATGCTGCCAGGCAAGTTCTTGTCTTCTATGTTCCTTAGGCACAAAAATAGAACTGAATGTGTTCATTTGTCTTCTATAGCCCTATGCAGTACAATGTGATGAGCACTAGGAGCCAGTCAGGCTCTGCTGCATGCACACTCATGAGTGAGCAGAGGGACGACCTCTTCAGTGTACTGATCCTGCTTCATTATCCAATCAAAGCAGTGATGCTGTGATTTTGACCAAACTGTGCTTTTGCTGCTATGTTATTGAAAGGGAAAAAAGATTTCCTATATCTATTTTACCTATTTATCTGCTTACCAGCAGCTTAGCTTAAATAAATATGTAAATGCTTTGGGATATTTTAGGAACTGAAGATAATTATCCAGTTGTAGACATTGTTTTTTTATGCTATGCACACCCAAAAAGTACAAAGAGCATACATAGCGCATTCTATCCATATCCCCTGTTGCTGCTCCCCCCTTGCGGCATTTGCTACCCAGCTGTCACTTTGCTAGTGTTATATAGCAGCTTTTACAGCTGCTGCTGCAAATAAATGGACCTTCTGAACAGTATTTATAAACATTGTTCAAACGAGGAATTCACAGATATAAAGTAACAATATTGTTATATGTATCTGCTTGTCAAATGGGTGACAAGAGCTGCATATGATGTCAGCTAAAACACTCTGACAAACAAAGTAAAAAAAAAAAAAAAAGTAAAAAATTGTAAATAAAATGCATTCCTAGTTAACCCTTTATTAAAAGTATGGGACTTAGAAAATAAATATATACTCACCTAGGTGGATGCAATAATGATCTGATGCTGCATCTGTCCCCTGCCGGCTCTGCACTGAGAACTGAGCAATAAAACACAGCCGATCACTCAGTTCTCAGTATTCTGTGAGCCATAGACTGTCAGTTTCCAGCTATCTGCTCTGCCCCTCCAGCACTCACTGGAGTGCTGGGCTGTGGAGGGGGTGGGAGGCTTCTAGGTGAATCCAGACCATATGGTTGGGATCTTTTCAGAGCCTGGACAGGCTCTGTGATCCACAGGAGAAGAATAGCCAAAATAGCTGGAAAAGTCAGATCGGATTATGTTGTTGGAAAATCCGATTGTGTGTGGGCTCTAGCTGTTTTTTCCGTCGGAATTTCCGGCTGAAAAAACTTGAGAGCAGGACCTAAAATTTTCCGACAACAAAATCTGATCGGACTTTTTCCGATCGTGTGTATAGAACTCCGACGCACAAAGTGCCACGCATGCTCAGAATAAATTTGGGGACGAAAGCTATTGGCTACTGGCCTCTATATAGTCCCATCGTACGCAGGGGCGGATCCAGAGTCTAGTCTCGGGAGGGGAACTGCTATAAAATATGTTTTTTGGGGGCAATTTATATGGGAAATGGCTGGTATTGGCGCTTCAATCATTACGGCACCATGGCTGTTATGGTGTCAGGATGATTGAAGTGCATTATTTCTATTAATACATTGTAATATAAAATTAAATGGTTCAACTCACCATAATGCAGAATCAGTGGGAGCCCTGAGGGTGTCATTTGCCATGTCGCCTGCCACCAAATGCGGATTCTCACTTGCCAGGTCACTTGTCACCAAATGCGGATTGTTACTTGCCACGTCACCTGCCACACATTGCGGACTGCCACTTGCCACGTCACCTGCCACACATTGCGGATTGCCACTTGCCACGTAGCCTGCCACATATTGCGGATTGTGACTTGCCACGACACCTGCCACCAGATGCAGATTGCCACGTAGCCTGCCACACATTGCGGAATTGTCACTTCCCACGTCACCTGCCACACATTGCGGATTGTCACTTGCCACGTCACCTGCCACACATTGCTGATTGTCACTTGCCATGTCACCTGCCACACATTGCTGATTGTCACTTGCCACATAGCCTGCCACACATTGCGGATTGTCACTTGCCACGTCGCCTGCCACACATTGTGGATTGCCACTTGCCACGTCACCTGCCACACATTGCGGATTGTCACTTGCCACATAGCCTGCCACACATTGCGGATTGTTACTTGCCACGTCACCTGCCACACATTGCGGATTGCCACTTGCCAGGTAGTCTGTCACGTAGTCTGCCACACATTGCGGATTGCCACTTGCCACGTAGCCTGCCACACATTGCGGATTGTCACCTACTGTGTCACTTTTCTGCTAAGGTGTTCTTTTGTTGAGTCCCAGAGTGAAGATAGGCAGCAGAGAGATGATGTAATCTCTCTGCTGCACACAGCTTCCCGCACAGTGAGGGCGGAACTGGAGGGATGCAGGGCAGTGAGAGATGATGTCATCTCTCTGCTCCCCTGCCCACTGGCTTCCTGATTGGCCAGCAGCCCTCCTAAGCCACCCAGCTGCCCCTCCCCTCACCTGTCCACTCAGCGCAGTCACTCATGGAACCGGCCGCGCTGGCACCCGTGGACCCGGCCGCGCTGGTACCCCCGCGGAACCGGCCACGCTGGCACCCGTGGAACTGGCCGTGCTGGCACCCGGTGGCCGTATTCTCGGAGGGGGCAATTGCCCCGTTGCCCCCCCTGGATCCGCCCCTGATCGTACGTTTTGTACGTCACCTCGTTCGGAACGTTTGGATTTTCTGACAACTTTGTGCGACTGTGTGTATGCAACACAAGTTTCAGACAAAATTTTGTGGTCGGAATGTCCGACCGTGTGTACAGGGCATAATATTATATAATTGTAATAATATATATATATATATAATATAATTGTAATAATTGTATAGTATATAATAGTCAGCCCTAATTAACTTCTTATTCACTTTCTCCCCTCAGCTAATATTTCTCTGATTATTTTTGTTTATGTCTATGTTTTAGGAACTAGTATTTAATATTTAATATTTCATTTTTAATTTGTTTTATTTATTTTGTTTATTTTTTTTATTTATTTTTTTAAGAAGCCTATATTTATTTGTAAATAACTGTGCAGTGGTTTGTACCAAAATCATAATTTTAGAGTAATTTTATACAGAACACATCAAAGAATAACATTAATAGTTTTTGTCTACAGCAACACTATTTTTTTTAACGAACACTGATCAAAGTAGGAGAGTGCATTTTTTTTTTTGTTAACTTTTTTGTCAATGGATAACATAAAAACTAAAATAATTTAGCAATAATTTAGTAAGATAATATCAACAAATGTACCCTAATACAATAATAAACATTGAACTGTTGAATATGCTGAATTCTTGGCCAACAGAAAAATACACAGATACATTCCTACACTGTATGTATACAGAATACAGCATACTTTATTAATTCCAAAGGGAAATTGGGAAATTGTTATGACACAGACACACTTAAAAGGGGTTGTAAATCCTCATGTTTTTTCACCTTAATGCATCCTATGCATTAAGGTGAAAAAACACCTGTCAGTGATCGCCCCCCCCCCCCCCATTTAACTTACCCGAGCCCTGGAATTTCCCATGGTGGAGACGCACTGTCCCTCTGCCTGGGGTTCTTGGCTCTTAATCAGATAGATCGATAGCAGAGCAGCCAGTGGCTCCCATTGCTGTCAATCAAATCCAATGATGCGAGCGCGGGGGGGTGGGGCTGAGTCCTACATTCAGCGTCTATGGACCCTGAATGATGGACTCGGGAACACACCTGCAAGGTAGCCCCCTGGGAGAGCGCTTCTCCTAGGGGGTTATACGATGTGGGGAGGAGCTGCAAGAGCTGCAGAGGAACCTCAGAAGTCAAGGATCGGGGCCACTCTGTGCAAAACAAACTGCACAGTGGAGGTAAGTATGTAATGTTTGTTATTTAAAAAATAAAATAAAATCAAAGCTTTACAATTACTTTAACAAAGACAACACAAGATCACAACAATAAACTGAACAAGTTGCAAAAACACAACAACATTACCAATAACAGCCATTAACACCAAATAACAAAATTAAAACTACACTACAAATAAAACATCCATATAACTAAAATACAACATAGAATAAATAACTGAGATTAAAATAACAGGCAAACTACCAAATACAAATAATACACCACTTTCTCTAACACCACCGCAAATAATAGCCAACACAATACCAACATACGATAAAAACAACACAAAATCCTGATCATAAACCAGAATTAAATCTTCACCTCCAGTCCTCACAGAAATCAATCTATATCTTGATCGCCACAGGCAAAAATGATTTCCTGTGTCGCTCTGTGGTGCATTGTAGGCAGGGCAGGACTTATCATTGGGCTTGACTGGGCTCAAGCCCATGGGCCCCACCCAATAGGGGGCCCCGCCAAGATACATAGCCGAGTGTACCCGGCTTGGCTCCACTCACAGTTATGCCCAGTCCCGCCCTATGATGGACATAACACAAGGACTGGGCGTGACTGTGAGCCGAGCCGAGTACACTTGTCTACTATTGGCTCCGCTCGGGACTGCGAGAGGGCCCGAGAGCCGCCGAGATACACAGGACTCTGTATCTCGGCAGCGCCATTTTTAAACTTCAAGACTGCAATGACAGGCCTGCAAATGACAAGGCTGCAAATGATACTGGACAAGGCTGCAGATGGATGGGCAAGTCTGCAGATGGACACTGATAAGGCTGCATTGATGGGCATTTAAATGTAAGTTTTTTCTTCCCTCCTAAAAGTTTTTTCCTTAAAATTCCCTCCTAAACTTGGGGTGTGTGTTATATGCCAGCACGTGTTATACGCCGATAAATATGGTAATGTATAGAAGGTAGGGCCCGAAAGTGACTCAAGCCCAGGGGCCCCCACCACCCTAAGTCCTGCCCTGATTGTGGGTGTAACAGTCTGGCACTGATGGTACTACGCACACTGACCAGTGTATTTTGGAGTGGGTGGGAGGATTTGTCAAAGATTGAATGTAAGGCCGCGTACACACGGGCGGACTGTTCGCTCAACTTTGTCCGCTGAACAGTGTTTCAGCGGACAGTCCGCTCGTGTGTGGGGCTTCAGCGGACAGTTTCAGCGGACAGTTTGACGAACAAAGTTTTTCGGAAATTCCGAAAAATTGTCCGCTGAAACTTGGTTTGAGCGGACAGTCCGCCCGTGTGTAGGCCACTTTCGAAATGAGCAAACTGTTCCCGCTCGGAGGAAAGTCTGCTCATTTCGAGCGCGTCTCCAGGTAGGCGGGGCCCGCGAAGGAGACGTCGCGGGCCCCGCCGCCTGGTATGGACTTAAAGGGGAACCCCAACGCCGAAAAAAATCGGCGTGGGGGTCCGCCCAAAGTCCACAACAGACCCTTGTCCGAGCACGCTACCCGGCCGGCCAGGAAAGGGGGGCGAGCGAGCCCTCAACATGGGGGGTGCCTTGGGGAAGGGGGGGCCGCGCGGCGACAGAAGACCGGGCCACCGCCTGTAAAAGAGCTATAAGAAGGCGCGGTGGCCCGGCAGAAGAACCGAAGAGGGGGACAAGACCCCCGAAGTCGGGAGAAGAGGCCGGCGGCGGGGAGGAAGAAAGCCGGACTCCTCCGCTAGCAAAAGAGCTACAAGAAGATAGCGGAGGAGTCCGGCGAGAAGACCCCCGAAGACGGAAGACCCCCGAAGCTGTGCAATAAAATATTTTATCTTGTGTGTTGTGTTTTTTTTTTGGGTACTTTTATTTTACAGGTGAATGGGTAGGGGTACATTGTACCCCATACTCATTCACATAGGGTGGGGGGCCGGTATCCGGGGGCCCCCTTATTAAAGGGGGCTCCCGGATTCCGATAAGCCCCCCGCCCGCAGACCCCGACAACCAACGGCCAGGGTTGTCGGGAAGAGGCCCTTGTCCTCATCAACATGGGGACAAGGTGCTTTGGGGTGGGGGGGCCGCGCGGCCCCCCCTTCCCCAAGGCACCCCCCATGTTGAGGGCACGCGGCCTGGTACGGCTCGGGAGGGGGGGCGCGCTCGCTCGCCCCCCTTTCCTGGCCGGCCGGGTAGCGTGCTCGGACAAGGGTCTGTTGTGGACTTTGGGGGGACCCCCACGCCGATTTTTTTCGGCGTTGGGGTTCCCCTTTAAGTACATTTCAGGCGGCGGAGCCCGCGACGTCTCCTTCGCGGGCCCCGCCTACCTGCACACGCGCTCGAAATGAGCGGACTGTTGCCTCGTGTGTGGGCGAGTCCGTTCATTTCAAAAGTTGCGCGGACTTAGTACGACGAACAAAGTTTGCCGTATTTGTCCGCTCAAAAAGTGCCGTGTGTGGGCGTGTTCGTTCATTCAAAAGTTTGAGCGGACTGTTTGACGAACTTAGTTTCGGCAGACAGTCCCCGCGTGTGTACGCGGCCTAACTTGAACAACATTCTCCTCTCCAACACTGTTGTAAAAGACTCCAATTCCAATCCAACATCACTGGCCTTGCCAATCAGTTTGTTGAGTCTGTTGTTGTCAGACACCCTTAAGCCTACCACTGCATACAGGAGAGCGCTGGCCACCACAGACTCATAAAACATCTGCACAGTGTCACCTACCAAAGGATTTGTAAGTGCATGCTGACGGTCTTGTGATCAGGCACTCATGCCAGACAGCTTACCCAGGTTCTGGACCTCCACTGCTGTGACAGCAAAGCTTGGTCAGAGACATGCCCCAGTTCAGCTTTGCATATCAGAATGCCTTGAGTACTGAGTTCTGGGGTACCACCACAAAGTTTATAAAGTTACAGGCATCATAGAGTTATATTGTCATGTTGCAATCTTAGAACAATGGAAAACTGACTTTTTTAACATAAAGTTTATTTAAATTTTCAGAAAACAAACTTACAATACCAGGGTTCAAATACATACAGACAGAACTCGTAGTTATACTTGCATAACAGTACAGGTAAAGTATAGCGACAACAAATGTAATATACAGTTAGTCTATACCAAATGCAAATGCCTCATATTCGGAAAAATGACTTTAAAATATATCAAGAGGGTGTCTGTGCAGTAAATAATAAGTGGATGAGCAGGTGAGTATAACACACCCTCATATAGAGCAAATCCATATTGGATGAAGAATGTTAGCTGTGGCCTGTGCCACGTGTCTTCATCATACATTCATACTTTCATGTAAAGCTCCAGCGTGAAGATTTGAAGCTGTTAAGTTTTTCTGGTGATGTAATTTCCTAATTATTTTTAGTGTTGCTGCTTTTGGGTGGGGGTTTCTTTGGCTTAGTCCACCCAAAACATCCTGCCATAATTCCTGAATCCACTTGGGGTCTCAATATGTAAAAACAATTTTCCTCAAAAATGGGATTTTGGAGGCCACATGAACACTCAAAAAAATAAATATTATATATAACATAGTAGAGATTTATTACAAAATATAAATAGCATTATACATCAAAAACTAAAACACATGATAACAATTAGGTGATCCAGACAACAAATGAATACATGAATGGTGGAAGAGGCCCAAACCAACAGTCAAAAAGACAGATAAAACCCAACGCGTTTCGACATGTGAGGTGAGGGTCTTCCTCAGGGAAAAAGGAATGGGCTGAAAGCTTCCAGAGGAATACGGACAATCTACAATATTAATATTAATATAATATAATAATCATTATTATACATAGAAAAACAAAAAATGTGCACATACCTACAGAGGCGGCTCTAGGATTTGTGAGGCCTTAGGCGAAACTTACACATGAGGCCCCCAATCACGCCCATAATGGGAAAAAAATTCAAGCAATAAAAATGGCTGCAAAAAGATGCACCGATCTAGCAAACAAGTTCATCTGCACCTGTAATGAAAAATACTAATGCGCTCCACCTACCTAATGGCTATATAACTAAAGATATTAACATATACAAAGGAAGCAGCCAGCACGAAAATGGTGATCTCAACACCAAAAGTAAATGAAGAAAAAATAGATAAATGAATGCGGCGCTACCTAAAAAATATATAGATTAAATAAAGTGCAATATCCAAATAAAGCTAAAGTGCAAAAGTGATTCTGTCCCACTACAGTGAAACACTGTGACACAATAAAAGATTAATAGGATGCATCTACTGTGCAATGAAATATAGTTCTGTATACAAAATCAAAAATTGCATACATGAAATAAATATAAAATATGAAGTGAAAAAATATGCCAATCAAGTGACAATGTGCAAAAAATACAATATTAAAAAGTGATTGTCCAAAAAACCATGCATAAAATGTTGATTATAAAACAAAGTCCATGCAAAAATATTGAAGTGATTTCCAATAGGTGACAATCCACTGCAAACTTCAGTGCCTAATTCGTGCACCACCTATTTCCCCAAGCCTCTCGCCTCTCACCTTTTTCAAAAAAGTCACGAGGTGTGACGCAACGCGTCAGGGAAGGAGTTAGGTGTCGCACATACCACTTCCGGTCACGGCCGAGACCGGAAGTTCGCGTCTGCTGAGTGTTTGCTGTCGTATACTTATATGTAAGTGTGGATATCTTTTATTAAAGTCTTTATTTGATACTACACATGAGAGCCCCCCCTTGTTTTCTTTCATTCCATGTATACCATCAATGCTAACTGGATACTTTTGGAGAAATTGGGAGAAAAATAATTGTACATATACAGCGGTATACAGCGGTATACAGCGGTACACATACAGTGGTGTGAAAAAGTGTTTGCCCCCTTCCTCATTTCCTGTTCCTTTGCATGTTTGTCACACTTAAGTGTTTCGGAACATCAAACCAATTTAAACAATAGTCAAGGACAACACAAGTAAACACAAAATGCAATTTGTAAATGAAGGTGTTTATTATTAAAGGTGAAAAAAAATCCAAACCATCATGGCCCTGTGTGAAAAAGTGTTTGCCCCCCTTGTTAAAACATACTATAACTGTGGTTGTCCACACCTGAGTTCGATTTCTCTAGCCACATCCAGGCCTGATTATTGCCACACCTGTTCACAATCAAGGCATCACTTAAATAAGAGCTGCTTGACACAGTAAGGTCCACCAGAAGATCCTTAAAAGCTACACATCATGCCGAGACCCAAAGAAATTCAGGAACAATTGAGAAAGAAAGTAATTGAGATCTATCAGTCTGGAAAGGGTTATAAAGCCATTTCCAAAGCTTTGGGAATCCAGCAAACCACAGTGAGAGCCATTATCCACAAATGGCGAAGACATGGAACAGTGGTGAACCTTCCCAGGAGTGGCCGGCCGCCCAAAATTACCCCAAGAGCGCAGCGACGACTCATCCAAGAGGTCACAAAAGACCCCACAACAACGTCCAAGGAACTGCAGGCCTCACTTGCCTCAGTTAAGGTCAGCGTTCATGCCTCCACCATCAGGAAAAGACTGGGCAAAAATGGCCTGCATGGCAGAGTTCCAAGGAGAAAACCACTGCTGAGCAAAAAGAACATCAAAGCTCGTCTCAATTTCTCCACAACACATCTTGATGATCCCCAAGACTTTTGGGACAACATTCTGTGGACCGATGAGACAAAAGTGGAACTCTTTGGAAGGTGTGTGTCCAAGTATATCTGGCGTAGAAGGAACACTGCATTTCATAAAAAGAACATTATACTAACAGTAAAATATGGTGGTGGTAGTGTGATGGTCTGGGGCTGTTTTGCTGCTTCAGGACCTGGAAGACTTGCCGTAATAAAAGGAACTATGAATTCTGCTGTCTACCAAGAGATCCTGAAGGAGAATGTCCGACCATCTGTTCGTGTACTCAAGCTGAAACGAACTTGGGTTCTGCAGCAGGACAATGATCCTAAACACACCAGCAAGTCCACCACCGAATGGCTGAAGAAAAACAAAATGAAGACTTTGGAGTGGCCTAGCCAAAGTCCTGACCTGAATCCTATTGAGATGTTGTGGTATGACCTTAAAAAGGCCGTTCATGCTCGAAAACCCTCTAATGTAACTGAATTAGGACAATTCTGCAAAGATGAGTGGGCCAAAATTCCTCCAGGATGCTGTAAAAGCCTCATTGCACGTTATCGCAAACGCTTGGTTGCAGTTGTTGCTGCTAAGGGTGGCCCAACCAGTTATTAGGTTTAGGGGGCAATCACTTTTTCACACAGGGCCATGATGGTTTGGATTTTTTTCCACCTTTAATAATAAACACCTTCATTTACAAATTGCATTTTGTGTTTACTTGTGTTGTCCTTGACTATTGCTTAAATTGGTTTGATGTTCCGAAACACTTAAGTGTGACAAACATGCAAAGGAACAGGAAATGAGGAAGGGGGCAAACACTTTTTCACACCACTGTACAGCGGTAGAATATTGAGGCTGGATGGATAAGGATTCAGCAACATCTGATTACATACAGCGCTCTTTTGCCATTTATTGGAGGTGAGAGGCTGGGGGAAATAGGTGGTGCACGAATTAGGCACTGAAGTTTGCAGTGGATTGTCACCTATTGGAAATCACTTCAATATTTTTGCATGGACTTTGTTTTATAATCAACATTTTATGCATGGTTTTTTGGACAATCACTTTTTAATATTGTATTTTTTGCACATTGTCACTTGATTGGCATATTTTTTCACTTCATATTTTATATTTTATATTTATTTCATGTATGCAATTTTTGATTATGTATACAGAACTATATTTCATTGCACAGTAGATGCATCCTATTCATCTTTTATTGTGTCACAGTGTTTCACTGTAGTGGGACAGAATCACTTTTGCACTTTAGCTTTATTTGGATATTGCACTTTATTTAATCTATATATTTTTTAGGTAGCGCCGCATTCATTTATCTATTTTTTAGTTCATCTGCACCACTTCCAGGGCACTCTCCTCACCCATCAGACATATGCAGCCATTAAAACATCTGGGGCCCACCAAGGTGGCAACCCCTCTAAGAATTTCCTGTGTCTTGGGAGAATGGGGAGGGGTTGTCACTGAGCCATTCCACATCCGCAGAGGAAGTAGAGTGGGGGGATCCCAGCACAGTGCAGGGGGAGCAAGAGAGGGGAAGGGAGACAGAGAGGAGGGGTGAGAGAGGGGAGGGGGAGCGAGAGATTGTGAGAGATAGGGGGAGGGAAAGATGGAGAGGGGGAGGGGAGAAAGACATTGTGAGTGAGAGGGAGAGTGGGTGACTGAGAGGGAGGCAGAGAGGGGGGTAGATAAAGGGTGCACAAAAGGGGGATAGAGAGGTGGAAAGAGGAGAGGAGGGGTGGGGGAGAGAGAAGGAGGAGAGGGAGAGAGGGAGGAGAGAGGGAGGGGAGGAGAGGGAAGGAAGAGGGAAGGAAGGGGGAAGGAAGAGGGAAGGAAGGGGGAAGGAAGGGGGAAGGAAGGGGGAAGAAAGGGGGAAGAAAGGGGGAAGGAAGGGGGAAGGAAGAGGAAGGAAGGGAGAGAGGGAAGGAAGGGAGAGAGGGAAGGAAGGGAGGAGAGAGGGAAGGAGAGAGGGAGGGAAGGAAGGGAGGAGAGAGGGAAGGAGAGAGGGAGGGAAGGAAGGGAGAAGAGAGGGAGGGAAGGAAGGGAGGAGAGAGGGAAGGAGAGAGGGAGGGAAGGAAGGGTGAAGAGAGGGAGGGAAGGAAGGGAGAAGAAAGGGAGAAGAGAGAGAGGGAAGGAAGGCAGAAGAGAGAGAGGGAAGGAAGGGAGAAGAAAGAGGGAGGGAAGGGAGGGGAAAGAGGGGAGGGAGAGAAGGGAGGGGAGGGGAGAGAGGGAGAGAAGGGAGGGGAGAGAGGGAGGGAAGGGAGGGGAGAGAGGGAGGGAAGGGAGGGGAGGGGAGAGAGGGAGGGAAGGGAGAGAGGGAGGGAAGGGAGAGAGGGAGGGAAGGGAGAGAGGGAGGGAAGGGAGGGAGGGGGGAAGGGAGAGAGGGAGGGAGGGGAGGGAGAGAGGGAGGGGAGAGAGGGGAGAGAGGGAGGGAGGGGAGGGAGGGGAGAGAGGGAGGGAAGGAAGGGAGAGAGAGGAAAGGAAGGAAGGGAAAGAGGGAAGCAAGGAAGGCAGAGAGGGAGGGAAGGAAGTGAGATAGAGAGGGAAGGAAGTGAGATAGAGAGGGAAGGAAGGGAGATAGAGAGGGAAGGAAGTGAGATAGAGAGGGAAGGAAGTGAGATAGAGAGGGAAGCAAGGGAGAAGAGAAGGAGGGAAGGGAGGGGGAGAGAGGAAGGGAGAGGGAGGAGAGAGGGAGGGAAGCGGAGGGAGAGAGGGAAGCGGAGGGAGAGAGGGAAGCGGAGGGAGAGAGGGAAGCAAGGGAGAGAGGGAAGCAAGGGAGAGAGGGAAGCAAGGGAGGAAGGGAGAGAGGGAGGGAGGAAGGGAGAGAGGGAGGGAGGGAGGGAGAGAGGGAGGGAGGGAGGAAGGGAAGGGGGGATAGAGGGAACGGAGAGAGGGAGGAGGGGAGAGAGGGAGGGAGGGAGAGAGGAAGGGAAGGAAGGGGGGATAGAGGGAAGGGAGAGAGAGGGGGAAGGGAGAGAGGGGGGAAGGGGAGAGAGCGAGGGAGGGGAGGGGAGGGAAGGGAGAGAAGGGAGGGAAGGGAGAGAAGGGAGAGAAGGGAGAGAAGGGTGGGAAGGGAGGGAAGGGAGAGAAGGGAGGGAAGGGAGGGAAGGGAGGGAATGGAGAGAAGGGAGGGAATGGAGAGAAGGGAAGGGAGAGAGAAAGGGGTGGGAAGGGGTAAGAGAGAGGAGTGTGGTGAGAGAGAGAGAGAGAGAGAGAGAGAGAGAGAGAGGGGGAGGGAGAGGGGGGTAGGAGGGAGAGGGGGGTAAGAGAGAGAGGGGGGAGGGAGAGAGGGGGAGAGGGGGTAAGAGAGAGGGGGGAGAAAGATAGAGGGGGATAGAGGGGTACGAGAGAGAGAGGGGGAGGTGAGAAAGAGAGGGTGAGGGAAAGGGGGAGAGAGAGATCTAGAGATCTGTCCCTGTCTGCAGTCCCTGGGGGGGAAAGAGCAGGGAGGAGCTGTAGAGTGCTGGGGGGTGGGGACCGGAGAGTGCTGGGGGGTGGGGACCGGAGAGTGCTGGGGGGTGGGGACCAGAGAGTGCTGGGGGGTGGGGACCAGAGAGTGCTGGGGGCCAGAGAATGCTGGGGGTTGGGGGGCGGAGAGTGCTGGGGCCCAGGGAGTACTGGGGGGTGGGGGGCATTGCGTGCTGGGGGGTGGGGGGCGGAGAGTGCTGGGGCCAGAGAGTGCTGGGGGTGGGGGCTGGAGAGTGCTGGGGGTGGGGGCTGGAGAGTGCTGGGGGCCAGAGAGTGCTGGGGGTGGGGGCTTGAGAGTGCTGGGGGCCAGAGAGTGCTGGGGGTGGAAGGTGGAGAGTGCTGGGGGTGGAAGGTGGAGAGTGATGGGGGCAAGAGAGAGAAGTAGGGGGTGTAGGGTGGAGAGTGCTGGGGGCCAGATAGTGCTAAGGGTGGGGGGTGGAGAGTGCTGGGGGGGAGCTTGAGAGGGGAAGCAGAAAGAATTGGAGAGCAGGGGGTGCTGGCGAAATGGGGGTGGAGCCAGGGAGGACAAGAATTGGCTGGAGAGCAGGAGGGGCGGAGCCAGGGAGCAAAGGGAGGGGCTGAAGAGCAGGAGGCGTGGAGAAAGGGAGTACAAGAAGGGGCGGAGCCAGGGAGCACAAAGGGGGCTGGAGAGCAGGAGGGGCGGGGCCAGGGAGCGCACGGAGGGGCGGAGCCAGGGAGCGCACGGAGGGGCCGGAGAGAATGGGGATGCAGAAAAAGTTAGATAGGAGGAGCGGTGGGGAGACTGCACATAGATAGTGGAATTGATTTTTCCATATTCCTTCATGCAACCGCTGAATGATCACTTCTCCTCCTCTCCTCCCTGCAGACATTCAGCGGCTGTATGGATTAATATGTAAAAATCAATTCCACTATCTATGTGCAGTCTCCCCACCGCTCCTCCTATTCAGGCACACAGGGAAGGCTGCACGGCACGGGCACTCACCTTTGCTCTGGTCGGCAGCATAAGAGTTCCTCCCTCTTCACACTCATGGTGGGACTATCCAGCTGGGTAGTTTTTCAGAAACACCCCGCTCCGACTCCAGAACCAAATAGGAGGCAGGTGCGGAGGAGAGGTCTGGTGAGCGGCACAAGAGAGAAGCTCAAGTGAGGGTCCCACATGGACATGCCGCCCTCATGCCGTCTGTCACCCAGCCGCTGCGCCACCTAGAGGACTCTACTGTCCCGCTCCCCGCACTTGCTGCCACCGGATTATTTACAGGCAAAATACTCGATTGCGAGGCCCTTAAGACTGCGGGGCCTTAGGCAATCGCCTAATTTGCCTAATTAGAGAGCCGCCTCTGGTTCTAGACACATTTCAGGCCATATTTTTTCCCTGAGGAGAATCTTCAAGCCCTTTTATCCCAGGTTTGTACCCTTCAGTCCCAGAGTCCTATGACTCTTCACATTTGTATGACAGTACTGGTCCTTATAATAAACCCCTTTGAGCCAGTCCCATTTGCACAGTTTTACACCAGACCTCTACAATGCTACATTCTGTTGTTGTAGGACAAGTCAGTCAAGCCCGTTTGACACAGAAGACCAGGACAAGCCTGGCTTGGAGACTCAGGAATCTGGATCTAGAATCAGGAAAGTTGTTTCTTTCCATCTTCTGAAAGGTCCTCACAACAGATTTCAGTCTACTGGGCCGAGGTGGACTCCTAGGCACCCTGTCAGTGCAGAGAACTTAGTTGTGAAGGAATTTAATTTCCCAATCAACATCCTGGAGCTTTGGGCAGTTTGACTGTCTCTCCAGGCTTCTGTTATCTTACTGGAGCGTCATCTGATCAGGATCCAGTCAGACAATGCCACGGTAGTGGCATACATCACCTATCATCTAGGAACCAGAAGTCTCACCATGGCAGGAGGGGTAGAGTGAATCCTGTCCCGGGCTGATCTTCACATTCTAGCCTTGTCTGCTGTATACATACCAGATGTGGACAATTGGCAGGCAGACTTCCTCAGCTGGCAGTGTCTAGAACCAGGGGAGTAACCCTGACCTGCAGAGGTGTCCCAAGACCTATGTCATAGGTTGGAGACCCCTGATATGAATTTCCTAACCTACAGATTTAACAACAAACTAGAGAAGTTTATTCCTATGGTACAGAGATCCTCTAGCAGGAGCACTGGATGCTCTGGTGGCTCTGTGGAATTAGTACACCCTGTTCTATGCCATTTTCTCCTAAGAAGCCTATTCCTTGTAGTGTAAAGATAGAGGGCATTTTAATGATCCCCCTTGCCCTGGAATGTCCCAGATGAATGTGTTACTTTGACTTTAAAAGACAATCTGTGGGCTCTACTGGGCCATGGGGATCTTCTGTCTCTGGAAGGTTTTACCCTTCTGATTCATGGTTGCTGGCCCCAATGGCATTGCTTTTGATGGCAAATCTTCTTCTCACAAGGTCTATCATGGCACATAAAGTCATGCTTCACTCGTAAGTGTCAGGGCTTCCACCGTTGGAGATTCTCCATAGGATAAGTCACCTCCTTCCCATAGCTGGGTCTGGACCAGTCCCTGAATGTCAGCATTATCAGGGATCATGTTTCTACTCTTGCTTTGCTGTGTCAGAGACTGCCTCTCATTTCTTAACCACTTCAATACAGGGCACTTAAACACCTTCCTGCCCAGACCAATTTTGAGCTTTCAGCGCTGTCGCACTTTGAATTTTGGTGGTATTTGGTGGTATTTGATCACCTCTGCGGTTTTTATTTTTTGTGCTACAAATAAAAAAATACCGAAAATTTTGAAAAAAAAAATGTTTTTTTTTTGTTTCAGTTTCAAAACTTTGTAAATAAGTACGTTTTCTCCTTCACGGATGGGCACTGATGGGGCTACACTGATGGGCACTGATAAGGCGGCACTGATGGGCACCAATGAAGTGGCACTGATGAGGTGGCATTGATGGACACTGATAGGCGGCACTGATAGGCGACACTGATAGGCGACACTGATAGGCGACACGGATGGGCGACACGGATGGACACTGATAGGTGGCACAAATTGGCACTGATAGCTGGCACGTATTGGCATGGATGGGCAGCACAGATGGGCATGGGTAGGTGGCACAGATGGGCATGGGTAGGCGGCACAGATGGGCATTGGTAGGCGGCACAGATGGGCATGGGTGGGCACTGATAGGCGGCACAGGTGGGCACTGATAGGCGGCACAGGTGGGCACTCATTAGCGGCACAGGTGGGCACTCATTAGCGGCACAGGTGGGCACTCATTAGCAACACAGGTGTTATACTGTACTAATGGATGCCAATCAGTGCCAAACAATAATGCATGCCAATCAGTGATGCCCATTGTGGGCACTGATTGCCATCCATTATGGGCACTGATTGGCATCCATTGTGCCTGACTGGCATCCCTGGTGGTCTAGGGAGGATTACCTCTGCTGGGCATCCCTGGTGGTCTGGTGGCGTCCCTGGTGGTCCAGTGTGGGCATCCTCGGGGGGGCTGTGCTGATAATCGATCAGCACAGACCCCCCCTGTCAGAGGAGCAGCCGATCGGCTCTCCTCTACTTGCGTCTGACAGACGCGAGTGAGGAAAAGCCGATCACCGGCTCTTCCCATTTACACTGTGATCAGCCGTGATTGGACACATTGGATCGGAGACTCTTTACCGAGATCGTAGTTGCCGGGTGTCAGACTGACACCCCGCAACAACGATCGCAGCGGCTCATAAACCTGATCACGTCATATGACGTCCGGTTAGGATTATGAAACCACTTTGCCGCCGTCTATTTGTAATAGGGCGGGCGGCAAGTGGTTAATTAAGATCATTGTACAGGGTGTTTCCCATGTGGCCTCACCTGTTCATGTCCTATAGAATCTGAATCTGTCTTTCTAAAATTGCTGTTTAAACCCGTTAGAACTATTCCTCTCTCTCTATACTCACCCACTAGGTAGTGTTCCTTGTAGTTATTACCTCAGCAAAGTGAGTGTCTGAACTGGCTGCCTAATCCTGTAAGGCAGGGGTCATCAACCCCCGGGCCGCGGCCCACTACCGGGCCGTGGCTCTTCTGCAGCCGGGCCGCGGGTGCTGACGGGTGGCATGAGAGAGCCCGGCGGCCAGCTGTAGAATGTGAAGTTCCTCGGAGTGGATGAACAATGTCGGGGATGGTGAGAGTGAAGCGCGCATTCCATTGCTCAGTGTGGTCACGTGCTCTCCCTCACCTCCTGTACACAGCAGTTAGTGTTGTCTATTGCTGAGCGCTGTGTTTGTTATGCACAGTGGACCCTCCCTTTGTCTATCACACGGACACTCCCCATACGATGTGAATGAACGTGCCCCCTCCTCACTGGCCTCACTCCGTCTTTCTGTCATAGGGGAAGGTGCAGCACACCATCACCTCCAGGACAGCCCACAGTAGCAGGGAAGCCACTGGTGTCCCTTGGTAACGGGGCTGAGGGTGGCTAGAGCTGAGAGGAGACCAGTGCACACTTCTTCCGGGAGAGCAGGGAGCCGCCCCCTCCCCTCTGATCCCTCCATATACTTACCTGCTGCTAATCCTCAGCCCTCATCACTGAACACTCACCAACATGACTGAGCTCTGGAGGAGAGGTGCGGGGGGGGGGGGGGGCGAGTATGACAACACTACCAGTGACAGGGTCAGTGTGAGTGGGGACTGACTGGGAGTGGGTCACCTGTGTGCATGGAGTGTGCAGGGCCTAGTGGGGGCACTAATTTCATCTGTGGGGGGGCTACCTTCATCTGTGGGGGGGGCTACCTTCATCTGTGGGGGGGGCTACCTTCATCTGTGAGGGGGCTACCTTCATCTGTGGGGGGGGCTACCTTCATCTGTGGCGGCTTTACTACATCTGGATGGACTGGTGTCTTTATTCAACATTACTATGTAACTATGGTGGCAGGCGACATGGCAAGTGACACGCTCAGGGCTCCCACTGATTCTGCACTATGAGTAGAAAAATTTAATTTAATACTACAATGTAATAACAGTAATAAAGAAATAATGCGCTGACAAATTGGCCGCGAAAAATCGCTTACCCCTCGCGTGCCATCCCTAACCTCCGCCACCCCGGGCCTTGCCACAATTTTCTTCCATGCAACCGGTCCCCGGTGCCAAAAAGGTTGGGGACCACTGCTGTAAGGAACCCATATGTCTATTCTGTCATGCTTGTGTCAGGAAAATGGAAAATTGTATACTTACCTGATGGTAATTTTACTTTCAAGTCGCTCCATCTTAGAAAAAGGTTCCTGCTCTACTTGTATTGACTTCTATTAACCACTTCCCGACCAGCGCACGACGATGTACGTCGACAGAATGGCACGGGCAGGCATATTGGCATACAGGTACGTCTAATATTCGATGCCGCCCTGCCATCGGGAGCGCGCCGCCGGCGGCGCGCTCCCGCGCTGGTCGGGACCCCCGTGAGTCCGGTCGCGGGACCCGCGGACTCGATCGCCGCGGGCATCCCCGCGATCGTCTCACGGAGCGGCCGAATGGAGGAAATGCTGTGTAAACAACATTTTTCCATTCTGCCTAGCAACTAGTGACGCTGATCTCTGCTCCATGTGATTGGAGCAGAGATCAGTGTACACTAAATGAAAGCCCAACCCCCCACAGTTAGTAACACACCCCTAAGAACACTTAACCCCTACACTGCCACCCACTGGTTAACCCCTTCACTGCCAGTGTCATTTACACAGGAATCACTGCATTTATATAGCAGTGATTACTGTATAAATGACAATGGTCCCAAAAATGTGTCAAAAATGTCCGATGGGTCCCCCACAATGTCGCAGTCACAATAAAAATCACAGATCGCCGCCATTACTAGTAAAAAAAAAAATAATAAAAAATTATTAATAAAAATGCTATAACACTATCCCTATTTTGTAAACGCTATAACTTTTGCGCAAACCAATCAATAATCGCTTATTGCGATTTTTTTTACCAAAAATATGTAGAAGAATACGTATCGGCCTAAACTGAGGGAAAAAAATGTTTTTTTATATATTTTTGGGGGATATTTATTATAACAAAAAGTAAAAAATAATGCGTTTTTTTCAAAATTGTCGCTCTATTTTTGTTTATAGCGCAAAAAATAAAAACCGCAGGGGTGATCAAATACCACCAAAAGAAAGCTCTATTTGTGGGAAAAAAGGACGTCAATTTTGTTTGGGAGCCACGTCGCACGACCGTGCAATTGTCAGTTAAAGCGACGCAGTGCCGAATCGCAAAAAGTGGTCTGGTCTTTGACCAGCAAATTGGTCCGGTCTGAAAGTGGTTAAAAAAGTAGTTTGGAAGCTGCGATTAAGTTGCACTGTGTGGAGTGGCTTCAAAGTTGGGTGATTTTGAAGCCGCGTTAGTGTAAACCGAGACGTAGTCCTGCTTTGCTACAAACACTGGTAGTTGGAGGGGTCATCCTGGGCTAGCCTGCAGTTTTTCTGTTTGCTAGTGTCCAATACACCTGTAGTCAGCAGTATAACTTGTAGTTGAAAGACAACCTGTGTCCTTAATTGCACACCAAGTAAAGGATTTTACAGCAAGTAGAAAACTACTATTTTTATTCACAGGAATCACAAAATATTCATGAACAAGTTATCAATACCTTTTTCTTTTTTACATAGTCCCCTCTGACACGCGATACTATACTGTATACTCTATATACAGTATATAATATTGCATATACAGTATGGCTCAGGCATATATTAAACTTGTAGCTGGAGCACCCCTCTTTCTTGTCTTTTTATGTATAGTGCTAATGGATTCCCCAGCCTGAGGTTGGCAGCATAACTAAGTTGACTGTAGGAGATTGCGACCTGGACTATGTGCTTGAGATACCAGGATTTCAGAGAGAGCTTCCTCAAAAGAGTTGGTGCCATACCTTAGTGTTTTGTGACATATCAAATTTGAGATAAGCATGGAATTGATTCTAATATTATATTATTATTTTCAGCTTCTGCTACTGACTTTTTTTTTTTTTAACTCCATTAAACCTGTTTTATAATAGCTGTGGCGCTAGAAGAGCCTTACTGATGAGGACATCATACTGTATATTATTTTATGATACAGACACATGCCATTGTTGGTAACATTTCCACATAGTGAGAAAGGACATTTTGAAAAACTGGAGGATAAAAATTGGCGTGCCAAGCACACCGTCTAACAGAGGTATAGAGGGAGTGGTCAAAAAGGGGACATTCACGTTTGTATGTGGAAAAAGCCCCCCCCCCCTTTGCCTTTAGGTAAGATCTTTGTGATATATTACTTTCTGAATGCTTGGACATTCTTTCTGACATTCTATAGATCAAAATTATCTTTGAATTTTTTCTTTTATCCTAGGTCCCTGCCTGTTTATTCATCCAGCTAAGCGTTCACCTCCCCTTTTCTTTTTTTTCTTTTTTGATTCCGCAGATTGAAAGCACATCCGAATACTAGTGCCCATTTACACTTTATGTGAGTTTCTGATAGAGTCTGTGCTTTACAAGATTCCAGCAAAAAAACTCACAGTGATAGGTATGCAGAGGCGGCTCTCTAATTAGGCAAATTAGGCGATTGCCTAAGGCCCCGCAGTCTTAAGGGCCTCGCAATCGAGTATTTTGCCTGTAAATAATCCGGTGGCAGCAAGTGCGGGGAGCGGGACAGTAGAGTCCTCTAGGTGGCGCAGCGGCTGGATGACAGACGGCATGAGGGCGGCATGTCCATGTGGGACCCTCACTTGAGCTTCTCTCTTGTGCCGCTCACCAGACCTCTCCTCCGCACCTGCCTCCTATTTGGTTCTGGAGTCGGAGCGGGGTGTTTCTGAAAAACTACCCAGCTGGATAGTCCCACCATGAGTGTGAAGAGGGAGGAACTCTTATGCTGCCGACCAGAGCAAAGGTGAGTGCCCGTGCCGTGCAGCCTTCCCTGTGTGCCTGAATAGGAGGAGCGGTGGGGAGACTGCACATAGATAGTGGAATTGATTTTTACATATTAATCCATACAGCCGCTGAATGTCTGCAGGGAGGAGAGGAGGAGAAGTGATCATTCAGCGGTTGCATGAAGGAATATGGAAAAATCAATTCCACTATCTATGTGCAGTCTCCCCACCGCTCCTCCTATCTAACTTTTTCTGCATCCCCATTCTCTCCGGCCCCTCCGTGCGCTCCCTGGCTCCGCCCCTCCGTGCGCTCCCTGGCCCCGCCCCTCCTGCTCTCCAGCCCCCTTTGTGCTCCCTGGCTCCGCCCCTTCTTGTACTCCCTTTCTCCACGCCTCCTGCTCTTCAGCCCCTCCCTTTGCTCCCTGGCTCCGCCCCTCCTGCTCTCCAGCCAATTCTTGTCCTCCCTGGCTCCACCCCCATTTCGCCAGCACCCCCTGCTCTCCAATTCTTTCTGCTTCCCCTCTCAAGCTCCCCCCCAGCAATCTCCACCCCCCACCCTTAGCACTATCTGGCCCCCAGCACTCTCCACCCTACACCCCCTACTTCTCTCTCTTGCCCCCATCACTCTCCACCTTCCACCCCCAGCACTCTCCACCTTCCACCCCCAGCACTCTCTGGCCCCCAGCACTCTCAAGCCCCCACCCCCAGCACTCTCTGGCCCCCAGCACTCTCCAGCCCCCACCCCCAGCACTCTCCAGCCCCCACCCCCAGCACTCTCTGGCCCCAGCACTCTCCGCCCCCCACCCCCCAGCACGCAATGCCCCCCACCCCCCAGTACTCCCTGGGCCCCAGCACTCTCCGCCCCCCAACCCCCAGCATTCTCTGGCCCCCAGCACTCTCTGGTCCCCACCCCCCAGCACTCTCTGGTCCCCACCCCCCAGCACTCTCTGGTCCCCACCCCCCAGCATTCTCCGGTCCCCACCCCCCAGCACTCTCCGGTCCCCACCCCCCAGCACTCTACAGCTCCTCCCTGCTCTTTCCCCCCCAGGGACTGCAGACAGGGACAGATCTCTAGATCTCTCTCTCCCCCTTTCCCTCACCCTCTCTTTCTCACCTCCCCCTCTCTCTCTCGTACCCCTCTATCCCCCTCTATCTTTCTCCCCCCTCTCTCTTACCCCCTCTCCCCCTCTCTCCCTCCCCCCTCTCTCTCTTACCCCCCTCTCCCTCCTACCCCCCTCTCCCTCCCCCTCTCTCTCTCTCTCTCTCTCTCACCACACTCCTCTCTCTTACCCCTTCCCACCCCTTTCTCTCTCCCTTCCCTTCTCTCCATTCCCTCCCTTCTCTCCATTCCCTCCCTTCCCTCCCTTCCCTCCCTTCTCTCCCTTCCCTCCCTTCCCACCCTTCTCTCCCTTCTCTCCTTTCTCTCCCTTCCCTCCCTTCTCTCCCTTCCCTCCCCTCCCCTCCCTCGCTCTCTCCCCTTCCCCCCTCTCTCCCCTTCCCCCCTCTCTCCCTTCCCCCTCTCTCTCCCTTCCCTCTATCCCCCCTTCCTTCCCTTCCTCTCTCCCTCCCTCCCTCCCTCTCTCCCTTCCTCCCTCCCTCTCTCCCTTCCTCCCTTGCTTCCCTCTCTCCCTTGCTTCCCTCTCTCCCTCCGCTTCCCTCTCTCCCTCCGCTTCCCTCTCTCCCTCCGCTTCCCTCCCTCTCTCCTCCCTCTCCCTTCCTCTCTCCCCCTCCCTTCCCTCCTTCTCTTCTCCCTTGCTTCCCTCTCTATCTCACTTCCTTCCCTCTCTATCTCACTTCCTTCCCTCTCTATCTCCCTTCCTTCCCTCTCTATCTCACTTCCTTCCCTCTCTATCTCACTTCCTTCCCTCCCTCTCTGCCTTCCTTGCTTCCCTCTTTCCCTTCCTTCCTTTCCTCTCTCTCCCTTCCTTCCCTCCCTCTCTCCCCTCCCTCCCCTCCCTCCCTCTCTCCCCTCTCTCCCCTCCCTCTCTCCCTCCCCTCCCTCCCTCTCTCCCTTCCCCCCTCCCTCCCTTCCCTCCCTCTCTCCCTTCCCTCCCTCTCTCCCTCTCTCCCTTCCCTCCCTCTCTCCCTCTCTCCCTTCCCTCCCTCTCTCCCTTCCCTCCCTCTCTCCCCTCCCCTCCCTTCCCTCCCTCTCTCCCCTCCCTTCTCTCCCTCTCTCCCCTCCCCTCCCTTCTCTCCCTCCCCTCTTTCCCCTCCCTTCCCTCCCTCTTTCTTTTCCCTTCCTTCCCTCTCTCTCTTCTGCCTTCCTTCCCTCTCTCTCTTCTCCCTTTCTTCTCCCTTCCTTCCCTCCCTCTCTTCACCCTTCCTTCCCTCCCTCTCTCCTTCCCTCTCTCCTCCCTTCCTTCCCTCCCTCTCTTCTCCCTTCCTTCCCTCCCTCTCTCCTTCCCTCTCTCCTCCCTTCCTTCCCTCCCTCTCTCCTTCCCTCTCTCCTCCCTTCCTTCCCTCTCTCCCTTCCTTCCCTCTCTCCCTTCCTTCCTCTTCCTTCCCCCTTCCTTCCCCCTTTCTTCCCCCTTTCTTCCCCCTTCCTTCCCCCTTCCTTCCCCCTTCCTTCCCTCTTCCTTCCCCCTTCCTTCCCTCTTCCTTCCCTCTCCTCCCCTCCCTCTCTCCTCCCTCTCTCCCTCTCCTCCTTCTCTCTCCCCCACCCCTCCTCTCCTCTTTCCACCTCTCTATCCCCCTTTTGTGCACCCTTTATCTACCCCCCTCTCTGCCTCCCTCTCAGTCACCCACTCTCCCTCTCACTCACAATGTCTTTCTCCCCTCCCCCTCTCCATCTTTCCCTCCCCCTATCTCTCACAATCTCTCGCTCCCCCTCCCCTCTCTCACCCCTCCTCTCTGTCTCCCTTCCCCTCTCTTGCTCCCCCTGCACTGTGCTGGGATCCCCCCACTCTACTTCCTCTGCGGATGTGGAATGGCTCAGTGACAACCCCTCCCCATTCTCCCAAGACACAGGAAATTCTTAGAGGGGTTGCCACCTTGGTGGGCCCCAGATGTTTTAATGGCTGCATATGTCTGATGGGTGAGGAGAGTGCCCTGGAAGTGGTGCAGATGAACTAAAAAATAGATAAATGAATGCGGCGCTACCTAAAAAATATATAGATTAAATAAAGTGCAATATCCAAATAAAGCTAAAGTGCAAAAGTGATTCTGTCCCACTACAGTGAAACACTGTGACACAATAAAAGATGAATAGGATGCATCTACTGTGCAATGAAATATAGTTCTGTATACATAATCAAAAATTGCATACATGAAATAAATATAAAATATAAAATATGAAGTGAAAAAATATGCCAATCAAGTGACAATGTGCAAAAAATACAATATTAAAAAGTGATTGTCCAAAAAACCATGCATAAAATGTTGATTATAAAACAAAGTCCATGCAAAAATATTGAAGTGATTTCCAATAGGTGACAATCCACTGCAAACTTCAGTGCCTAATTCGTGCACCACCTATTTCCCCCAGCCTCTCACCTCCAATAAATGGCAAAAGAGCGCTGTATGTAATCAGATGTTGCTGAATCCTTATCCATCCAGCCTCAATATTCTACCGCTGTACAGTGGTGTGAAAAAGTGTTTGCCCCCTTCCTCATTTCCTGTTCCTTTGCATGTTTGTCACACTTAAGTGTTTCGGAACATCAAACCAATTTAAGCAATAGTCAAGGACAACACAAGTAAACACAAAATGCAATTTGTAAATGAAGGTGTTTATTATTAAAGGTGGAAAAAAATCCAAACCATCATGGCCCTGTGTGAAAAAGTGATTGCCCCCTAAACCTAATAACTGGTTGGGCCACCCTTAGCAGCAACAACTGCAACCAAGCGTTTGCGATAACGTGCAATGAGGCTTTTACAGCATCCTGGAGGAATTTTGGCCCACTCATCTTTGCAGAATTGTCCTAATTCAGTTACATTAGAGGGTTTTCGAGCATGAACGGCCTTTTTAAGGTCATACCACAACATCTCAATAGGATTCAGGTCAGGACTTTGGCTAGGCCACTCCAAAGTCTTCATTTTGTTTTTCTTCAGCCATTCGGTGGTGGACTTGCTGGTGTGTTTAGGATCATTGTCCTGCTGCAGAACCCAAGTTCGTTTCAGCTTGAGTACACGAACAGATGGTCGGACATTCTCCTTCAGGATCTCTTGGTAGACAGCAGAATTCATAGTTCCTTTTATTACGGCAAGTCTTCCAGGTCCTGAAGCAGCAAAACAGCCCCAGACCATCACACTACCACCACCATATTTTACTGTTAGTATAATGTTCTTTTTATGAAATGCAGTGTTCCTTCTACGCCAGATATACTTGGACACACACCTTCCAAAGAGTTCCACTTTTGTCTCATCGGTCCACAGAATGTTGTCCCAAAAGTCTTGGGGATCATCAAGATGTGTTGTGGAGAAATTGAGACGAGCTTTGATGTTCTTTTTGCTCAGCAGTGGTTTTCTCCTTGGAACTCTGCCATGCAGGCCATTTTTGCCCAGTCTTTTCCTGATGGTGGAGGCATGAACGCTGACCTTAACTGAGGCAAGTGAGGCCTGCAGTTCCTTGGACGTTGTTGTGGGGTCTTTTGTGACCTCTTGGATGAGTCGTCGCTGCGCTCTTGGGGTAATTTTGGGCGGCCGGCCACTCCTGGGAAGGTTCACCACTGTTCCATGTCTTCGCCATTTGTGGATAATGGCTCTCACTGTGGTTTGCTGGATTCCCAAAGCTTTGGAAATGGCTTTTTAACCCTTTCCAGACTGATAGATCTCAATTACTTTCTTTCTCAATTGTTCCTGAATTTCTTTGGGTCTCGGCATGATGTGTAGCTTTTAAGGATCTTCTGGTGGACCTTACTGTGTCAAGCAGCTCCTATTTAAGTGATGCCTTGATTGTGAACAGGTGTGGCAATAATCAGGCCTGGATGTGGCTAGAGAAATCGAACTCAGGTGTGGACAACCACAGTTATAGTATGTTTTAACAAGGGGGGCAAACACTTTTTCACACAGGGCCATGATGGTTTGGATTTTTTTTCACCTTTAATAATAAACACCTTCATTTACAAATTGCATTTTGTGTTTACTTGTGTTGTCCTTGACTATTGTTTAAATTGGTTTGATGTTCCGAAACACTTAAGTGTGACAAACATGCAAAGGAACAGGAAATGAGGAAGGGGGCAAACACTTTTTCACACCACTGTATGTGTACCGCTGTATACCGCTGTATACCGCTGTATATGTACAATTATTTTTCTCCCAATTTCTCCAAAAGTATCCAGTTAGCATTGATGGTATACATGGAATGAAAGAAAACAAGGGGGGGCTCTCATGTGTAGTATCAAATAAAGACTTTAATAAAAGATATCCACACTTACATATAAGTATACGACAGCAAACACTCAGCAGACGCGAACTTCCGGTCTCGGCCGTGACCGGAAGTGGTATGTGCGACACCTAACTCCTTCCCTGACGCGTTGCGTCACACCTCGTGACTTTTTTTGAAAAAGGTGAGAGGCGAGAGGCTTGGGGAAATAGGTGGTGCACGAATTAGGCACTGAAGTTTGCAGTGGATTGTCACCTATTGGAAATCACTTCAATATTTTTGCATGGACTTTGTTTTATAATCAACATTTTATGCATGGTTTTTTGGACAATCACTTTTTAATATTGCATTTTTTGCACATTGTCACTTGATTGGCATATTTTTTCACTTCATATTTTATATTTATTTCATGTATGCAATTTTTGATTTTGTATACAGAACTATATTTCATTGCACAGTAGATGCATCCTATTAATCTTTTATTGTGTCACAGTGTTTCACTGTAGTGGGACAGAATCACTTTTGCACTTTAGCTTTATTTGGATATTGCACTTTATTTAATCTATATATTTTTTAGGTAGCGCCGCATTCATTTATCTATTTTTTCTTCATTTACTTTTGGTGTTGAGATCACCATTTTCGTGCTGGCTGCTTCCTTTGTATATGTTAATATCTTTAGTTATATAGCCATTAGGTAGGTGGAGCGCATTAGTATTTTTCATTACAGGTGCAGATGAACTTGTTTGCTAGATCGGTGCATCTTTTTGCAGCCATTTTTATTGCTTGAATTTTTTTCCCATTATGGGCGTGATTGGGGCCTCATGTGTAAGTTTCGCCTAAGGCCTCACAAATCCTAGAGCCGCCTCTGTCTAGAACTAGACCAAAATAATCCACTTGATGAGTCAATTCCAGTGACAATTTCTGAAGGTTTATGATCCCATAAATAAATATATTGCTTTAACTGTTTCCTCAACAGAAGGTCATCTAAGTAAGCCATGATGGGGAAACCACAAGAGCATAGCATACCTAGTACTGGGTCCAGCACTTTGGTGAACACCTGAGGTGGAGACCAAAGACCTAATGGTAGGGCCATAAACTGAAAAGACAGGGAACCCACAGCAAAACACAGCAAACACTGATGCGCTAGAAAGATGAAGATATGACTACAAAAGCTAGAAAATCTTCCTGGTGCAGGTGACAGACCTGGTGAATTCCATGTGGAATTTCTGAGCTTGAAAGAAGACATTTAGGGTGTTGACATCCAAGATAGGGCAGGTGCCCCCTTCGGGGAAGGGTACTGTGAATAGGTTAGCGTAAAACCCCTGAAAATTTTCTGAAACTGGGGCAATGACAACTTGATTCAGTTGACCTGAAAGGGCCTGATGGAGATCTGCTAGTCTGTATGTGAGAAAAATATTGAACGTGCTTGTGATAAACATAGATCTACATAAAACATCAAAACAAACTACAAAAAACGATTTTAAAAAATGCAGACACGATGGACTCACTCTTCCGTTTCTCTCTGAAGGATGATGTTATGACTATGTGATGAGTGTGCACTGATAACTTTTTTTGTTTTCTGAGTGTTGTAGGATCACTTTTTGCCATGGCCCAACACAGTAAAAGTGATTGATTCTCTTGGGTTACCGTCCTCTTAGCTTTTATGTTCCATTAATGTTTTACAAAGTGAGTGTAAGGTTCATTCATATACCATAGGTTACTGATAGATCCAGTGGGGTAGATTTACTAAAACGGGTTCACCCAGAATCTTGTACAGCTGTGCATGGTAGCCAATCAACTTCTAAACTAAGCTTGTTTAATTAGGCTTTGGCAATAAAACCCGGGAAGATGATTGGTTTCTATGGAAGTGCACCAGATTTTGCACTCTCCAGCTTTAGTAAATAAACCCCAATGTCTATATAAAAAAAGTAATAATTAACGCTCATTTTATAATAAAAGTGTAGCAAAGTCCTGGGTCCCTTCAGGCCCAATGGTGACCTCCAGAGTTAGGAACAGCTGACATCCTTCTGTGTAGAGTGGGTTACAAGGCAATAGTATTCAACTATTGGCAACACAAACAGTTCTCCACTTACTCCACAGTCACTCACTGTGGGTCTTCACGCAATGAACTCCCAGTCTTTCACTAGACCCCCCCCCCTTCTTCCCCGTCCCTGGCTGGTGAGAAGACTGCTCTGGTACTGTCTTCAGCTTATTCACAGTGGTCTCCAGTAACAAGGTGGATGGCCCCTTAGTGGCGACAGCTTCCCCTTCTACCTTCGACCACAGCTGATTCCCCATCCGACTGAACAACTACTTCTGGTTGGACTACAGGCCAGCAGTCCCAACCCTACGCTGTTATCTTGCTCCTGGAAAGGCCCTCAGACAGCCTAGCATCCAGATGCCCCCCGAGATAGGCCTCAGGCTTCCAGCCTACCAGCCTGGGTCAGCACAAAACACATCCACCCAGACAGCCGTCAGGTTGCACAGAACCCCAATCACCTCACACCACCCAAATAAATAGGCTCTCCCAGCAAGCAAAGGGACCAAAGAAAATCCCTGCTAATTGGCTGAGACACCCCATCCATTCAGGTCTGAGCTTGCAAAGCCCCTGTCTTATCTAGGGTTGAATATATTTTTATTAATATTTTGATAAAGTAAAATAACATAACCTGAGTGAAAAACAGGGAAACAGTACAGAACATACATACATTTGATCATATAGTAAATATGTGGCAGTAGTCTTTTCCAATGAAGAAACAGATAGCCAACATACAAGTCAGACCTTGAAATCAAAATGTATCAACAGACTAAGCATTAGAACCCTGTGAAAATATATCCAGGAATAGTATAGAGAGAGATAGACGTAGGGTGGTGGTAGAAAAAGAGAGAGGAAGAGGGTAGGCGGTAGGAGATAAGAAGGAGAGAGGGGAAAAACAAGAGAGGAAGTGCAGACTAGCCACAGAAGAGGGGAGAAGGGGGGGGGGGGTGCTGGGCAAACCTTGGTACAACAAACCCGCTTAGCGGGATTCAGGTAATAAGTCTGAGTCGGCTGTAAGGTGCCAACCTCGCTTTCAGAGAGTCTGAGGTCGAGTAGTCGATCCAAATAAGCCAAAGGACCTTAGATTTGTCAAAAGTATCATTGTCTAGGGCTATCATCTCCTCCATGCGCATGATATCGTTGACCATGGAGACCCAGATTTACAGGGGTGGGGTGGTGGTAGTTTTCCAGAACAAAGGTATAAGTTGTCTGGCAGCTGATATGAAAAAACTTAACAAAGAGCGATTCTGCGAGGCTATCGATCCTGGGAGCATGGACAATAAGGCTATTTCTGGGGCGGGCGATAATGTTCGGTCATATAGGCTGTTGTATATAGCAAAAACCTGGGACCATAGGGGTTGTATTGCTGCGCATTCCCACCAGATGTGTAAGTAACTACCCTCCGCCACGCCACATCTCCAGCATAAGGGAGATACGGACGGGAATATTTTATGAAGAATTTGAGGATCTCTGCACCATCGGGAGAGGAGTTTAAACATTTTTTTCCTGAGTATAGCAGGATATAGAGGATTTATGCGTAAAGTGGAATGATTTTTGCCAGTCCACCAAAGGAAGATCCCTGCCCAGGCCTGTAGACCACTTCCTGGTGTAAGAAGGGGTTTGAACATGTAGCAGTGCATGTTGCAGAGAGTATAAAGAGGAGAGTAGGTGTCTAGGTGTTTCTGAGAGAGAGCACAGCTGTTCTAATTCCGTTAAAGGTTTATGAATTTGGGAAGAGGAAAACAAGTCAGATCAAAAAAAAAGGATATCCGAAGTGTCGTGAGCCAGTTCCCTTGAGCGCCTGGTAAAACGGGAGTACCTAAAGAAGGATCTACAAATGAACCCGCCACAGGCCATATTGATCTGGAGAATGGGCCTATTGTATTGGACCACATTCCTTCAGGTAAAGAGGGGTGGGAAAATAATGAAGTGAGGGGCGAGGGGTCCGTGGATAGAAGAGATGACATGCCCTTTTTATACCAGAGATGTAAGGCAGCGATTGTTAAGGGGAAGGCTGAGGAAAGTAAGTGTAGTTTCTGCCCGTAGCCCCAGAGTAGAGCCCGTAGGTCAAAGGGGGACAGGTCTTGTTCCACCGAAGTGGATGCTTTAGGGAAAGGGCAAGGGAACCATTCCAGGACCCTGGACAGCAGAGCCACCCTATGGTATAGTTCAAAATCCGGGAGACCCAGTCCACCCAGAATTTAGGATAAGTGAGCAAGGTATGGCAGATGCGGGATAGGCCCTGTTGCCAAATGAATCGGATGGACATGGAACGGAGGGAGTTAAAAAAGTGCTGAAGGACGGTAATAGGTATTGTTTGAAATAGATACAGTAATTTAGGTAGGGTGTCCATTTTCAGGGACTTAATGCGACCAAACCAGGGCAGCGAGGAGGAGCGCTAGGCATCTAGTTCCTTCCTGAGTCGGGTAAGTAAAGGAAGATAGTTAAGGGAGTATAAGTCCGACAAATTAGATGGTATTGTTATCCCCAAGTACGATATGCCTTTGGTGCTCCATAGGAACGGGAAGCCCTGTCTTATCTAATGTCATTAGCATAGTGCCACCTAGTGACAAAAGAGAAAGAGTTCAACAAGTCCAGATTTAGAGAGCAATCAATTGATCTCCTAACAATGGCCAAGGCAACTATTGCCTGGCAACTAAATATGATATCAACCCTGCCTAAACTTTAGGGTGCTACATCAGGTAATTTTAACATCTAAAAACAGAGATGAAATACAAACTGTATAAGAGCACCATTTTACCTGCCAAAGCATTTGCATTTTTGCCCATTAAGTTCTTCGATTTACACAGATCTGCCAGGTTGGACAGCCAGGTGGATGACTCCAGTAGAGTCATCTTCCCACCCTCAGCCTCCTGATTAAACAATTTTGGAGCAGCAGGGGACTGATAAGGTTACCATTTTACTCTGCTCTCAACACCTATAATTACGTTCCTCGTCAGCACATTTGCTTTCAAATTACTTGATTCGCTTCCAGTGCTGCCTCTCCCTCTCCCAGCATGAGTACTCCCATATAGGAGGTTTCAGGAGGCCAAGATAAATTCAGGGACTTAAAATTTCTGCCTGCATTTGCCTTTATACTAAAAGCTGGGTTTATAATTGAAAAGCATAGGGTGAAATTATGTTAAAATTGAGCTTACCTGGATACCACCTGTTGCAACCAAAACACAGTGGCAAATGTAGAATAGCATTACCAGCCTGTGATCATGTTGCAGAGTCTTTGTGTCAGACGTCTTCATTTCCACTATAGATTTGTATGATAATCATGAAATTACTTTTTTTTCTCAGAGCATTTTCTCCTATGTTAAGTGGTCTGGCTTCAAGCTAAATTGCCTTTAATACCATGTAAATGACTTGATTTGCGGTGCAGAGTGTTTTGATGCCATGCAAAATGATTTGGGGCAATTTTCTTTAATGCATAAAACACAAGTGCCTGTCTTTTTAGTGAACTCAACTGCTGCATGTCTGACTCAGTGTCGATTATCACTATCAATTTCAATTGTAGACGTTAACTGCCATGATAACAATTCACGGGGGTAATATGTCATAATATTGCTGCTTACATGATGGCTTCTGCCTAGATATTGATTTGTCCTAGATACTAATCTTTGTAAAATGCCTCCTCATCACTAAACTAAATTACTGCTCTGGCCTGCTGGGCCTTTAAAATAAAACGGTTTTATCTGCATATAAGCACACTATTTTCATGGGCTCTGTTTATCCAGTGTCCTGATGGAAAATGCTGGGACTTTTGGTCCTACACCTGATAAATAATAATAATAATAATAATAATAAAAAGGTGCTTTGTAACACATGTCACATAAAATACATATCTAAAAAAACAGCCTTTCCCAGACATACCACCCTGCAAAAACTAATTTCAGGGAGGTGGCAAACTCATTTCAGGGAGATGGCGCTTTGCGCCGGAGCCAACCCCTTGGACTGGGCACACATTAGGACATGGGGCACACAGCGGGGCATAGGGCACACAGAGAGGCATAGGGCACACAGCAGGGCATGGGGCACATAATAGGGGACACAGCCGGGCATGAGGCATACAGTAGGGCACACAGCAGGGCACATCATAGGGCACAAATCAGGACATAGGGCATTCAGCAGGGCATGAGGCACATAATGGGGCACACAGTAGGGCATGGGGCACACAGCAGGGCACAAGGCACATCATGGGGCACACAACAGAGCACAGGGCACACAGAGGGGCATGGGGCACACAGTAGGGCACTGGGCACACATCAGGACATGGGGCACACAGTAGGGCACACATCATGGCACCAAGCACATCATGGGGCACACAGCAGTGCACAGATCAGGGCATGGGGCACACAGCAGGGCACACAGCAGGGCATTGGGCACACAGCAGGGCATGAGGCACATAATCAGGCACACAACAGGGCATGTGGCACATAATGAGGCACACAGCAGGACATGGGACACACAGCAGGGCATACAGCGGGGCATGAGGAACACAACAAGGCACTGGGCACACAGCAGGATACACAGTGGGGCATGGGGCACATAATGGGGCACACAGCACGGCATGGGGCATGCAGTACGGCACACATCACGGCACTGGGAACATCATGGGACATGCAGAAAGTCACTGGGCACACCATGCCACAGGTCACATGCCTGATGAAGGGGTTCTGCATGGCTCTGAAACGTTGCTTCTATTTATTTTTTTGATACTATGTGATTACAATTTTGGACCCAGTTTTGGAGATCCTGGTGTGCTGGTGACACTTCCTTCTCATGATTGCAGTCGGTTCCAACCGTTGGTCATTTCAGCACCCAATTTAAGATATAGTCGTTTGTGCAGGTATGTGTGCATTGGGAGTATTGCATTGGTGGGTACACTATGGGACACACAATGGGGGAAACACATCAGCAAGATCCAAGCAGCTGCTGTTTACATTACTTGCAGAGTAGCATGGGAAGCGGCTGTCTATTGTGGCACACTGCTCCCTGCCGACGCGTCTCTCTTCTCATCCATCCCAGGTGATGACAGATCTGGTCCTTGCAAAGCGGCTGTTATTAGACCTCTCATGGCACACTCTTCCCCGCCGGCCCCTCCATCCCTCCGGTGCACCCCAGAAGCACCTGGGGTAGATAGGAGGGAAGGAAGGGCCGGCAGGGAGGAGCGTGTCATGAGAGATCTAATGACAGCCGCTTTGCAGGGACCAGATCTACCCATCAACTAGCTGTGATTGATGGCTGGCTCACAGTCATGAGGATCCCTATTGGCAATGTGCCACCTCATCAGTGTCTGCCAGAGCAGCCTCAAGGTCCACCAGCGGAGCGCTCCCGGCTCTGTCCCACCCCCTCCTCTGGCCACAGACAGAAGGCAGAGCAGCCCGAGCTGCCGTACTCCATGTGGCCACTTGGGCTGCTCTGTCTTTGGCTGAGTGACAGGCCCAGCCAGGAGAATGCCCGGTGCTCGCGGGTGTCCGGGAGCCTGCAGTCAAATGCGGGAGACTCCCGCTACTCGCGGGAGACTTTGAATTTCTGCTTTCCATTAACTAAAGTGGAACTAAACTCTCTCAATGAACATTAACTATTTTAATGCTTATGCTGCTAGCATTAATAAATAAATAAGAAAGGATATTACAGTATATTTACTTGGTTTAACCTTTTTTTTTTACATTTCTTCAGTTGCTTTGTGGTTTCTGGCCTAGGCCAAAATGATTTCATACATCCCAGGAATCTTCATGGGCTTTTTTTCTCTTATCTGTGAAGCACCCTCCTGGGTAGGTGCTAGAAGAGAGTATAGTTTTCGGCCTTTCTGCTTACCAGGAAGATTGTTAGGCAAGCTAAGAGTGCTTTCTGCCGACCAGGGAGCAGGAGCCATTCGTAAGGTCTGCTGATTGTTCTCAGGTGCAGATCAGCTTGTCTGAATGTCCCACACTGGTCCAATAGGGAGGCATATTGGACAGTGGGAGGGGACCTGGCAAGTGAGGCACAGGCTTTGTTACAGCCCTGGCTATTGGCAGAGGAAAGTGCCTCAATGCATGCTGGGATACTGTATAACAGCCAAGGGCACAAGTGCTTGAGGTCTTCAGCTGGGGTCCCGCAGGGAGCGGCTGCCACTCCTCTGTAGAAGTTGTTATGTGGCCTTGAGTAGTCAACCTAAGGGCCTGAAGTCAGATAGGAGCTGAACCCAGAGGTTCTGTAGATCTGACTGGAAGGGGGACACCAGCAAGGATCTGATTCTGCCTACCACGAGTACAGATCTGTGTCTTTGGGCCTGTCCTGTAAGGGTCACCCCTTAAGAGCTAGAAGAGTCAGTGGACAGTAGGGTTGCCACTTTTTCCTCAAGCTAAACCTGAACACTTTAGTGGTGCACAGCAAAAAATTTTTTTTAAACAAACACTATAGGATTATAACAGACTTGGGAAACCTTTGGGCAGGAGAATAGTAATGTGGCATGCATATTGCTCCCTTACCCTCCTATCAGGCCATGTTCTGAGCCACAATCCTGTCTGAATATTGTGTCTGGGTGTCAGGCAAACTGAAATTTGGACACACAATTTAAAACCTGAATCCCGAACAGGTGGCAACCCTAGTGGATGGGTGTCAGTCAAGGGGATGCTAGAGAGTGTCCTGAAGATAAAGTAGTTATCTAGCCTGCTGCTAGAGAAAGCAAGAAGACTTAATTCTTCCATACATGTGGCAGTATGGTAAAAGCAGTGGATTTGCTTCCACAAATCTTCTACTAAGGCCAAGTGAGAATTGTCCTTATCTACTGTGAATAGTTCAAGTTGGAGTATCCCCCTATTTCCTTCTTCCATCCAAGTTCCACAATAAATATCAAAACCACAACTACCCTGGCCTTTTTATTGAGTAACAAGCAAACAGGAGTAAGGGGGAATAAGTGAAAACTGCTGTAATCTTAAAGAACCACATGAATGACCTGCCATCAGATGAGGCCTCAATGATCATCAAGTAGAACTTAGAAACGTGTGAACAAAAGGACAGGTGGCTGCCTTGCAAATCAAAGAAACAATAACCGGATGCCAAAAAGCCCAAGAAGCATCTACTGATCTAGTACAGTACAGCGAGCCACCAACCTGAGTGGAGGAAGAGAGCTGTGACATCACTTGCAGAGGAGACACGTGTGAGGAGTAACAAGATGGCGAGTACCAGAGTGAGCCGGAACGTAGAGGCTATACGTTTTGGCGGAGAACCTGCAGAGTGGATGCAGAATCCGACCCTGTTGGATACAGGGGTCTGATTGCTGCCCAAAAGAAGTCTGGCGTTGTGCAGTGAAGGGGACACAGAGCATCTTGGGCTGATATGTAACAAATGCCTGCATGTGTCTGTGCAGCTGTGAGCCAGTGTGGGCACTGTGGTGACATGTTGCTGCTATTAGAGTGGAGTTATTTCCATCCCAGAAGATTATATGTGAACTAGGAGGTAGGAACCACTTCTGAGCTACTGACAACCATAGTGGCTATTTCATTTGGGAGAGGACGGGGAGTGCTGAGAACACCGCTGGGGCCAGGACCAGTGCGGCACACTGTACCACAATTCGCCAAACAGGAAGTCCCACATCTCAGAAGTGCAATGTGCGCAAGTCATGAAGGCCGAGTAGTGGCCACAGGATGCATTAGTAGCAGTCGCAGCAACCCAAAGTCAGCTCTTAAAGCGGTGTTGTACTCACATTTTAAAAAGCTCACAAGCCATAGTGTTTCTCCCATAGATGCCAAAATGAACCTTTATAAAAATCCAATCGCCGTAATTAACTTTTAATTTACATTTCAAAGGTGACTTCCGGGCTCTCCTCCCGTGGGAGTAGGCGTGGTTATTGCCTTTCCCCGACTCCGCAGAGTCCCCTGGGAGGTTTCTCACATTGTTCCCATGAATCAGTGGGGAACGCTGTCCTGCCGAAATCTCGTGAGATTTCGGCGTCACATGACGCCGGTCATGTGACGAGGACGTCTCAGAAGGCACCATTGTTTATTCCATTGCCATCACAACAGGGCGGGAACTTCCGAGGACGCCGCCTGTTGTGATGGCAACCTGAAGTTTTATGGCGCTGCTCACTGCTAACAATGAGCATGTGTGGGATCGAGCGGTCAATGCTGGGAGCACAGCATCACCGCATCCCGGAAGGAAATGCTTGTAGGCTTCAAATGCCCACAAGCAACATGGAAACAGCCGGCATGAATTTTTAAAACTGTTTCTTCCGCAAGAAATCAGCAAGCCGGGCAGTAAAAAGCCACAAGTAGTGAGTACAAAAACACATTAGTAAACGCATAACAAAGAGACAGAAAAAAAAAAAAAGATTCGGCAGCGGAATCCCGCTTTAAATAGGCAGATGGGCTTCAATGGATCCAGAAGCTAAAGTCCTCAAGTTCGTCCCGTGAGAAGGAGGCAGGGTTCATTGATGTGAGGTCATCCCAATTCAAGTACTGATTTAGGTATTTAGGTCCCTGGAAGAGGGAATCGGTGAGTAGATGCAGAGATTGAGTGGGATTGGGGGACTGAGGGAAGAAGAAGCTCTTCAAGTACCAGTTCACTCAGAAGAGCGGAAGGCATATTGGACAGTGGGAGGTGACCTGGCAAGTGAGGGCACAGGTGTTGTTACAGCCCTGGCTATTGGCAGAGGAAAGTGCCTCAATGCATGCTGGGCCACTGTATAAATGCCAAGGGCACATGTGCTCAGGATCTTTCAGCTGTAGAACAGGGTCCCGGTGGGAGGGGACGGCTTTCCTTTCTCTTTAGAAGTGGTTACGGGGTCTTGAGTAGTCGACCTAAGGGCCTGAAGTCAGAGAGGAGCTGAACCCAGAGGTTTTGCACAGCTGACTGGAAGGGGACACCGGCAAGGATCTGAATCTGCAGTGAGTCTCAATCTACAGTGAGTACAGATCTGTGTCTTTGGGCCTGTCCTGTGAGGGCCATCCCTTTAGCTAGAAGAGTCAGTGGATGAGTGTCAGTCAAGAGAATGCTAGAGAGTGTCCTGAAGCTAAAGTAGTTGCATCAAGTCTGCTGCTAGAAAGAGCAAGAAGACTTAATTCTTCCGTACATGTGTCAGTATGGTAAAAGCAGTGGGTCTGTTTCCACAAATATTCTAGTAAACCCAAGTGAGAGTTGTCCTTATCTACTGTGAACAGTTCAAGCTGGAGTATCCCACTATTCCCTTTTCCCATCCAAGTTCCACAATAAATATCAAAACCACAAATACCCTGGCCTGTTTATTGAGTAACGAGCAAGTGTGAAAACCCCTAGCAACTGGTTGCAGGTAATCAGAGGGAGGCCTAAGAAGTCAACACACAGCAAGCCCTACAGGGACAGTGCTACATCTGGGGTAGGGGAGTAGGTGCTCTCCCAGCTAAGCACACCCCCTGTCTGCAAGCCTGAGCTAAGGGAACATGGATTCCAGGAAGTAAATGCTACATGAATCTAGGGTCATCTTTAATATTGATTGGACCCTGGGCAAACATTTTCTTCCCCTCCCCCCATGCAAATTTTCTCTCCACCCCCAACATTCCAAAAAACAAAAACACACGTAAACCTATGTATTGAATTGTATTGTAACTGTACTGTCTGCCCTCATGTTGTAAAGCGCTGCACAAACTGTCGGTGCTATATATATATACTGTATAATAATATAATAATAATAATAATGATAATGGGGGAGGAAGGGAGATAGAGGAGTCCAGGATGATGGGTAGGAGGGGGGGATAGCGTAGTGCAGGATGATTGGGGGGGAGAGATGGGGGAGTTCAAGATGATGCGGGGGAGGGGATAGGGGAGTCCAGGATGATGGTGAAAAGGAGGAGATAGAGGAGTCCAGGATGACACACAGGGATTGGGAGTGTGTACTGTGAGGTGTTTGTATCATACAGGGCACAGAAAAAAAATCAGCACAAGGGGCAGTATGTGTGTTACCGGCCTCAAAATGTGAATTAAGAGAGCCGATGATTGTAGACGCGATGAGATAAGGTGATCAGCTTGGCGTGGACTGCAAAGAATCACACAAACAGCATGAGATATGACCACTGACTTTATGGCTGGAAGTAGTTTTTTTTTACATAACAATACATCTTTTACATTTTTATAATCACATGTTTATAACCATTAACAATATATATAATACCGATTTTAACTAAAGTATTTTAAAACGTAGTTATAACAATGAACATTACTAAATTTAATAACATATATATCCCTGTTATTCAGTGTTATAGATAATTATCTTTATCTCTCTGGTACATTTTAAGTGTGCAATAATCATACTGGCAATGCATTGCTTTAATACAAATATTTTCATGGTAGTACTCTTTTTTAACCACTAGATGGTGCACATTGCATGTCTGTATGATGCAATACATAAGCTTTACATACAATAGGTTTTTTTCTATATTAAATAACAGAAAACATGTGCTTCTATAAATCTATGCCATTTTCAAGAAATCAGGTTTAAATATACCTATTTAGAAAGGTTTAGTGTTTATTATAGACATTTGTTCTGACTAATGCAGTATTTTCATGTTCTTATGCACTTTTCACTTGTTTCTGACACATGCTGTTCTAAACTTCTAATTACAGCAAAACTATAGCATAAAATCTGCTGAGACTTTTTCTGCATCTGCTCAAGATGTTTAGGAATCTTTCTATCACAGGTTAATACAGATTAGGAACGATTTAGAGTACATACCTGCAAAGAATCACACAAACAGCATGAGATATGACCACTGACTTTATGGCTGGAAGTAGTTTAATTTCCAGTCACATGGTGTGTGGCCTTATATAGACTCTGTTTGTGTACCTTCTCTGCCATCTACTGGTTATTAATAGAATAGAAGGGAGATGTTTAGAAATATATAAAAAAAATGAATATGTACTTTGCTTTGGGGTGTCTGTTTTGTGACCATATAAACCCCAGTCCGTCACACTCTCCCCTCCTTCAGTTAATGGCTCCCGACATTAAACTCAATTGGTATCTGAACACTATTTAGTGATTTAAGTAACCCAAATAGGTACTTGTTGCCACCAAGGAGCTACGTTAACTACCTGGCATGTCATGGGAGTAGCTAGCATTGTGTGAGTTTGTACGGTGTGAATCTGACTTGGTATGTATCTTGGCTGACCTAGTGTGTCATATGTAAAGATCTCTTTAGGCTTAACTTGTCTGGTAGATCTTCTGACAGGAGTTGAGTCTTCTCCATCAACATCATTCTCCATTTGCATATCTTGGTTCACAGGTAAGTCTTGACTTAATGAGGGTAATTCTGCAGTGTCTAGTCCCACCATGTCTGTAGCCCAGATTTGGTCGCCAACTACTGTTCCATCATTTTGTTCTTGTTCAAGATTGGGTGTGGTAGTTGTAGGATAGAACTCTTCAGCAGAAACTCTTAATGGAATTTTCTGTATGTTTTGAGAGTTTGGTTGAGACACAATACAATCATGACTTTCTGTAGTCTCTGGTATATAAGGATAATACCATCTTTCTTCATCTGAACATTCCTCCTCCTGGTCCACATCCATTCTGGTATCCTTTCTGTTACTTGATTGTCTTTGTTTCATCAGTACTCTTGGAATGTGTCCTTCAATTGGTAGGTCATTTACTGGTAGTAAAAGATTTCTGTGCAGTACTCGAATAGTCTTTTTACCACTTTCAGGCTGAATTTTGTACATAGGCCCATCTTTGATTCTTTCTACCACTTTGTGTACTGATTCTTCCCAGTATGAACGAAGTTTACCAGGTCCTCCTCTTTCAGAGAGATTTCGTACTAAGACCCGATCACCCGGTTGAAGAGGTGCTCCTTTTATCTTTTTGTCATAGTACTTCTTCCCTTTAGCAGATGATTTTTTGCTATTCTCGGATGCGATTTTGTAAGCTTCTTGCATTCTAGATGCCCATTTCTGAGTAAATGTTGGTTGACTTTCTGATTCCTTTTCCAAATTTAGGTTGAGCATTAGGTCAATTGGCAAATGAGGAGATCTTCCATACAATAGAAAGAATGGCGAGTATCCTGTGGCTTCATGCCTGGTGCAATTGTATGCATGAACCATATGTGGAAGATGTTCTTTCCAATCTGACTTTTTCTCTTCCTCTAAGGTGCGAAGCATCTGTAACAAAGTACGGTTCAGTCTCTTCACTGGGTTACCCTGTGGATGGTATGGAGTAGTTCTTGAATGAGAAATCCCTGCCAATCGTTGCAATGTCTGAAATAAGTGGTTTTCAAATTCTCTTCCTTGGTCATGGTGGAGTTTCTCTGGATAGCCAAAACGTGGTATGAAATCTTGAAAGATCTTTTCTGCCGTCGTTTTTCCAGATTTGTTCTTAGTTGGATACGCTTGTGCAAAGCGTGTGAAATGGTCAACTATTACAAGTATATACTCATATCCTCCTTTGCTTTTCTCCAAGTGAAGATAATCAATGGATACTAACTCCAAAGGTGAACTGGTAGTAATCAAACCCATAGGTGCTCTTTCGGTGATATTTGGACGCTTTCGTTTGATGCAGCTGCACTTCTTCAGCACATATTCATCAATGTCTCTTTGCATAAATGGCCAGTAAAATCGTTCACGTGCTAGGTGGGTTACTTTGTCAGTACCAATGTGACCCATGTCATCATGAAGATTTCTTAAGACCAATGGTTTTAACTTTTCTGGTAGAACTAGCTGTTTCCGGGTTCCAGAGTGTCGGTAGAGGATTCCTTCATTGACTCTGAGTTTATTCCATTCATGTATCAAACGTCTTGTTTTGCTGGTCATACTCTCCTTTTCTTTGTGGTTTGGAATCCAGTCGTTCTCCTTAAGCCAGACCACTTCTCTAATGTTGGTATCGTCTTGTTGTAATGCTCTGATATTCTCCTGAGTCATTGGGCAGATTGTCTGTCCTTTCAGCAATTCTTCGGCCACATCACTTTCTGAGTGAAGAGTCAATGAAGCCACCCATAATGCCTCTTCTTCGTCAACAGCTTTGCTCCCTTGCCACATAGCGGACACAACCTCAGATGGTACAAGCTCTGTGTACTCACTCAGATTCTTTGTGAGTTCCACCGGAAATCGTGACAGTGTATCTGCGTCTGCATTCTGTTTACCTGGCCTGTACTTGATATCGAAGTGGAAATCAGCCAACTCGCCAACCCAGCGATGACCCACAGCATTCAGTCTGGCAGTACTCAATACATATGTCAATGGGTTGTTGTCTGTGTAAACGGTGAATGTTGGAGCGTAGTACAAGTAATCTCTGAATTTGTCACAGACTGCCCACTTGAGAGCTAAAAACTCAAGTTTACCAGAGTGAAGATGGTAATTGCGCTCTGCTGGAGTCAATGTTCTGGAGCCAAACCCAATAACACTAAGTTTTTCTCCTTGTCGTTGGTATAGTACAGCACCTAGGCCTTCATTGGAAGCATCAATGTGTAAGACGAAGGGTAAATCAAAATCAGGGTATGCTAGAATTGGTGGATTGGTTAGCATGTCCACCAGTCTGGATACTACAGCTTGATGTTTGGGTGTCCATTGAATCAGTGTTTTAGATGGCACTTGTGCTTTGTTCCCGTTTTTCTTTGTAGATTCCCTCCGATTGTTTTTGGGGATGGATGTAGCAGATTCTTTCTCAGTGTTCTGCAAAAGTTCATACAGTGGTTTAGCAAGTCGAGAGAAATCTTGAATGAAGGACCTGTAGTAGCTCAGGAATCCTAACAAAGATCTGACTCCTCCCACTGTTTTTGGTTCTTTCCTTTTCAAATGTAATACCGCTTCAAGATCTTTTGGGTCAATTTTTATGCCTTCTTCTGACACCATTCGTCCAAGGTATCGAATCTGTCGTTTAAAGAGTTCACACTTCTTCGGTCTAAGTTTGATACCATGCTCACGCATTCGACTAAGCACTTGCCTAATATCATTGACATGCTCCTGAAAAGTTTTGGAGTAGCAAAGTACGTCATCCAAGTATGGAGAACAACATTTGTCTCTGATGCCCTCTAATACATTCTCCATGCATCTCTGAAAAGCTGCTGGGGCATTCGTTAATCCAAATGGAATACGGTTCCACTCCAGGAGTCCCCAGGGGGTGCTGAAAGCCGTCAGATGTCTGGAATCTTCATGCACAAAGCCTTGATGATACGCACTACCCTGGTCCAGGATTGAGAACCACGTAAATCCTCCTAAGCTATCCAGCAGATCTTGTATTCTGGGTAGTGGATGTCTATCTGGGATAGTCTTTCGGTTTAACTCCCTAAAGTCAACACATAGTCGTAGGCTACTGTCCTTCTTTCGAACACAAACAACTGGTGATGAGTATGCGGAAGAAGATTTTGTTACCCAACCTCGGTCAAGAAGGTTTTGGATATATTCTTTCACTTCTTTGTATAGGGGTTTCGGTATCGAATTGTAGCGTTTCTGGACAGGAGTTTCATCTTTCAGATTTATCCTCAGTTTCAGGTTAGGGATGCATCCTATGTCTCCCTCATCTCGAGCAAAGACATCTGATTCATCATATAACATTTGTCTCGCTATCTCCTGTTCTTCTTCTGAGAGACCTTCCAAATTGACAGGTGGGTGCCACTTAACAGATTTGTTAGTGGGTAGCTGATTTCCAGTGTCCACTTTATTCAACTGGTTTACATGAAACACCCTTTTCTTCTGGTCAATTCCCTTTCCATCGTCTTTGTTTGGAGACAATGGTAGAATCTCAGCTGCTGGAGAAATGGTACCCAATACTGTTCTGGGTGGAAGGTAGATGTCATGTTGAGCACGGTTCAGTATAGGTATCTTCACCAGTTTAGAGAACCCATTTGGCACATCTACCACTGAAGGAAATAGTTCAAGTCCTTCCTCGACTGGATATTCGGGAAGTGGTTCAAATGGCATGATTCCTCCTTTTGGCCACGCTCTAATTCTACATTTGACTTCACAGAGCTCGCCTCCTTTAATCTGGAGTCCCTTCTTCCCCACTTTGACCATACGACTATCGAATATTTCTCCTGGGTCAGTTGCTTGACTGACAGCATTGACAATGTTATTCGCTACACTCTGTCTTACTTTCATAGCTTCACTCAGCAAGATAGTCAGGTTTTGGGTGCTGTTTGGTCGGTCACGGTTTTCTCTGATCAATTCTTCGATAACATTAAACCCAAGAATTGGATTGTCATTACAGCAGTCACTCACCAGCATTGGCACATAAATGGCTGAGTTTCCATGTCCACTACTTTCGAATTCCAGGCAGACTTCAATCCACCCGATGAATGGAATGATAGAACCATTTGCAGCTGTAATGGATAAGTTGTCATCACAAAGTAAATCTTGTATGTGCCTAATGGAGACGCTGGGTAGAAACTTTTCTAACCATGCCTTCCCGACAATGCTGACCTGAGCTCCTGTATCCATCAACATGTCAACCGGTACACCATTCATCTGACATGACAGTAGGCATTTTCCTCCAATTAATTGTGCTACGTGTTGTTTGGAGAATCCATTCTCTTTTGGGAGTGTTCTAGTTGACCGGTGGGTGAATACCCTGTTTACCTTAGCATGGGACAGATCATTTGAGGTGGTCACTGGTTGTCCCTTTCCCAGTGACCGTCTGTCGTTTCCCGACTGCCTTCTTTTCTTCAAGCAATCAACCGCTCTGTGTCCTGTCCAACCACAGTAGAAACAATGGTAGCAGTTCTGACTCTCTCGTTTAATGCAATCATCACACCTGGGCTTACAGTGAGTTGTATCTGGAACTTGAACATTGGTTAGTGGCTTAGTCATTTGGTTTCCAACAATAGGAGTTTGCTTCATCATCTTTTCCAGGTTCTTTGTGAGAGCAGAGACCTGTGTTGTTAGTTCCATTAATGCAGTGTGATTTGCTCTAGCATCTCCCTCAACTCCCTTTTGGAAGGTGTCTTTTTCGCTATTCCCTGGTGTCTGTGATGAATGAACAGTAATAGGTTTATGTTTAGGAGCACTGTTTAAGTGTCTCTGCCTTTCTGTTTCCTCATCAACTGATCTGGTGACCTGCTCTATGATAAAGTCATCCGTTACTGTCAAATCAGACACATAAGGCTTGATATCTCGTCTAACATTAGAATTTTTCTCATTTAGTCCCTGATACAGTGTATGAAGGAATATGCCTTGCACCAGTTTTTTGTCATAGTTAAACTCTTGCCTATCATGTTGTGATGTAGACAGAACTTTTTGTTTTAACCCCACTAGCCTGTAAACAAATTGTTGTGCTGTTTCTCTTTCTTGCTGGGTAGCATTGCTAAGGTCCTGAAATAACTCATTACCACTTCGTTCTCTCATATGTAACTTCAAAAACCTTTTCAATTCAGCAACAGTAAGATCATCTTTGTCAGTCAACATATCTTTAAAATTACCAGGTTTGATTATTCTCAACACTGTGCGTATAATTTCAGATTCAGGGAATTTTTCTGTTAGACCCTCGTCAATTTGTCTGCACACGCTACTGTAACTCATGTCCGAACCATGATCTGAAATTACACCACCATGCATTTTAAATTCTCTACGTGGCAATAAAGCAACAACATCAGTTAATCTCACCACCTCCGATACCTGTTCAGTCCTTGCAGTCCCACTACTTATTTTTTTTTGCAGCGGTTGCAATGTCCACAGTTGGTGTACTTTCCTTGTTAAGTTTTAGTTCATTGATCTTGTCTTGGATGATGAGTAGGTAAGACATACCTTGATCTTCCAACTTTTCCAGCTGATCACTTCTCAAGTAGTCTTCAATAAATTCAACAAGTTCCATTTCGTTGGTACCAGTCACTGATGGAACGTCCACGTCTCTTTCATCTCCCAGCGTAATAGCAAGGCTATGCAGCTGTTCTTCATTAAGCAGATGAATTTGTTTCTGGATATCCCACATCAGCGTGCGATGAGGAGACGCCATCTCTGTTGCAATCTGAAGACTTGCACTCACAAGGCAGACAACACTCAAGACTCTCCTTGTAGCTCTGTAGCAGGCTCACGCTTGTCTCGCGCTTCCTTCTCACTGGTAACACAACGAATCCCGGCAGACGAGCCCCCAAAATGTTACCGGCCTCAAAATGTGAATTAAGAGAGTCGATGATTGTAGACGCGATGAGATAAGGTGATCAGCTTGGCGTGGACTGCAAAGAATCACACAAACAGCATGAGATATGACCACTGACTTTATGGCTGGAAGTAGTTTTTTTTTACATAACAATACATCTTTTACATTTTTATAATCACATGTTTATAACCATTAACAATATATATAATACCGATTTTAACTAAAGTATTTTAAAACGTAGTTATAACAATGAACATTACTAAATTTAATAACATATATATCCCTGTTATTCAGTGTTATAGATAATTATCTTTATCTCTCTGGTACATTTTAAGTGTGCAATAATCATACTGGCAATGCATTGCTTTAATACAAATATTTTCATGGTAGTACTCTTTTTTAACCACTAGATGGTGCACATTGCATGTCTGTATGATGCAATACATAAGCTTTACATACAATAGGTTTTTTTCTATATTAAATAACAGAAAACGTGTGCTTCTATAAATCTATGCCATTTTCAAGAAATCAGGTTTAAATATACCTATTTAGAAAGGTTTAGTGTTTATCATAGACATTTGTTCTGACTAATGCAGTATTTTCATGTTCTTATGCACTTTTCACTTGTTTCTGACACATGCTGTTCTAAACTTCTAATTACAGCAAAACTATAGCATAAAATCTGCTGAGACTTTTTCTGCATCTGCTCAAGATGTTTAGGAATCTTTCTATCACAAGTTAATACAGATTAGGAACGATTTAGAGTACATACCTGCAAAGAATCACACAAACAGCATGAGATATGACCACTGACTTTATGGCTGGAAGTAGTTTAATTTCCAGTCACATGGTGTGTGGCCTTATATAGACTCTGTTTGTGTACCTTCTCTGCCATCTACTGGTTATTAATAGAATAGAAGGGAGATGTTTAGAAATATATAAAAAAAATGAATATGTACTTTGCTTTGGGGTGTCTGTTTTGTGACCATATAAACCCCAGTCCGTCACATGTGCATATTTTCCCCCCTCCCCCAAAGTAACCATCTAACCACCAATTTGCTTACCTCTGCACCCTCAACCACAGTTTACCTCTGTACCCCCTTCAATCCACAGTTCACCTCTGTACCCCCCTCCATCCACAGCTCACCTCTGTACCCCCTCCATCCACAACTCACCTCTGTCCCCCCCTCCTACCACAGTTCACCTCTGTACCCCCCTCCGTCCACAGCTCCCCTCTGTACCACCCCTCCGTCCACAGCTCACCTTTGTACCCCCCTCCATTCACAACTCACCTCTGTCCCCCTCCATCCACAGCTCCCCTCTGTACCACCCCTCCGTCCACAGCTCACCTCTGTATCCCCCTCCATCCACAGCTCACCTCTGTACCCCCCTCCATCCACAACTCACCTCTGTACCCCCCTCCATCCACAGCTCCCCTCTGTACCACCCCTCCGTCCACGGCTCACCTCTGTATCCCCCTTCATCCACAGCTCACCTCTGTACCCCCCTCCATCCACAGCTCACCTCTGTACCCCACTCTTTCACAGCTCACCTCTGTACCCCCCTCTTTTACAGCTCACCTCTGTACCTCCTTCTATCCACAGCTCACCTCTGTACTCCCTCCATTCACAGCTCACCTCTGTATCCCCCCATCCACGTTCACTCTACCTCTGTACCCCCCCAATGTCCACCTCTGTACCCCTTCACATCCACATTCACCTCTGTATCCTTCTGTCCACCTTTGTACCCCCCATCCATGTTCGCCTCTCTATCCTTCCATCCGCCTCTGTACCCCCATGTCCACCTTTGTACCCCACCATGTCCACCTCTGTATCCCCCCATCTACGTTCACCTCTGTATCCTTCCATCCACCTCTGTACCCCCATCGATGTTCACCTCTGTACCCCCAATTCTCTGCACATGTGAATCCCCCTTTTTTATCTACAGTGATCTTTCTCACCTGATGACGTGGCGGTGCAACACAGTCTCCGCCTATCAGACCCTTAGCATCCAGCCAGAACACTTCACTCAGCTGTGTGCTACACAGGTCTGTCAGGCAGGGGTGGGGGTGGGAGGAACATGGAGTGCCGCTCTGTTATTCCCTGTCACTCCAGTCCACAGCTCCTGACAGAGGGAGAAGCGGGACGAGCGGGCTCAAGCACATGAAGCCTGCAGTTGTCTTGCTCTCTTGTCATATTTTGGCCGCTGCTTGGGACAGCAGGGGAGGGAGAGGGATCGGCTACACCCGCTACTCTGGGAAAACTGCTGGAAGAGCGTTAAAGACATCCCTGCATGAATCATCTGCCCTTACTCAAGATGGCCACAGCCAGAAATGCTAGGGGCGTCTTTCAAGAGTAAGGCTGGGTTCACACTTATGTAAATTGGATGAGGATTTCTCCACATCCAATTCGCATTACAGGAGAGTGTGAACCGCTCTTAATGAAGCCGGTTCATACATCTCTGGGCTGCTGTGGAGCGCACAGCAGAAGGGCCCTGTGAGTTTTTGGCTCCGTTTCAGGTCCGAATTCAGGCAAAAATTCAGACCCAATTCAGACTTGAAACAGTGAATGCGATGCACTGGACCCCCTGCTGTGCTCCGCAGCCATGTATAGCGTGAACCCAGCCTGAATATTAAAAATGTAAGTGGAACTCTAGACTAGATACATGGTTATAATACATACAGTGTACATTTACTATTGTATCTTACCTGCCAAAAGATTTTCAATTGTGGCCAACCATTTGCTACAATGTAAATTTATTGCAATGTGTCCTGGATTGACTTGTTGAGTTGATGGACCCTGACATAGGCATGCACACAGGCATTGCGTAGTCACACAGGCATTGTGTAGCCCGAGCTGTCTGTGAAACATTGAGCAGATGGTGAGGCGAGAGCTGCTCAGCTTGTGAAACTTTTGCACCAGCTGTCACAACTCCGCGGTGATGTCGGTGTGGGCGGGACCGAAAAGGACATCAAACACCAGCCAATGGGATGGGATCTGGGCAGGCTGCTACATGTATGTGGCTCCGCCCACTTTCTTAAGCAGTCCAATCATTGGCTGGTGTGTGATAGCTGCTCAGTACCGCCAACCCCCGACATTACCACAAAGTTGTGACAGCTGATCTTCTCCCTGTGTGCATTAGTTACATTAGCTGACAGTTTCACATACTGAGCAGGTCTCTGGCCTCAGATCTCCTCTGTCAGTGCCGCTATCAGTGACAATCAGCGCTGCCCATCAGTGCCGCTATCAGTGCCATCCAGTGCTACTCATCAGTGCTAATCAATCTATATACAGGCGGTCCCTGGGTTACAAACAAGATAGTGTCTGTATGTTTGATCTTAAGTTGAATCTGTTTGTAAGTCGGAACAGTGTAACTCCAGCCAACAAAAATTATTTTTAAGCTTTTTGGATAGCATAGGGAAGGGTTACAACCCTGTATTGTTTGTTTTTCTGTCTGTGCCCCTGTTCAGAAGATTTCACCTCACTTTCTTTCCCAATAACAATTGGATTTTAAAAAATGTGGGTTGTCGTGGAAACAAGCCTTGGTGATAAAGCATCAGTGGAGGTGGAACTGGGTCCGGCAGAGTTCTGGTGGAAAAATTTGAAACATGTTCCATTTCTAAAGTCTGTCAGACTTTTGCAAATCAAAAGTCCGCTGCAGCCCACACACGATCGAATGGTCTGCCGGAATAATTCCGTCGGACTTTTGATGTTGAAAAGTCCGGTCGTGTGTACGGGGCATTACAGGAGTGAATTTCCCTTCCTAGGGGTAGATTTCCTCTCACTTTCTGTTGTCTCCCTCCGTTTATAAGTAGGAGTCGTTTGTAAGTCGAATGTTTGCACCTAGGGGACCGCATGTACAATAAACTACTGGAGGTAAAGTAAACATAGTGTCAGTAGAAGGCCTGATGTTAAACACTGTTATGTTTTCCCACACCACAAAAAAAAAACGCAGTGCTAACTTACTAATCAATAACTTAACAATAATGGTGGAACCCTTTAGGGCCGGTTCACACTGCGGGCGATGCGAGGCGACACGAATCGCCTCGCCGCTATCTTACAAGTCGCCCCCGTTCTGTACAATGGAACCGTTCTGAGAGGAGCGACTCGAGTCGCTCCGACTCAGAAAAAAGGTTCCTGTACTACTTTCGGGCGACCTCGGGGCGACTTGCATTGACTTCTATACAGAAGTCATCTGCAAGTTGCCGCTGAGGTCGCGGCAGGTCGCGGCGAGGCAAGTCGGTGTCGCCTCGCATCGCCTGCAGTGTGAACCGGCTCTAAATGTATGGAAATCTCATATACTTCAATATTACCACAATACCGATCTCTGTGATATGTAACGTCACATATAATACATATCAAACTGAAAACAAGACATAACAAATGAAATTTATCAGGAGTGGTGGAAACCCCTCTTCAGATAATTGCAATACAAATTAACTTCACGTGCAACAACTTTTTAGTTGGGAGATTCACACCATTATAGCACTTTGGAAGTTTTTTTTTTGGATTGTTACACTTAATTTTAGATATTTTAGTTACTATTATAATGTGAATTTTTGCTCTTGAAGTACATTTTCCACCACCCTTGCTAAGTCCATGTCTTTATGGACCTTGTTTGTTCACTGGTACGCAGTTGTGTTGAAACAGGAAGGGGCCATCCCCAAACTGTTCCCACAAAGTTGGAAGCATGACATTGTCCAAAATGTCTTGGTATGCTGACGCCTGAAGGGTTCCCTTCACTGGAACTAAGGGGCCAAGCACAACCCCTGAAAAACAACCCCACACCATAATCCCCCCTCCCCCCTCCAAAAAATTATTTGGACCAGCGCACAAAGAAAGGTCCATAAAGACATGGTTGAGCAAGTTTGTGCAGGCCAGTCAAGTTCCTCCACCCCAGAGTCCTGACCTTGATCCAATAGAACACCTTTGGGATGAATTAGAGCAGAGACTACAGGCCAGGCCTTCTCAGCCAACATCAGTGCCTGACCTCACAAGTGTGTTTCTGGAAGAATGGTCAAACATTCTGTAGCACTGACCCCCGAAGGAGTGGCTGATTTTGTTGGGCTTACCGTTACCTTCTTGACCTCGTGTATGTCTAGGGGTTTCCCGAGGTAGATGGCCCAAAGAATTGTAGAAACTGACACGGGATCCGCTTTAAGGATTTTTATTTGCAAAAAAGCAGTAGACAAACTCATTCTCTCAATGAGGTTTAGAGGGTTTAGGTAGAAAATTCAGGTACTCTTGGAACTATTCAAAATAGGAAGTCTCTCAATATAGAAATCCAGAGAATAGCCACTCACAACTGGATTCTTACAACTACCGGATAGACCTCCTCTCACTAGGCCTAGCAGCCGATAGAGTGTCCAGATAAAGCGAAGTCTCTGCCACAGACTTGTTGTAGAACGTTTGAATAAAGTCTCTGCCACAGACTTGTTGTAGAACACTTGTAGTAAATGAAGGATGTAGACAAATTTAGAGAGCCCTCATACGGTATCAGTATCTTGCAGGCGCTCTGGCAATACCGTATGAGTGTAGATTCACTTGGGGTCTTTCAACTAAGCCTCCAGGCTCTTTCTGAGAAACCAGCCTTCAGCGTGGCCTTCTCCCGAAGAGTCCTCCCCTGGTTGCTTCCTCAGTTCCCGGGCCTCTCCACAGATGAGATGGCACCGGACCACCTCCGAATCCTCCCTCCAGTTATTTTGCATGAGGCTAGCCAGCCCTGAGACTTGGAATTGGATGGATCCGTACCCCAGGCCATGAAATCCATGGGGGCTGGTCAGGAGGACCAGGACGAAACAGACAGCAAGATCTTCTGGACCGGAACCCAGAAGCACGTGATGTCAGTACCTTAAGTACCATCTCCCAGAATTCACAGCAAGATGACACTCCCACTGGGCTGGCCCCGAGAAAAAGTGTCACTCGATGCGCCCAGCTGAACTGCATTCTCACACTTGCCAGTGATGACAGTGCCACCTGTGGCCAAGCAGAACACAGTGCAATCCAGCTAGACTGGTACTGAAATCATAATTTGGTATAATTAAACCCAAAACCAAACTGCGGTTCTAGGGACTTTAAATAGAGAAAAACAGATAGTATGTGCTCTTCAGGAGCCAGCGCTACAATTCCAATAAACACACTCCTAAACCTTGCGGACCGCCTTCCCAGAAGAGTTTAAGCTGTTATAGCTTCAAAGGGTGGGCCAACTCAATATTGAACCCTACAGACTAAGACTGGGATACCATTAAAGTTCATGTGCATCCCAATACTTTTGACAATATATATATAGGAAGGGTTAACACTGCTGGTCAGGTTTTTCTGCTCTTTTCAGGGAGGTTACCACCCCCTGTAGTTCACACATTATAAATAGGGGCTCATTTTTCCCCTGAGAGAGAAGAGGGAGGGAGATGGAGCCCATTTGGGGTTCTAAGGGGTATGAAATTGGATCATATTCATGACAGTCATGGATTAACTGGCTTTTGTGGATTATTTCTACCTCATGAGTATTTACTGCTAATCATGGACTCTTGCCTTACTAAGGACTTTAATGGATTTTACCACTTATGACTACTTATGGAGCACTTGAGTATGGGCACTTAAGAGAAATTTGTCAGGAATGTGTGTTGGAGATGCCTTGGAAAAATGCTTCTGTACTACCTTTTATTATTATTATTATTATAATACACGATTTATATAGCACCAACAGTTTAAGCAGTGCTTTACAATGTATAGAGGGGGGACAACACAATTACAGTACAGTTACAATACAAAAGGTACAGGAGGGCCCTGCTCATAGAGCTTACATTCTAAAGGGAGGGGGTGGTGGTACAAAAGGTAATAGCTGCAGAGAATGATTTGATGGGGGTGTCTCAGAGACAGTTGTTAGGTGGGTGTGGGATAGGCTTCCCTGAATAAATGAATTTTCAGAGATCTCCTAAAGGTGGACAGGGATAGGGGCTGATCAGACAGACTGGGGCAGGGAGTTCCAGAGGATGGGAGTGAGTGAATGACTTGTATAGCACTACCTATGCGAACTGAATCGCCTCAGGGAGAGGCTCTGGAGAAGTCTTGAAGGCGAGCATGGGATGAGGTAACAAGGGAGCTAGAGAGCAGTAGGCTCTGGGAGGAGCGGAGGGGACGATTTGGGCGATATCTGCAGATGAGGTTGGTGATGTAGATGTGGGCGATGTTGTGGATGGCTTTGTATGTTATGGTTAGCATTTTCAATTTTACACGGTGGGGTAGGGGAAGCCAGTGAAGGGATTGACAGAGAGGGGTGGTAACTCCTTTAACTCCTTTAACTGCTTACCTTCAACTCCTTTAGTAAAATAACTTGTTTAACTGCCTGGTCTGAAGTTATTAAAGGGGTGCATGCAGGGTGTATCAAAAGAACACAGCTTTTTCAAGGGGACAAGAGAAGTTAGAGAAGATACAGTACATGGGTCTAACAAGCAGAGCAGCTGTTCTAAGGAGACTATATTGCCTTTGTTAATGACTTATGCATTTGTGCCACATGATAAATCAACCAACCAGCCAGGAAACAGGTGACATGACCAGGGTGACGGATACTCTGGTAGTGAAGCAGTGTTATGCTTGGCCTCATCACTGGTGACTGATTCCCCACATACTGTGACTGGTCTCGCACAGAGAGCTGAAGGACATGTCAGTTGACTGCGAGGGCACTCATCAGCGCCCTCGCAGTCCATTGAGAACTGCAAGCCATCTGCCGAGGTGGCAGGTGGGACTTGTAGTTTTCTCATTTGAAGACATGACTGTGTGGGGCACCGCTGTTTTCAAATGTGGCAGTGGGTACAGGGGAAAGGAACCCCAGCCCACTGTCACAGGGAGTGGGGAGATCAGGGGTGTGGGGAGAGGCGCTGGAAATTAAGGACAGCCATAGAGCTCACAGCATACTCAGTACACTGTTTTAGGGACCAGTACTGTTGATAGAAGTAAATAGCTTACCAGCATCAACTGATCTTTTTAGTATATAAGATCTTAGGACTTTAGTGTAAATCCTAAAGCCTTTCACCACCACAGCCAACTAGGACTGAACATTGGGGTTTCGTTTTCAGTAAAAAAAAAAAAAAAAAAAAATAATGTGTATTATTTCATTTTATATTGTTATATATGTGTTTAATGTTCCTATGTGCAAATCTTATATAAACTGAACATAAACTTATTATTATTATTTTTTTTCAGAATTACAAACTTCTAGTCAGTGGCGGAACTACCGCCATAGCAACACATGCGGGCGCTATGGGGCCCGCAGTCAAGTGGGGCCCGGTGAGGACAGGCGCCACGGCTCCGCGGGAGATAGCCGGCGGCTCCGCGGGAGGTCCGCGGCTCCGCGGGTGGTCCGCGGGCGGCTCCGCGGGTAGTCCGCGGCTCCGCGGGCGGCTCCGCGGGTGGTCCGCGGGCGGCTCCGCGGGTAGTCCGCGGCTCCGCGGGTGGTCCGCGGGCGGCTCCGCGGGTAGTCCGCGGCTCCGCGGGTGGTCCACAGGCGGCTCAGTGAGTGAGAGCGGGCGGTCAGAGGATCCGTGGGAGGCGGATGAGAGTGGCCAGTTAGCTGGTGAGAGAGTGGGCTGGCCAATCAGGGAGGTGACAGGCGGGGAGCATAGAGATGACATCATCTCTGGCCGCCCTGCATCCCTGCAGTGCAGTTCCCCCCTCACTGGGCAGGCAGCCAGGAAGCAGAGAGCTGACATTATCTCTCTGCTGTCTGACTGATAATCTGCTGCCTGACTCAGTGACACAGCAGGAAAGTGGCAGAGCAAGTGACAATCCATAATGTGTGGCAGGCGACGTGGCAAGTGAAAATCCATGACGTGGCAAATGACAATCCATAATGTGTGGCAGGCGATGTGGCAAGTGACAACCCGGGACGTGGCAAGTGACAATCCATAACGTGTGGCAGGTGACATGGCAAGTGACAACCTGGATGTGGCAAGTGACAATCCATAACATGTGGCAGGTGACGTGGCAAGTGAAAATCCGTGACGTGACAAGTGTCAATCCGTAATGTGTGGCAGGTGACGTGGCAAGTGACAACCCGGGACGTGCAAGTGACAATCCATAATGTATGGCAAGTGACAATCTAGGATGTGGCAAGTGACAATCTGTAATGACGTGGCAAGTGACAATCCGTAATGTGTGGCAGGTGACGTGGCAAGTGACAACCTGGATGCGGCAAGTGACAATCCGTAACATGTGGCAGGGGACGTAGCAAGTGAAAATCCGTGACGTGGCAAGTGACATTCCGTAATGTGTGGCAGGTGATGTGGCAAGTGACAATCCGTAATGTGTGGCAGGTGACGTGGCAAGTGACAACCCAGGACGTGGCAAGTGACAATCTAGGACGTGGCAAGTGACAATCCGTAATGTGTGGCAGGTAACGTGGCAAGTGACAATCCGGGATGTGGCAAGTGGACAATCCACAACATGTGGCAGATGACATTCTGCAACGTGTGACAAGTGACAATCTGCATCTGGTGGCAGGCAATGTGGCAAGTGGACAATCCGCAACATGTAGCAGGTGATGTGACAAGTGACAATCCTTAATGTGTGGCAAGTGACAATCCAGGACGTGGCAAGTGACAATCCATAATGTGTGGCAAGTGATGTGGCAAGTGACAATCCAGGACGTGGCAAGTGACAATCCAGGACGTGGCAAGTGACAATCCATAATGTGTGGCAAGTGATGTGGCAAGTGACAATCCAGGACGTGGCAAGTGACAATCCATAATGTTTAGCAAGTGACGTGGCAAGTGACAATCCAGGACGTGGCAAGTGACAATCCATAATGTGTGGCATAATGTGTGACTTATCTATCTTGGCAAGTGACAATCTGGGATGTGGCAAGTGGACAATCTGCAACATGTGGTAGGTGACATTCCGCAACCTGTGACAAGTTACAATCTGCATCTGGTGGCAGGCGATGATGGCAAGTGACACGCTCAGGGATCCCACTGATTTTGCATTATGGTGAGTTGAACTATTTCATTTTATATAACAGAACAGAAATTGGTTAGAAGGCCTGGAGGTCTGCAATGTGTTCCCTTCAGGGGCTGCATACAGTATAGTGCATACTTTGTTGTTCAAAATTAATATAAGCTGTTGCCTGGGTACTGTGCCACATGGGTGTGGTAGTCTGTTGTTCAATGGCATTAGTTCATTTTTTTTTTTTTTTGATGGGGGGGGGGGGGGATGGGCCCATACAACATTTTGCTATGGGGCCCTGTGATTTCTAGTTACGCCCCTGCTTCTAGTGTCTTATTTTTAGCTAAAAAAAGGCCATTCTGGGATTTTTTAGCCTCAGTAAGTGGGTTAGACATACAGGGTTAATGTCAGGGTGACAGTCAAGATTACTAGAAGCTCTGAAGGCAATATATCTACTCACAGATGGGGAGAAGCAAGAGAAAGCTGTGACTAATGACAGCTCAGGATCAGGCTTATTGATACAGTACTGGATCTGTGTTTATTGTTATTTGCACATTAATATTCACCTACCTAATAGGGTCCCCTCCCAACCCTGGGCCCCATAGCAGCTTCTGGGCTGCTATGACCAAATACAGCGCAGGTATAGATAAGTATGAAACTGTGATTCCTGAGGGTCTTGACATTGCTAGTGATACACTCAGAAGCCCTGATACACTAGGCCAGTGATGGAGAGCCTTGGCACCCCAGATGTTTTGGAACTACATTTCCCATGATGCTCATGCACTCTGCAGTGTACTTGAGCATTATGGGAAATGTAGTTCCAACACATCTGGGGTGCCAAGGTTCCCCATCACTGCTCTAGGCTCTCAATATTATTTCATTCTAAAATCACTTTTATTTTCACAATAATAATATCTTCAGCTAAATGTTGCTTTCAATAAATGTTTAGGGTATAAATGCGTTATCTTAATATGCAATTGAAGAATTCTAGATGAAAATGGCAATATGATCGATTCAAGTATTAGAGCTCTTTCTGTTATTTTGATTTTCCCTTAATTGCCGGTTTGTGCAGCAGTTAAATAAAATAATCTATAGTCATTGAAACACAATGTGCATCCTTGTAATAAGAAGTGGAAGTGTGGTTGACAGAGAATCACTGAAGCAATTTAACAGGAGCATGGAATTTCTATCTGTGACTCATCTTTTTCATAATTCTTTCTGAGCTGGGTTTAATATAAATTCCAGCCCCTTCACCAAGGTGACTAGCAGCTTTAAAAAGTCCATTCTAGATATCAGCCTGAAAATTGTCTGCCTGTTACCTGGATTTCTCAGTCAAGCACTGTATTTTTAGGTTACATAGAGTGAGAGGTGAAAAAATGGAGTGTATGGGTCTGTATCATTATTTCATACATCTTATTGTGATCATGGGAATAGGTACAACCATAAGCAGACTATGCAATTGTACATGGTGCTCACTGCTCAGCAGCACTGGGGGACCAAATATGGTCTAATCACATAATAGAGTAAGTTGTAATATTATATGAGAAGTCATTTTCCATAAAATTTGTGTATATTTAATTTGAATACATCTATCATATTGCTATGAGATTGGTTAATATGTTGCATCTTTTATTTTATTTTTTTGCTAAATAACACTAATATCAATATTATCAATGCTTATAATATGGAAGGGTAAAAAACTGTATAGTTATGTCCCTGACATGGATATACATGCACAGACATTTCACTTGCCAATAAAACCCTAAGGCCCCTTTCACACTGGAGCACTTTGCAGGTGCTACAGCGCTAAAAAGAGCGCCTGCAAAGCGCCCTGAAACAACCGCTGTCTCTCCAGTGTGAAAGCCTGCGGGCTTTCACACTGGATCGGTGCGCTTGCAGGACGGTCAAAAAAGTCCTGCAAGCCTCATCTTTGGAGCGCTGTAGGAGCGGTGTATTTACCACTCCTAAAGCGCCCCTTCCCATAGAAAACAATGGGGCGGCGCTGCAAACCCGCCTGCAGTGGCGCTTTGTGGACGGTTTTAACCCTTTTTCGGCCACTAGCGGGGGTTAAAACTAGCGGCCAAATAAAACTACGGTAAAGGGCCGCTAAATATAGCGCCACTTTACCACCAGCGCACGCAAGGGCCCAGTGTGAAAGTAGCCTTACACAGGTTTACCCACTCTAAAAAAAAAAGGGTTTCTGTTTATTGGCATTTAATCACATAGAAATTTATATTGATTTATGGTGCCCTGATCCCATCTCTAGTGTTTGGCTAGAGACAGACAGCTTGCTGCAGTGTTCTCTGTGCTTCTAATGGACTTCAGCTGAATGGGTTGACAGTGGCTTGCCTCCATCCACCAGGGTGAGCTGACAAGCAGAAGGAGCTCAAGAGACTTAAAGGTTGGCAGCATTGAATCATGGGAGATAAAGTTCAGGAAAGAAACTTTACTATGGCAGTCTATAGACAATTGGGCTACATTTCCCAATCAGAGTCGGGTATAAGGAGAGAGAGCAAGCTGTATTTTTCATAGGCCGAATACAGAGAGGACTTTATTTTTACTGAAAAAATAAAAGAATTACCTTGGTTGACATAGATCAGACGGGGTTTATTCCGCAGAAATCTACTGACACAAATTTACGCAGATTGTTCACCCACCTACAGATTGAACACACTGACAAGGGATCTAGAGTGGTAGTTTCTTTGGATATGGCCAAGGCCTTTGATTCCGTAGACTGGCAGTATATGTTGACAGTTCTGAGGAGAATGGGCTTTGGGGAGACCTATGTGACCTGGGTTTCTCTACTTTACAGTGCTCCACAGGCCGGTATCAAGATAGCCAATTCAGTCTCACCCCAATTTGGCGTCCACAGGGGCACGCGTCAGGGGTGTCCTCTATCCCCGTTCTTATTCGCATTAGCCATAGAACCGCTGGCTATAGCCCTGAGGCTATCGCCTGGGGTAGGAGCACTGGAGGTGGGGGGTATTAAGGAGTGTATAGCGCTCTATGCAGATGACATGCTCCTCTTCTTGAAGGATGCAGGGCCATCTTTGGAGGCGGTGTTTGGGGTGCTCGACAAATTTGCTGAGTTCTCCGGGCTCAGGGTTAATTGGGAGAAATCAAACGTGATGGCTATTGACGGGGAGGCGCGAGAGGTGGCTACCGCTAGGGTCCCCATCGCCTGGGTGCAAGAAATTAAATATTTGGGAGTGAGAGTTTCACCACGAGTGGGCGACTTTATGTCTCTGAATCTTCTCCCCCTGCTGGCCAGGGTTAGGGTGCAGCTGGAAGCTTGGAAGCATCTGCCGCTGTCCCTCATTGGTAGGGTTAACCTGCTCAAAATGAAGGTTCTGCCTGTATTCCTTTATCTTTTACGTAATTCTCCTATTTGGATTCCCTGCTCATTTTTTCGGAGGGTTAATAGTCTTTTTGGATCCTTTTTATGGGCTGCTACGCACCCCCGTATAGGTCTCAGGGTTTTGCAGGAGCCGTGGGGTCAAGGTGGCTTGGCATTGCCGGATCTTTTTAAATATTATCTGGCTGGGCAAATGGTAGTCGCCAAGCGGTGGCTGACACGGGAGGACGGGGATTCGGCAAATGTACTGGAGGCGGCTCTTTTGGGCTCATATGAGAGCCTGTCCCATTTGGTGTATAGAGGTCCAGGGGCTTCACGAGCGCTGGCGGCCTCTATGCGGGCAACGATCCGGGCCTGGGGGAAAGCGCAGACTTTGATGAAACAGCCAGAAGGGAGTTGGTCTCCTGACACTCCTCTATGGTTCAATCCTAAATTGTCACATTTTGGGGACATACCGGATCCGGTGATATGGGCCAGGGTTGGTATTAAACAGCTTAAGCATTTGGTGGGAGGGGGGCAGCTTTTGACGTTTGATCAGCTTAAGGTGCAACATGATCTTCCCAATTGGTATTTTTTTCGGTACCTACAGTTGCGGCATGCTTTTCTCTCTCAGTTCGGTCCTGGGGCTTTGCAGTTGGGAGTGTCGCCTCCAACAATGTAGAGAAGTTTGGAGTGCCTTGGTACCTGACTTTGGAGGGGAGGATTGGGACGACATGTGGGGATACCCGTTCCAGACCCTAGTATCGGCTAGAGACAGACTTATCCAGTTTAAAATCCTACATAGAGTATACTACACCCCTGCCAGACTGGCTAGAATTTACGGTACGGGGACGGGGGGATGTTGGCGTTGCACAGCTGACCGGGCTGATTTTGACCATGTGTTTTGGCAGTGCCCGCGGATTGAGGAGTTCTGGAGGGAAGTGACACAGGTTATGCAATCTGTCCTTTCGGTGCCGATTCCAGTCACAGTTGCGGTATGTTTGCTCGGATTGGTGGAGGAGTTGGCACCTCGAAAGGCGCAGAGGACTCTGATTTCTCTGGCGCTGTTTTATGCCCGCAAATCTATCCTGCTATGTTGGAAGAAACCTGAACCTCCTACGGTTTCTTATTGGAAAGGTTTAATTAATAAAGCTTTACCGTTCTATAAAGCCACTTATCTCAGCAGAGGGTGTCCTAACAAATTTGAGAGGGTGTGGAGGTGTTGGCTTGATGCCGCAGACACTGTGAATTGATCGCTAGGCGGGTGGTGTACTCCTTGTGTGTCGGGTGAGGGGCGGGGTAGGGAGGGGCTACCCTTTGGGTTGGCTTGCATCCCCATCTTGGGTAGCTAAATACTCAGTAACGGTACACACAATGTGTTTCTTATCTGTGTGATGCTGTCGATGATCACAGACTGAGCTTCAGAAGGAGAATGGAGGGCTGCACGGGAGGGAGTTTTGTCGGGCGGGGGGAGGGAATGGTTGGGAAGGGCGGGGGGGGAGGTTATGTTTGTATGTTATTAATGTGTTGAAAAACTTTCAATAAAAATAAATAAAAAAAAAAAAAAAAGAATTGTCATGAACGATCACCCTAATGTATGGACTTGAGCAAAGAAGAATAAGTAGTTAATAAAAAATACAAATAATTCTTCAACTGCCCAAATATAAACCATTCACCTAATTGTGTATAAATTAATTAAAGTTAGGTGTGTTCCACTGAATCAGGTAGATGCATATAGAAAAAATTAATGAATATCGAGAGGACTTATTTTTGCTGCAAGTAGACTGAGGTGTGCACGTTACTGCTCCTGTATGCACATCACTGCTCCTGTGTGCACATCACTGCTCCTGTGTGCACATCAACCTTCCCCAAGCCTATGGCTGTGTGGGGAGGTCCAGAATCGATCCAGGCAAATCCATAAGTGAGCTCACATCTGAATGGTGAGACAGACCCCTGTTGCTGCATCGCTGGGACTGGTGAAAGAACACTGCTGCTAGCAGAGGCTGAGTACATAGAGACTGGCCATCTAACTAGCAGCATTGTTTACTGCATGCAAATTTTACTGGGACTGTACTCATGTACTTACTCCCATAGAATTTCGGAAATCCAAGTGTAAGATGGTATTCATTATCCAAGTTTTTCAAATAAAATCCATTCAAGTGAATCTGTTGTAGGTCTCTCAAGTTACTGGGCCATTTGCCATGGGACACCCCTAGACGTACAACAAGGAAAACAGAAGGTAACGGTAAGCCCAAATATAACCAGCAGCTCCTTCGGGGGTTAGTGCTACATGTGGGGCTCACAGCCCGGGATTTACCATTACCCCGCAAAGAACTGTACACATGGTAAAGCATAGGATAGAGGGTTGTGTTTTTGAACTGCGCCATCAGCACCATCTTTACTCAGACTTTCACTGAGGTGCGTAAGCATGGGAGAAGCCCTTGCCGAAAAGTCTGCAAAGTTACGTAGCCCAAGCATTACAGTAGGAGGAGCCTGAGTTGTTCTTTTCCTGCACGAGGCACTGCGTGAGAGTGTGTTGCGGAAGGAGAAGAGGCCAGTCAATTCTTCTCTTGAAGTGTTGGAGAGAAGATTCTTTGAGAATGTACTGTGCTCCGGGTATGCAGTCTGTGTCAGGACCCAGGGTGGCAACTGGAAGGGGTTCCACAGGTATGCAGATGCCCGGTACCGTGTTGACAGACACGGGCATTCACCTTCTGCCGCAGGGGCGGTTTGTGCTATATACTGCAGGAGATATAGAGGGCCTTGGCATGTTATGCGGGAAGTGTGACGGCCTGATCGCCAACCCTCGACCATTTGCAAGATGCAGAAGGTGTGGAGAATACACCTTTAAAGTGGAGCAGCCCACCAAATTGCCTTGGGCCTACTACATGAACTGGGTCAAAGGCATAGCAACCAAGGAGTCGATCGTCTATGCCCCAGCATCATCCGTCGGAGCCCGCATTGCAAGAAGGGATGTTGCCTCCTCCAAAGTTCAGGAGACTACCCCGGAGGTCATGGACATGACCCCAGCTGTGAGTACTGCTGCTGAGGTACTCGTTTGCAAAGAGGGAAGACAACCCAACACTCCTCGTAGTCACAGAGGCAGACCATCCTCATGCCTACCCGGGCCAAATATTTGGAAAAAGATACCCATGGACAAGCTGCAGGTGATGCCACTGGGAACTGTCGGACAGCAGGGGAGTCGTCACAGAGCTCAGGAAATAGTTCTGGCTCCAATGAAGGAGATGACTGGCATTTTGAACCAAGGTTGCTGTAAGCACTTTTGAACTTTTCTTTTAACCACTTGGGATCCGCGCTATTGCAAAATGACGGCAATAGCGCGGACCCACATTTTCGGGACTACGTCTATTGACGTAGTCCCGGTTACGAGCGGCCTGCGCGCCCCCTGAGGGGCGCGCGCGGCGCGCTCTGTGATCGGCGAGTCCGTGAGACTCGCCTGATCACCGATCCGTGTAAGGGGTCGATCCCGACCCCTTATCACGTGATCAGCTGTCAGCCAATGACAGCTGATCATGTGATAAAACGGAGCCGGTAATCGGCTAGTATTCCTCCTCGCGCTGACAGCGCGAGGAGAAAAAAAAAAAGCCGATCGCCGGCGGCCGTGTTCGGGACATCAGTCCCGATCACGGCCAGCAATTTAAAAGGACACCTGCCCCCTGCCAGTGCCCACCTGCCACCCGCAGTGCCATCCTGAAATAAAGTAAGTGCCCCCCTGTCAGTGCCACCCAGCAGTGCCCATAGTGCCCACAGTGCCACCCAGCAGTGCCCACAGTGCCACCCAGCAGTGCCCACAGTGCCACCCCCAGTGCCACCCAGCAGTGCCACCCACAGTGCCACCCAAAATCTGCCTCAGGTGCTGCACCCCAGTGCCGCCCATCAGTGCCCAGCAGTGCCGCCCATCAGTGCCCAGCAGTGCCGCCCATCAGTGCCCAGCAGTGCCACCTATCAGAGCCACCTATCAGTGCCACCTATCAGTGCCCATCAGTCCCATCTATCTGTGGTACCTATCAGTGCCCATCCGTGCCACCCATCCGTGCCACTTATCCGTGCCACCCATCCGTGCCATCTTATCTGTGCCCATCTTTGCCCATCAGTGCCGCCTTATCTGTGCCCATCGGTGCCGCCTTATCTGTGCCTATTAGTGCCGCCTTAACTATGCCTATCAGTGCCCACCAGTGCAGCCTATCAGTGCCCACCAATGCAGCCCATCAGTGCCCACCAATGCAGCCCATCAGTGCCCACCAATGCAGCCTATCAGTGCCGCCTAATCAGCGCACTTCAATGAAGGAGAAAAATTACCCGTTTGCAAAATTTTATAACAAACTATTAAAACATGATTTTTTTTTTTTTGCATCTTTTTTTGTTTGTTTAGCAAAAAATAAAACTCCGAGCTGTAACTAAATACCACCAAAAGAAAGCTCTATTTGTGGGAAAAAAATGATAAAAAATTCATTTGGGTACAGTGTTGTATGGCCGCGCAATTGTCACTCAAAGTGCATCAGCGCTGAAAGCTGAAAATTGGTCTGGGACTGAGGGGGGTTTAAGTGCCCAGTAAGCAAGTGGTTAAAGACCTTTAGTTGTTAAGCCATTCTGTGAAGAAAAAAAATTGCCCGATTATGACGAGACCACCCTTGGTCTCAGAGACTTTTTGAAATAAGCGGGTGACAATAGAGTATGGGGTTGGAGTTCCCCTATGTCCCAAGGGACATTATGACCATTATTGAGGAGAACCGCGAGGCATGGTACGAGGACGATGTTTGGAGCTATTTAAAAGTACCAAAAGGCTTTTTCACCGGAGTTGTATGAATGGTTTGTCGGATGTCTACAGCATTGGAGTTATGGCCGGCACATTTATGAGGACAAAGTTGTGATTTGCAGACCGGATAAAGACAGTGCTGTTTATTTTATTACTACTGTGGATGCACAGGGGAAAGATTTAACTTTGCCCGATCCCCGTTTCTACTGGTGAACTGTTCCTGAATCAAGACTTTGAATTTGCAAGGAGAGTTTATCTGGGTCTTTATCTCTTTGCAATTTTCCTTTGGAACTACTGAACTGTGGGGTAGTTAGACAGAGCCAGTTACACAAAGAAAGGAACATCCACCGTGTCAAGATCACTTTACCGGACTAATAACTTGTTTTAGTAGGAGACTGCACCTTAGCGACGCATACCACTAGGTGGCATGAGTGGGTGCAACTAGCATTGTTTTATAAGTAGGGGAAAAAAAGGGTCTTGAAAGTTTTAAAGTTTAGAGGAGAGGAATCCATTGAGATTGGATGGAATCCTGCCTTCTAATAGTTTGTGTACAGTGTATTGTTTGCATGTTTTTTTTCTTTTTCAGGATTCAACAAGGAGCATCTATTAAGCTGCCGGAGAATGGGTGGTTTAGCTAGACAGGCTTAGGTGGTAATCTTTACTTTATGATAACTTTTGTGTTTAACAATGTCTTCACACATACTAGAAAGTTTATTGTTTCCCTTCCCTTTTTTTCCCATTCCTACCCTTAACATTTAGGTTAGGTGCTTAAGTTACTCTCTCTCTGAGCCCACCCAGTGGGAGGGGCGCTCTCACTGTGCTTTCTGGGAGAGGGTATTTAAGATGCAGACGTCACGTGGTTCGGGGTTCCAGTCCAGAATGATGTACTGACTTCATGGTCCTGGTCCTCCTGACCAGCCCCCAGGAAGGCTATGGCCTGGGGTGCGGATCCACCCGGTTATGATGTCTTGGGGCTGGCTAGCCCGAGGCAAGGAAACTAAAGAAGGATTCTGAGGTGGTTGGGTGCTGTCTCCAGTTTGGGAGAGACCCAGTGACTTCAAGCATTCCAGGGGAGGACTCTTCAGAAGAAGACTACGAATGGGTTGGTTTCCTAGCAAGAGCCTGGAAGGGCTGAGGTACCCGAGAGAATCTGGTCTTGTGGATATCGCCAAGCTGGCTGAAAGATCCAGGTATCCTACAAGTGTTTTCAAGCTTAAGTTTCCCTACGTGTTCTACAACGTCTGTGGCAGAGACATTATCTTGTACGTTCTACAACAACATCTGTGGCAGAGACTTGTTCCTGAGCAAGCACCTTGTTGGTTGCTAGGCCTTGTGAGAGAGAGACTGTCCAACTTGAGTGATCATCCAGTTGCGAATGGCTATTCTCTGCATGCAGTCAAAGTAAGCAAGTTCTTCAACATTTTGACTTTGACACTAGGCCCCTGTGCACACGGTCGGAGATTTCCACAACCAAATCCGTCGGATTTTGCCCGTCGGATTTTGCCTGTCGGATCTTGTCCGAAACTGTTGCATACACACGGTCGGACAAAGTTGGCGAAAAATCCAATCTTTCAGAACGTGATGACGTAATTTTGTTACGATGGGACTACATTCAGGCTAGTAGCCAATAGCTTTGATGTAGGAATTTGATCTGAGCATGCGTGGCACTTGGTCCGATCAAAATTCTCTACACATGATCGGAGTATGTCCGATCGGCCCAGTTGGTCGGGAAATATTTCCAACATGTTGGAAAATTGGGTCCAACGGATATTCCGATGGAATCAGTCCGATGCATACCACACACAGTCGGATTATCCGACGACACGGTCCGATAGGACACATTCCGACGGATTCTCCGACCGTGTGTACAAGGGCTAAGAGTACCTGAATTTTCCTTCCCAGCCCTCTGATCCCAATTTAAGAGACTGTTCATTATCCAAGTTTTCAAATAAAATCCATTCAAGTGGATCTGTTGTCGGTCTCTCAAGTTACTGTACCATTTAACACCAGACACCCCTAGACATACAACGAGGAAAACAGAAGGTAACGGTAAGCCCAAATATAACCAGCAGCTCCTTTGGGGGTTAGTGCTACACAAGAAATCCAAAATTCTGTGAAATCCTTCCAAGAACTGCCAGATAGCAGGATCCCGAATCCAATTCACTGGAATCAAGCCTACACTTTGTACATATCTTAGTGGTTGTAAACCCTCACTTATAACCAGTGAAGTGAACAGCCTCAGATGATACAAAAGCTTTACTTGAATATCTCCTGTCTTTCCCTTTCTACATTCTTTAGAAAGTGCACACCGTGTTACAGGGACGTAGATCATTTTTTTTCCTGGGGGGGTTCAGGTCTTTCAAACTTAAAGGCATCATTTACACTTTTATGTTGGGGGAGGTATGGTAAAAACATGTGACAGCAGAGTGGGGCCATGAGGCTTTGCAATGCAGCGCAGCAAAAATGATCCCCATTCAACTTAATAGAACGCAATTCACATAGTTGTGGTGCGGTAGTGTACTCATTAGTACAGCAAGCTCCTCCTAAGCTCCCTAGCTTTTTTTTCATTAAGCCCACTGGGTTGAACTAAAAAAAAACTTGCCATGTGAACCTGGTTTTAGAGCTCATACATATTTTCTAAATGGCCATGAAATGGCAAATATACTATGAATACCTACAGCCAGGATCCCAGATGTTCCAATTTTTGTCAGCTGCTCAGCCTGTTCACTTGAGTGATGGGCTGAAAAGAGCCACTGCTGTTAACATGTATCTGTACATCCAGTGGTCCCCATGTTTAAGCTCCGAGGGACAAAACAAAACACGTTGGGGTGTGGCCTGGTGTGAACCCAGGCTGAGGTAGTCTCTTCCATCATTACTACATTAACATAGGACTCTGTGTATGTGCGGCACCGGGGATTTCTTTTCTCTCTTCCCTTCAGTGACTACAGGAGCTGGGATGAGCTCCATCCCTTGCCGGCACTACTGCAGCACATTCGATGTCATCTACATTACTTCCCACATCGATTGAGCCTGAGCAACACACTAACAAACCATCACAGTGGTTACCTGCTGTTAGGGACAAATTTCTGACCCTGGATGCAGAGAGATTTTATCCTAGGTCAAAAATGTATCCTTACCTGCAGGTAACCACTGGATGAGCAGATACAGGTGGATACATGTTTACAGCAGCAGACAGCCTTGGCTCTTTTCAGCCCATTACTCAGGCAGGGGCGGGCTGGGCCGGGGGGCAGGGTAGCAATTTCCCCCTAGGCTGCCCTAACAATATACGCATAATGGCCGGCGGCCACCACTCACGATTTTTTTTTTTCGGGTCAGGGCCGGGGCTGCAAGCTGAGGCAGAGGGAGGGGCGCGGAAACTCAAGAGGCACTCATACTCACTTATGTAGTGGAGGCCGCTCTGTTCCCGCACTTCCTGTCGGTCACGCTCACACTAATCCACTGACAGTGGAGTGAGAGCCCACCTTTCAGCTCGTGTGGGGGATTTCCCCCCCCCCTCCTCTCCTCCTCTCCTCTGAACACTGCAGCATGTGTGAGCGCCCGCCCACTCTGTTCCCTCCCCTACTTCCTCATTGGTAGAGGGAGGGAGCCCATCAGCCAAGCCTCCAGCAGCTGCAAAGCATTGTGGGACATGTAGTCCCTATTGCCGGTTGCCCAATAGCAATTCCTGGGCGCAAAAAATTCCCTAGCCTGCCCACAGGAAGAGGACAAACGAGAGGCTGCGGGGGAGCAGACTGTCACCCCATGAGGCTGATCCTGAGGACAGAGCAGAGATAATGTAAGTTTTTTGATGAATGCGTTTTGTAAGGTCTTACACTATGAGGATTTCTCACTTCTTTCCCATTGTTTCAAGCTGGGAGCGGATATTATTAACCCCTTCATGCCTAAACCTTTTTTGACACTTGTTTACAAGTAACAAATCTTTTGTTAGAAAATTATTTAAAACCCCCAAACATTATATATATATATATATATATATATATATATATATATATATATATATATATATATATATATATATATAGCAGAGACCCTAGAGAATAAAATGGCAATCGTTGCAATATTTTATGTCACACTGTATTTATGTAGCTGTTTTTAAAATACAATTTTTTTGGAAGAAATACACTTTCATTAATTTACCACTTCAATACCGGGCATTTTCATCCCTTCCTGCCCAGGTCAATTTTCATTGTGCGGTCATGCAACGTCGTAGCCAAATGAATTTTTTCCCACAAATAGAGCTTTCTTTTGGTGGTATTTGATCACCTCTGCGGTTTTTATTATTTGTGCTTTAAACAAAAAAAGAGGGACAATTTTAACCACTTCAGCCCTGGACCATTTTACTGGCCAAAGACCAGACCACTTTTTGTGATTCGGCACTGCGTTGCTTTAACTGACAGTTGCACGGTCATGCGACGTGGCTCCCAAACAAAATTAACATCCTTTTTTTCCCACAAATAGAGCTTTCTTTTGGTGGTATTTGATCACCCCTGCGGTTTTTATTTTTTGCGCTATAAACAAAAATAGAGCGACAATTTTGAAAAAAACGCATTATCTTTTACTTTTTGTTATAATAAATATCCCCCAAAAATATATAAAAAAACATTTTTTTCCCTCAGTTTAGGCCAATATGTATTCTTCTACATATTTTTGGTAAAAAAAAGTGCAATAAGCTATTATTGATTGGTTTGCGCAAAAGTTATAGCGTTTACAAAATAGGGGATAGTTTTATGGCATTTTTATTAATATTTTTTTTTTACTAGTAATGGCAGCGATCAGCGATTTTTATTGTGACTGCGACATTATGGCGGACACATCGGACATTTTTGGGACCATTGTCATTTATACAGCAATCACTGCAGTGATTCCTGTGTAAATGACACTGGCAGTGAAGGGGTTAACCAGTGGGTGGCAGTGTAGGGGTTAAGTGTTCCTAGGGGTGTGTTACTAACTGTGGGGGGCTGGGCTTTCATTTAGTGAACACTGATCTCTGCTCCAATCACATGGAGCAGAGATCAGCGTCACTTGTTTCTAGGCAGAATAGATGCTGTTTACAATGGCATCTCTCCGTTCAGCCGCCCCATGAGACGATCGCGGGTATGCCCACAGCGATCGAGTCTGCGGGACCCGCGACCGGACTCACGGGGGTCCCGACCAGTGCGCCCCCGACAGCGCGCTCGCGATGGCAGTGCGGCATTAAAGATTGGACATACCTGTACGCCAATATGCCTGCCCGTGCCATTCTGCCAACGTACATCGGCGTGCGCTGGTCGGGAACTGGTTAAAAAAACACAATATTTTTTACTTTTTGCTATAATATGCCAACTTAAAAAAATAAAAATGTTTACTCAGTTTAGGCCAATGTGTAATTTTCTACATATTTTTGGTAAAAAAAATTGCGATAAGGAGTAATAAGTTATAGCGTCTACAAAATAGGTTATTGATTTATCGAATTTTTATAATTTTTTTCTTTTTACTAGTAATGCTGTGATTTTTATTGTGACTGTGACATTGCGGTGGACAGATCGGACACTTTTGACACTATTTTGGGACCAGTGACTCTTATACAGCGATCAGTGCTATAAAAATGCACTGATTACTGTATAAATATCACTGGCAGGTAAGGGGTTAACACTAGGGGGCATTCAAGGGGTTAAATGTGTTACCTAGGGAGTGATTCTAACTGTGGGGGAGATGGGACTGACTAGGAAGGAGACCGATCCTATATACTAGGAACACACGATCTGTCTCCTCTCCCCTGACAGGAGGTGGATCTGTGTATTTACACACACAGATCCACATTCCTGCTCTGTCATGAGCGATTGTGGGTGCCCGGCAGACATCGCAGCAACCGGGTACGTGCATCGGCTCCTCTGTGACGTGTACCTCAGTGTACCGCCAGGAAGCCAAGGATGTCCTATGATAAAGAGCACACGGGTGACATCTATCATAGAACCTGGTCCAGGAAGCAGGACTTCGTATGACAGCAGCCGCACTGGGTAAGCGGGAGATCTCCGCTCTGTGTTATCCATCAGCTTTTCTCTCTCTAATCCCCATGCACTCAACAGACTGCATTGATGGGCTATGGTGAGGCTGCATTGATGGGCACTGACAAGGCTGAGCAGATGGGCACTGGTGAGGCTGCATTGATGGGCACTGATGAGGCTGCATTGATAGACACTAGTGAGGTTGCATGGATGGGCATTGGTGAGGCTGCATTGATGGGCATTGGTGAGGCTGCATTAATGGGCACTGGTGATGGTGAGCTGATTTGTGGATTAATGGGCAACTTGACTAGACTTGCCCCCCCAGGCCTAAGGCTGCCAGCCCTCCCCTGCACTCAGGTGTACAGGCTGAGCAGATATTAGAACATCTGATCCCAGGTGCAGGTATTTGCAGTATACTTGGTCATGTAGGATGTATGAATGAGACCCAAGACTGGATTTTAGCTAACCTTACTGTGTAAGTTGAGCAGGTGCAAGGGGCAACATATTGTAAATTCAGTAAATTCAGTGATTTATTTAAACCTTAAAAAACTGTGTCTTAAGAAATTTTATGAAATGTTTTAACAGATGAAGAAATATATTGTGCACTGCCCACCACAGGACGGTGCCCTTTGCATCTGGTAAATATGGTTGGCTTTTATTCAGTCTTAAACTGTAGTAAACCCAGCTTTTGAACTTGTACCTAAAAGGAAGCCTGTAATAATGCTTACCTGTAGGTATAGTGAATATCTCCTAAACATGTAGTGTTTAGGAGATATTCACATGAAAAGCAGCCGGTGATGCCACCAGTGCATGTACTCTGAATGGATACCATTTGGCTGTACTTTTCCTGGGGAGGAGTGCAGTTTGTTCTGTACTTTTGTGACCCATTTTTAGCTGACAGTCAGCTATAGCTCGCTGTCAGAAGACATTACTTAGCAGGTCCAGGCTGTGGAAAGATCCTAACTTTAAAGTCAGGATTCATCCAGATGCCTGGACCAGCAGCTCAGTCTCTCAGTGAGCAGCAGAGACCCTGAGCCAGCCACTCCTGCCTCCTCCACAGCCTGGCCTTTCAGTGAGCTTGGGGGAGAAGGGGGCAGAACCAGGGACTAACAGTCACCACTCACTGAAGGCTGAGAACTGAGTGATCAGCAGTCTTTGCTCTGTTGTTGGTCTTTGATGCAGCTGGGGACAGATACAACATTGGATCAATGCTCCATCTACCTAGGTAAACCCTCTGCCTCCTAAGAACCCTCCCTCCCCAAGCAAAGATTCCCACTGTAAAATATCTCCCTCCCTCAAATATCTCCCCAAAAATGAAACCCCCCTGTCTCCGATCCCCCAAACCAAAAACATCTCCCTCAGACAAAACCCTCTCCCCCAGTAAAGATTCCTAACTATGAATAAAATCTACCTTCATCCAATCAAACTCCCTCACAGAAGAAAATCCCTTCCATTACCACCCCCTGTAAACTTCTCTACAAGAAACTACCCCTTCTCCAAAAGCAAACCCACCCCCTTTCCTTAACCTCCCACCAAAAGAAATACCCCCAGGCTGGAATTCTCACTTCCTCCTTCCCAAAACAGAAAATTGATGCCCCCCCACTTACCAGACCTCAGATTCAGCACAGTACAGAAGTAGAAAAACGTATGCATTCCCAGTCTCTATTCGGCTGTGTCATATAATACCTCAATGTAATTTCATATTTTTCAGAGGGGCACAATAGAATTGCTGAGGATAAACAGCAGGGACACTGTCTGGGAATTTTGCCAGGATGCTCGGGGGGGGGGGGGGGTGAACACCCCTGACCCCCCTCATCTACACCCCTGTCATGTTAGAAATCTTTCTTCCTCTTTCAGCAGTGGGTCGGGAGCTGATTGGATGAAAGGCACCCCCCACACACACATAGGCAGAGGAAGGAAGGAACATGCAGAACTGTATTCTATATAAACCAGCTCCTTGCTAATCTCCCTATAAGCACCCTCCCCCACACAATTTTTCAGCTCATGTTATCTCATATGTCGGAGAACTTGTCAGAAGTGACTCTGCTCACAACAGAGGAATGGAGCACCAGAGACAAATGACACTTAGAGCTTTAGAGAGATAAGTAAACACTACAGATATACAGTTGTGCTCATAAGTTTACATACCCTGGCAGAATTTATGATTTCATGGCCATTTTTCAGAGAACATGAATGAAAGCCATTTATTATCAATCAACTGTGTTTACTCTTTTTAAATCATAATCACAGCAGAAACTACCCAAATGATCCGGATCAAAAGTCTGCATACCCCAGTACTTAATACCATGTATTGCCCCCTTTAACATCAATGACAGATTGAAGTCTTTTGTGGTATTTGTGGATGATGCTCTTTATTTGCTCAGATGGTAAAGCTGCCCCTTCCGCTTGGCAAAAAGCCTCCAGTTCCTATAAATTCTTGGGCTGTTGTGCATGAACTGCACGTTTGAGATCTCCCCAGAGATCATTCCAGAACCTTCACTTTATTCTGCTGTAGCCAATGACAAGTCGACTTGGCCTTGTGTTTTGGATCATTGTCATGTTGGAATGTCCGAGTACATCCCATTCGCAGCCTGGTTGATGAATTCAAATGTTCCTCCAGTATTTTTTGATAACATAAATGGCTTCAGCCAAACACTAACCATGAGTGAAAGAAAAGTTTTTGTGTTATCATTCACATTCTTTGAAAAATGGACAAGAAATCATAAATTCTGTCAGGGTATGTAAACTTATGAGAACAACTGTATGTGCTTAGGTCAAATTTCATGAATGGGGTTTACAACCACTTTAAGGTCTTGGCAAAATCTTGCAGGCTGCAGAGATGCTCTCAGCAGAGAGAAGGATGCATTAAAGGGGACCTCTAAACTCTTATCCATGGAGTCTTCTAAAGACTGGGAGCTCATCAACAGCCAGAGAAGCCCATTTCTAAGAGCTTGTCTCACAGAAAAGCTACAAAAAAATCCTCCCTTGACACAAAGGAAATGGAGAATTGTGCTTCTGAAAAAAGTGGAACTACCAGATTATGGCCAGGACTCAGAGGTAATCTGACCCTTTGGGGATCCATTGCAAATTAAACTGTGCAATGTGTCCTCCCTACCTGACTGAGGGATTTATGAGCAGATCCATCAAACTTCCCCCACCTCTCTGTCTGGGCAACCACATGGCTTGCTGAGGATCTGTAAGCCTGTTATACCCCCAAGCGAAACATTCAGCCACCTGGAAGGGTTGTAGGCCTGTGATCGAGTGTCTCCAAATACTTGTGGCATGTGCTATGTTGCTACTTTGTGTGCAAAATAGCCAAACTGCCGAATGGTTGGTTTAAGCTGCATTTACATGGAAACACGTGTTGTTTTGTTCCGGGAACCACTAAAATGGCACTCATCATATATGTATGTGGCACTAGTCTCTCTATTTTGTGTGCTGCTGCTGCTGCAGTGTAGCACTCCACTAGAGAGAAAGACATCTTAGCAGCCCAATGCATAAGGGAATGCTGTAGAGGTTTGCTGCCACCTGTACTTTTGTACCCCATTTGGAGTCTGACAAGTCCTCGGGTGTCCTGTGCCCTAACCCTCTCTCCCAGGAGTGTTGAGCAAGAGTTGAGGACCACTATAGCAGAGAACCATGAGGGGAACTTCTAGCACACCCTACCTCTGTGATACCCCATATGCCAGGGGTGTCCAAACTTTTTTCAAAGAGGGCCGGATTTGATGAAGTGAACATGCGCGAGGGCCGACCATTTTGCCTGACATTCTTTGAATCGTTAAAATTCGGTCTAAGTGTGTTCGTTCGAGCTCTAATACACTGCCCAACAAGAATTCTCTTGCCTTTGTGGCTGTGTGTGGGAAGAAATGAGCTTGGGCGTATTTGTACATACTGTATTAATTGGCATATAACACACACCTTCACTTTAAGAGGGAAGTTTCAGGAAAAAAAATGTTTAAATAAAGAACTGTGAAGCAAAATAATGGTCAGTGCCCACCAATGCAGCCTAATCAGTGCACATCTGCAGACCCACCTTTGCCAGGAACACACCCACCTTTGCCAGGAATGCCCCCACCATAGCCAGGAATGCCCCCCCCCATAGCCAGGAATGCCCCCCCCCATAGCAAGGAATGCCCCCCCCCATAGCAAGGAATGCCCCCACCATAGCCAGGAATGCCCCCACCATAGCCAGGAATGCCCCCACCATAGCCAGGAATTCCCCCACCATAGCCAGGAATTCCCCCACCATTGCCAGGCACACAGCACCATTGCCAGGGACACAGCACCATTGCCAGGGACACAGCACCATTGCCAGGGACACAGCACCATTGCCTGGGACACAGCACCATTGCCAGGAATGCCTCCCCAAATGCCTCACCATTGCCAGGAATGCCTCCCCAAATGCCTCACCATTGCCAGGAATGCCTCCCCAAATGTCTCACCATTGCCAGGAACGCAGCACCATTGCCAGGGACGCAGCACCATTGCCAGGGACGCAGCACCATTGCCAGGAATGCCTCCCCAAATGCCTCACCATTGCCAGGAATGCAGCACCATTGCCAGGAATGCAGCACCATTGCCAGGAATGACTCACCATTGCCAGGAATGCAGCACCATTGCCAGGAATGACTCACCATTGCCAGGAACGCAGCACCATTGCCAGGAACGCAGCACCATTGCCAGGAACACAGCACCATTGTCAGGAACACAGCACCATTGCCAGGAATGCACTGACGAGCGCCAAAAGAGAATCTCCTGTTTACACGGCGGCTTCTTTAATAGAAAGTCCCGCCTCCTTTGATGGACAGAAAAGTCGTCCAATGGCAGTGCAGGAGAAGGACTTCCTATTACAGAGGCCGCCCGTAAACAGGAAATTCTCCTGTGTACGGGCTCGGTCCTGTCCTCCCTGTACCTTCCGAAGCATATATATCAGGGGTAATGAATTAAAATTAAAGGAGGTCCGGTCGCCAAAATTTTCTTTGGGCCGAGGTCCGAATCTCAAGTCTGTGCTACGACTCAGAAATATTGTAGTAACTGTATATCTATCAAAAACATGAGAAATGTACAATTTCCTTAGCATTTCAACAATATTTATTGTCAAGTTACATCTGGTGATCCCAGATCAAGTTAAATCTGGTGTCCCGATCACAGTGCCCCTTTAAATCAGGTGTCCCCATCACAGTGCCCCTTTACATCAGGTGTCCCCATCACAGTGCTCCTTTACATCAGGTGTCCCCATCGCAGTGCTTCTTTAAATCAGGTGTCCCCATCAGTGCCCCTTTACATCAGGTGTCCCCATCACAGTGCTTCTTTAAATCAGGTGTCCCCATCACAGTGCCCCTTTAAATCAGGTGTCCCCATCACAGTGCTTCTTTAAATCAGGTGTCCCCATCACAGTGCCCCTTTAAATCAGGTGTCCCCATCACAGTGCCCCTTTACATCAGGTGTCCCCATCACAGTGCTTCTTTAAATCAGGTGTCCCCATCACAGTGCCCCTTTACATCAGGTGTCCCCATCACAGTGCCCCTTTACATCAGGTGTCCCCATCACAGTGCCCCTTTACATCAGGTGTCCCCATCACAGTGTCCCTTTAAATCAGGTGTCCCCATCACAGTGCCCCTTTAAATCAGGTGTCCCCATCACAGTGCCCCTTTAAATCAGGTGTCCCCATCACAGTGCCCCTTTAAATCAGGTGTCCCCATCACAGTGCCCCTTTACATCAGGTGTCCCCATCACAGTGCCCCTTTAAATCAGGTGTCCCCATCACAGTGCCCCTTTAAATCAGGTGTCCCCATCACAGTGCCCCTTTAAATCAGGTGTCCCCATCACAGTGCCCCTTTACATCAGGTGTCCCCATCACAGTGCCCCTTTACATCAGGTGTCCCCATCACAGTGCCCCTTTACATCAGGTGTCCCCATCACAGTGCCCCTTTAAATCTGGTGTCCCCATCACAGTGCCCCTTTACATCAGGTGTCCCCATCACAGTGCCCCTTTACATCAGGTGTCCCCATCACAGTGCCCCTTTACATCAGGTGTCCCCATCACAGTGCCCCTTTACATCAGGTGTCCCCATCACAGTGCCCCTTTACATCAGGTGTCCCCATCACAGTGCCCCTTTACATCAGGTGTCCCCATCACAGTGCCCCTTAACATAAAATGTGCACATCAGGATTTCCCTTAACATAAAATAAGTGTCATGCTGATGGGCACATTTTATATTAAGGGGCACTCTGATGGACACAACAAAACATGCCCCTTAACTTAAAATTTGCCCATCAAAGTGCCCCTTTTAATATAAAATATACCTATCAGTGTTGCTCTTAAAATAAAATCTGCCCATCAGCGTGCCCCTTAACATGAAATAAGGGTCACACTGATGGGCACCTATTATGTTAGGAGGCATTCTGATGGACAATTTTTATTTTAAGGGGCATGCTGATGAGTATATTTTTAATGTGCACATCGATGGGCATATTTTGTAGGGCACATTTTGTTGTACCCATCAGAGTGCCCCTTAACAAAATATGCCCATCGATGAGCACATTAAAAATATACCCATCAGCGTGCCCCGTAAAATAAAATTTGTCCATCGGATTACCCCTTAACATAAAAGGTGCCCATCAGCGTGACCCTTATTTTATGTTAAGGGGCACGTTGATGGGAAAATTTTATGTTAAAGGGCACTCTGATGGGCACATTTTATTTTAAGGGACACGCTGATGGGTATATTTTTAATGTGCACATCGATGGGCATATTTTGTTAAGGGGCACCTTAACAAAACATGCCCATCAGTGTGCACATAAAAAATATATCCATCAGCGTGCCCCTTAAAATAAAATGTGCCCATCAGAGTGTCCTTTAACATAAAATTTTCCCATCAGCGTGCCCTTTACAAAAAAAAGCCCCTTAAAATATGCCCAACAGTGTGCACAACACTGATCACTAATAGATAACTAATGTGCCCACATACCTTAACTGCAGGAGTGTGGGCACAACTGAAGCTGCCTCGCGATGAGATCCAGGACCCGGGAACCGCGGGCAGCAGGGGGGCGGGGCGCGCACGTGACGTCACACCCCTACTGCCCGTGTCTCTTCAGCTCCGAGAGACGCGGCCAGGAGCAGGGGGCGGGCGCATGCGCGCAGCGTCACTGGTTGCTGGGGAAACCCGCGGTCCCAGCAAACCAGTGATTGCTGTCGCTTGCTACACTGGCGGCATTTAGTGACGGCTGATATATATCTTTTGTGGCCACGGCGCTGGGAGATCGTCGGGGGCCACAAAAGATATGTATGTCCAAATAACCAGGCGGGCCGTTCAAAACCGGGCCGCGGGCCGCAATTGGCCCGCGGGCCGGACTTTGGACATGCCTGCCATATGCTCTGGAGGTTGCTACAATTGGTAAAAGAAAATGTGTGCTTTGTATATATTACTTTATTATTTGGATAAAAGTATCCAGTATATATTGGTTTGACCTCCCATTTGTACATGTCAGAATAATATTATTATTGGGTTCTAATGTCTGCATAATGTTACTTGACTCCCTTTAACTTTAATGCTAAATTCTTCTTAACATGCTGACATAACGAGTGACGCTTTCCTAGAGAGCGCAGCTTTGATTCTACTGTGTGATCTCTCGATCAATAAAACTAATTTCTGCAGTGTGGGCTCTATTCTGATAAGTGCTAAGTGTTTAAGCTGCTCTATAAGCAGCAATCATTTTTAAGTGGAATTTGAAAAGTACAAAAAAAAAAAGGATAACTGCAACAGTCCCAAGAGGTAAATGATATCAGTTGTCATTTAAAATTTAGAATGATATTTTTTTGTTACAATATATAATAGAGGCAATGCATGATTGCATTTGAAGGGCAGAATCATTTGAATTAAAAACACGTTTTGTTCACTTTCTGTACCTTTACCTAGAAATTTTTAATTCAGTTAGAATAATCACATGAAAACTATTCTTAAGCTAAACTGTTATGGGCTAGCCCAAAGCAATAATCATGTTTTCAATGGAAATGCCAGCTTTTTAAGCTGATGGGTGGGAGGACAGGGTCAGATTTCAAAATGGGTGTCACATGGGATATGCCAAATTGGAAAATTTTTAAGCTCTGAATGGTATTGTCATCCCTGCTGCCCAGCCTGTGGCCCTCATATACAGCAATTATGACTACCCCCCTAATGTTGAGTAGGTCCCCCTTTTGCTGCCAAAACAGCCCTGACCAGTGTCAGCCACCCGGTCGGTCAGTAGCACTTGCCCCATCACTGGCGGCTTCCCCTCCTTGGCGGCGGTGGCCTCGCGTTCACCTGCTCTCCATGGATTGTCACTGGGACGACAGAGGGTTCCGTTTCCTCCCTCCTCGGCAGCCAATCGAGAATCTTCTCCTTTCGACCAATCAGAAAGCGGTGCTTCTGGGTTCGTGGACTCTGGGTCTGTGACTGGCCGGAGCTGAAATGACGCCACTCCCGCTCATGCGTGCAGGAGCTGGCGGGCATGGCAAAGGGCTCTGAAAGAAAGGCATAGGTGGCTGTTCTTTCGGAGCGCATGTGCCAGTGATGTGACTGGCTGCATGTACAGTAAATATCTCCTAAACGGTACACATTTAGGAGATATTTAAACTACCTATAGGTAAGCCTTATTATAGGCCTACCTATAGGTAAAATTCAAAGATGGAAGTTTACTTCCTCTTTAAACAAACCTTGCTAAAATCTCTGCAAATGCTTTGTCAAAGCTTGCTGTTTACACTGCTCTTATACAAAGCTGAAGCCCGTGTGGAAGTGGTCCAAGTCCTGTGTTCTGGAGGAGAAGAGTGATGAAGGAGTTGTTATCCAGTGGGTGTCTCCTGTGCTTCTGGCCTTTTTCACACAGGCTTCAGCTTGTATAAGAGCAGCGTGAACTCCAGTTTGTAAATGTTGAACACAAATCCTAATGTGAATGTTGATTGCTACTTTAAACAAGCTTCTGGCAGGCTTTAGCACTTCATGAAGTTTGTTGAAAGCCTACTGAAGCCTGCGAGCCGCGTGCTTAAAGTGGCAATCAACACTCCCTTTAGGATCTGTGTTCAACATTTACAAACTGGAGTTGAATGCTGAAAGCTCTGCAAATGCTTAGTAAAAGCTTGCTGTTCACACTGCTCTTATACAACCTGAAGCCTGTGTGTAACAGGCCTAAGACCTCCTATAATTAGAGGTCCTACTGCCCAGGTGAGCGGGCACCCATTATCACAGGTGCACAATGGAATGTGTGTATGATGTTTCACACTGGTCTAGTTGCTATGGGAGGTACTATAAAGTGGGTGGAAACCTTAACAGATGAGGGCATGAATGTCCATATGGCCCTGGCCAATTAGAAGGGGAAGTGCCCCAATGCATGTTGGGTGACTGTATTTACATGTGAAGAGCACATGGGCTCTGGATCTTCCTCTACAGAGAGAGGTCCAGACAGGCCCAGATTTACTCCCTTTGCCGCCCCAAGGCCGGCTCCTTCAATGCTGCCCCACCCCACACACACACACACACCATCATTCTCGTCCTTTATTGATGACTGCTACAATTGATCAATTAAAAACATATCTCCACACACGAGAACACTGAAAATAACTGTCTTTAATTGTACAGACTGAAAATACTCTGTAATGCAGAAAATGCCTTGTAAAGATTATAGAAGTAAGAAACTCCCTACAATTTTTTAGTTCTAACTTTATTCTAAATTTTGTTTGGGTACAGCATCACACAACTGCGCAATTGTCAGTTAAATCGACGCTGTGCTGTATTGCAAAAAAATGATTGAAGTGCAATATTTCTATTATTACATTGTTATATAAAATAAAATAGTTCAACTCACCATAGGCAGAATCAGTCAGAGCCTGAGCGTGTCACTTGCCAACGTCACCTGCCTTCAGATGCGGATTGTCACTTGCCACGACGCCACCTGCCACACATTACGAATTGTCACTTGCCACATCACTTGTCAGCGGATGCAGGGTGTCACTTGCCATGTCACTTGTCAGCGGATGCAGGGCTCCTGTTGTCACGTCACTTGTCAGCGGGTGCAGGGTGACACTTGCCATGTCACTTGTCAGCGGAAGCAGGGTGTCACTGGCCAGTCACTTGTCAGCAGATGCAGGGTGTAACTTGCCACGTCGCCTGAAATCGGGTTGAAGGGGGCCCTGTCAGGTAGGATGTACGGGGCCCCATGATTGCTAACAGCAGCCCTGATGCCCACTTTAGTGGCTGTCATGTCTGGACCAAGAAGGGACTCTGTGGACAGGGGAGGAGAGAGAGATACACGGTGCCTGCTCCACTGCTTATTTCAAGGGGACATTCAGGGGCACATTAAGGGGGGGCGGCAAACTCCCGCCCGCTAGCAAGCCTGTTTCACTGGCACCGCTGCTTATTTCACGGGGCCCAATCGGGCTTGTGTATTCCCGCTTCCTGGTAGCGGTGGAATGCACAATAGAGCGGACGTGATGTCATCAGCCGGAAATGATGCAAGACATGGGAGGCAACGCAACCATCCAGTCACAGGAAGTTGGAGTATATAAGCCTGATTGGTCCCCGTGAAATAAGCAGTGGTGCTGACGAAACGGGCTGGCTAGCGGGCGGGAGTTTCTTACGAAAGCCGAGAAGTGGCCGCAGTAGCTGCTGCCGCCCCTGCACCACTGCCGCTCAGAGGCCTGGCCCCGGTGGCCTTGTGGGAAATCCGGCCCTGGGTCCAGATGGGGAGGGGGCTGCTGCCACCTCTCTCCAGCACAGGCTGCCATGTGGCCTCAGTTGGGTGACCTGAGGGCCTGAAACATTGAAGCTGCAACCCATGGTTTTCTGACAGAGTGAGGATGTCCACGGATCCTGTCTGGTATCACAGAGGAAGGTGACCTGCGACCAGGGCCTTGTGAGTACAGACCCCCTAAAGCAGTGGTCCCCAACCTTTTTGGCACCAGGGAATGGCTGCATGGAAGAAAATTGTGCCAAGGATCGGGGGTCACTTGGGGCGATTTTTCACGGGCAATGGCTGTTGTTAGCGCTTCAATCATCACAGCACCATGCTTGATATGGTGTCTGGGCGATTGCAGCGCATTATTTCTATTATTACATTGTAGTGATAAATTAAATAGTTCAACTCACCATAATGCAGAATCAGTGGGAGCCCTAAGCGTGTCACTTGCCATCCTGCCTGTCACCACTGCATTGGTGACAGCATCGGTCCATTTAGCACAGAATGAAGGCAGGAGAGCGGTGATGCGGGGCGGGAAGTGAGAGATAATGTCATCTCTCTGCTCCCTGCCGCACCTCCGACGCTGAGGCTGACAGGACACCAGCTGTGAGGGCAGAAGAGTGGTGATGCGGGGGCGGAGAGAGATGATATTATCTCTTTTTTCCCTCTCACTTCTTCCATCCACCGATCTCATATGCAGGCCGCACGGCTGTCTCGTGCCACCCGCCCGGTTCTCTTATGCTGGCCACCCGGCTCTTTCATGCCCGCCCAGGTGTCTAATGCCGGCCGCCCACACCCGCAATCTGGCTGCAGAATGGCCACGGCACGCCAAAGGTGTTCTATCAGGTTAAGGTCAGGACTCTGTGCAGGCCAGTCAAGTTCCTCCACCCCAAACTCGCTAATCCATGTCTTTATGGACCCTGCTTTGTGCATTGGTGTGCAGTTATGTTTGAACACAGGGGCCACCCCCAAACTGTTCCCACAAATTTGGAAGTATGAAATTGTCCAAAATGTCTTGGTATGCTGATGCCTTAAAAGTTCCCTTCACTGGAACTAAGGGACCAAGCCCAACCCGTGAAAAACAGCACCACACCATAATCCCCCCTCCAACAAATGATTTGGACCTGTGCACAAAGCAAGGTCCATAAAGACATGGGTGAGCGAGTTTGGGGTGGAGGAACTTGACTGGCCAGCAGAGTCCTGACCTCAACCTGATAGAATACCTTTGGGATGAATTGGAGCAGAGACTACAAGCCAGGCCTTCTCAACCAACATCAGTGCCTGACCTTACAAATGTGCTTCTGGAACAATGGTCAAACATTCCCATAGACACAATCCTAAACCTTGTGGACAGCCTTTCCAGAAGAGGTGAAGCTGTTATTACTGCAAAGGGTGGGTCAATAATGAACCCTACGAACCAAGACTGGGATGCCATTAAAGTTCATGTGTCTGTAAAGGCAGGTGTCTCAATACTTTTGGTAATATAGTGTATGAATCTGGCCTTAAGGAGTAAATATTTACCTTACTCCTAGCTCCAGCAGGCTCCCTCCTGTGCTGTGATCAGTCCCCCAAATCTGATGTAAGTTGCGACCAACTCCAGTCTCCCAAGTGCACTATACAGGGTTAATGCCTCTACCAGACCGGAGCTTCAGGTAGAGGAGAGTCCCGGGGCCAGCTGGAGTGGGAAATCAGGTAAGTGATTGAGCCTCTTGTGAAACCCCCTAGACAACATTTCACCCTTGTAAAGCAGGGGGAGCCCCCTGCAACAGTGGATTTTTTTTTTTTTATATTCCGGCCATCCTCACATACCGTATATACTCGAGTATAGGCCGACCCGAATATAAGCCGAGGCCCCCAATTTACCCCCAAAAAACTGGAAAACTCGTGTATAAGCCGAGGGTGAGACATGGCTGTCCATCCCTGTGTGTCCGTCCATCCCTGTGTGTGTGTCCGTCCATCCATCCCTGTGTGTGTGTCCATCCATCCATCCATCCATCCCTGTGTGTGTGTCCATCCATCCATCCCTGTGTGTGTGTCCGTCCATCCCTGTGTGTGTGTCCGTCCATCCATCCCTGTGTGTGTGTCCATCCATCCATCCCTGTGTGTGTGTCCATCCATCCATCCCTGTGTGTGTGTGTGTCCATCCATCCATCCCTGTGTGTGTGTCCGTGCAGCCTTGTGTGTGTGTGTGTGTGTCCAGCCTACCTGTGTCCCGAGCCTCCGTCCCGAGCCGTCGTCCCGAGCCGCCGTCGTCCCGAGCCTCAGTCGTCCCGTGCCTCCTCCGTCCCGTGCCGAGCCGAGCCTCCGTCCTTCCAGGATCGCCGCTCTTCTCGGCGGCCATTCTACAATTCAAAAGCCGCGCCTCCGCCTCCGCCTGTGATAGGCGGAACACTCAATTTCCCAGCAGCCTGTGTTCCGCCTATCACGGACATCCTCTCATCCTCGTCCGTAGAACACTGACTGCTGGGAAATTGAGTGTTCCGCCTATCACAGGCGGAGGCGGAGGCGCGGCTTTTGAATTGTAGAATGTCCGCCGTCTGTCTGCTCGATACGCTGATCGGGCAGTCAGACGGCGATGACTCGAGTATAAGCCGAGGGGGGGGCACTTTCAGCCTCAAAAAAGAGGCTGAAAATCTCGGCTTATACTCGAGTATATACGGTACTTGAAACCAAAATAAATGGGGCTGAAGGAAAATCTTTTGTTTCAGACTTTTTTTGTTTTTTTACAGTTTGTTAAAGTATACAGTTAAAACTTTTTTTTTTTTATGGTGTGGATAGGTTAGAACCTCTGGCAGGTATTTGTCTTTGCCCCTTTAAGGCAGTTCTAACCTTGCTATCTGTTCTGGCAACCAGGACAGAAAGTAACGAAAAAAACTATTTATTTTTATTTTATATATATATATATATATATATATATATATATATATATATATATATATATATATATATATATATATATTGTAAGGGATCTTCCCGGGGTAGGGTGTGTTTGGACACAGTTCACAGCAGACTTGGAATTTATAAAGCAGATCTTGGCGTTTATTCGTGGTACAAACAGTCCAGCAAACAAAATATACAGCAACACCGTGCTTTCTAAGTACAACAAAAATAAAAGTCCTAGCCCGGCTGGGCGCTTACTAACAGGTTCTGCTCACCTATCTGACACTTACAAACACAGCGTCTTTCACCTGGATATCGCAGGGTGAGTTTTAGCTCCAGCAGTGGCTGTGCTTGCAGCTTCCTTCAACACACAGATTGTTCATTCCCTGGCTGAGAGCAATCACCTGCAGACCCTGCAGAGCCTTTAGCTTCCCAGGCTAATTAGGATCAAAGCTCACCTGATCCCAAACCCAGAACTGGATCGGGGGATGTGGAATGACAGGTCCCTCTACCAAACCTACCTGCCATTCCATATAAACCCAGGCCCGGCAAAATTAAATAACAACTCAGCAGCATATCGCTGCTGAGAAACTGATCCATCCTGGATTTACCATCTCACACTGTGTAGCAACCTAGGTGAGATGTACACCCCCTCGATCACTTCTCCAGTGACATGTCTACATATCCCCCCCCTCTTTTTCAGACCGGAGGGCTGAGCCTTTTGTCCCCACAGACAACTTACCCTTGACAATGCGTCAGCATTTGCCTGTAATTTCCCTGGCCTGTGTTCCACAGTGAAATTAAAGTTTTGTAGGGAGAGAAACCATCTAGTCACTCTTGCATTTCTCTCCTTGTTTAACTTCATCCATGTTAGGGGGGCATGGTCTGTCACCAACTTGAATTTCCTGCCTAGCAAGTAATACTTTAAAGATTCTAGGGCCCACTTTACTGCCAAACATTCTCGCTCCACAATGGCATAATTTTTCTCGGCCGGGGTTAGTTTTCTACTCAAGTACGTCACTGGATGCTCCTCACCATTCACTACTTGTGAGAGTACTGCACCTAAGCCTGTGTTAGAGGCATCTGTCTGGACCAGAAATTCTCGCCTGAAATCGGGGGTAACTAAGACAGGTGGTTGGCACAAGGCAGACTTAAGGCTTTGGAAAGCCTTCTCGGCCTCTGGGGTCCACGTGACCATTGCTGTCTTTCCGCCCTTTGTCAAGTCAGTTAGTGGAGCAGCAACTGAGGCAAAGTTCGGCACAAATCTACGGTAATACCCCGTAATACCCAGGAAAGCTCTAACCTGTTTCCTTGTCAGGGGTCTAGGCCAATTCTGTATTGCCTCAATTTTATTTAGCTGTGGCTTAATCAACCCTCTCCCAATAATGTAGCCTAGATATTTGGCCTCTTCTAGGGCTAGAGCACACTTCTCGGCATTTATGGTCAACCCCGCATCACTTATGGCATCCAACACGGCCTGTACCTTACAGAGGTGACTTTCCCAATCAGGGCTAAAAATGACCACATCATCGAGGTAGGCAGCTGAGTAATCACGATGTGGTCGCAGAATCAAGTCCATCAACCTCTGGAAAGTTGCAGGCGCTCCATGTAACCCGAATGGCATCACTACATACTGGAATAGCCCATCAGGGGTGGAGAATGCAGTTTTCTCTTTAGCCTCACCAGAAAGTGGAATCTGCCAGTAGCCCTTTGTGAGATCGAGGGTGGTTATGTACCTGGCGTTACCCAACTTCTCAATCAACTCATCTACCCTGGGCATAGGATACGCATCGAACTTGGAGATCTCATTCAACTTTCTGAAATCGTTACAGAACCTCCAAGTTCCATTGGGCTTTGGGATTAGCACAATTGGGCTGGACCATTCACTCTGTGACACCTCAATTACCCCCAGAGCAAGCATACGTTTTACCTCGGCAGATGCGGCTTCCCTACGTGCCTCGGGTATCCTATAGGGCTTAAGGTTTACTCTGCTTCTAGGCTCAGTTTCAATGTGATGATGGATGAGGTGTGTACGCCCTGGGAGGTCAGAGAACTTGTTTTTGTTTTTCTGTAAAAATTCCTGAGCCTCCTGTTTCTGTGACACTGATAGAGTATCACCTACCTTGACTGGAGGGATTGGTGGTGACAAATTATTAACAGTATTTGTCGCCACCAAGGATTCCCTGTCTTTCCAGGGCTTGATCAAGTTTATGTGATAAACTTGGAAAGGCTTCCTTCTACCTGGTTGGTGCACCTTGTAGTTCACCTCACTGACCTTTTCAACAATTTCATAGGGACCTTGCCACTTCGCCAAGAATTTACTCTCAACAGTGGGGACTAGTATAAGGACCCTATCGCCTGGGTTGAATGTCCTGATTCTTGCGGACCGGTTGTAAATTCTACTTTGGGCCTCTTGAGCCCTCTGGAGGTGTTCCCTTACCAGGGGCATTACAGTGGCTATACGGTCCTGCATTTGTGCTACATGCTCAATAACACTCTTGTATGGGGTGGACTCATTCTCCCATGTCTCTTTTGCAATGTCTAGTAGACCCCTAGGGTGATGACCATAGACCAACTCGAATGGTGAGAACCCTGTGGACGCTTGGGGCACCTCCCTAATAGCAAACATGAGGTAGGGTAATAAATGATCCCAGTCACGACCATCTTTTGCCACCACTTTCTTCAACATATGTTTCAAAGTTTTATTAAATCTCTCCACCAATCCGTCCGTCTGGGGGTGGTATACAGAGGTACGGATGTGTGAGATTTTAAATAGTCTGCATAATTCCTTTATTACTTTCGACATAAATGGCGTCCCTTGGTCAGTTAGGATTTCTTTGGGGATCCCAGTCCTAGAGAACATATAAAACAACTCACGTGCAATTGTTTTAGATGCAGTGTTTCTTAAGGGTACAGCCTCAGGATAGCGGGTCGCATAATCCAGGACTACCAAAATATACTGGTGTCCTCTAGCTGACTTTACAATGGGACCCACTAAATCCATGGCAATACGCTCAAAAGGCACCTCTATAATAGGGAGCGAAACCAAAGGACTGCGAAAATGTGACACTGGGGCACTAACCTGACATGTGGGGCACGACTCACAGTATTTTTTAATGTCATCATATATGGCCGGCCAAAAAAACCTCTGGAGAACCCTCTCTCGCGTTTTGTCAGTCCCCAAGTGTCCCCCAAGAACATGGTTATGTGCCATGTCAAGCACCTGACGCCGGTACGGCTTAGGTACCAGAAGCTGTTCCACAATCTCATCCTTAACCTTATTGACTCTATAGAAAAGATCATTAGTCACCGAAAAATGTGGAAATCTTTTTTCAGCATCTGGTTCCTGAGGTACCCCGTTCATAACAGCAACCTGCTCTCTCGCATTTTTGAGAGTGGGGTCCTGTAATTGTGCAGCCCCAAAATTATCGCTAGACACCTCTAAGTCTAGTATATTTTGCTCAGTGGGAGGAGCCTCCTCCTCCCCAGCCAGGACCTGCAAAGGAAAACAATCATTTTCATCCTGTACACTTTTATCATTCACAGTGGACAAGGCAACCACCTTAGAGGTATCCTCACTCCTTTTGGGGATTTTTCTTTTTTCCCAGAGAGCCCAGAATAAAGGAAAATCGCGCCCCAATATTACATTATGCATGAGGTTTTTAACCACACCCACTTCATATTGTACTGTGCCTTGTTCAGTCCCGACTTTAGCCAGCACTATAGGGTACACTTTTGTATCACCATGTATACACACAACGCTCATATGCTTTTTAGACTCTAAGTCCCCAGCCACCAGGCTAGCATGCACCAAGGTTACAAGGCTTCCTGAGTCCATTAACGCTTTAACAGGAAAGTCATTGATTGTGATGTTGCAGATTTGCGGTTCAGTCTCTAGTCCAGGAACTGCAGCACAAGATGGTTCCGCAAATAGCGACTGACGCCGGCTAGCGTCACATTCCATGGGTTCAGAGGTAAGAGGGCAATGGGCCGACACGTGTCCCGCCTCATGGCATCTCCAACACTGGATAGGGCCTGGTCTCTTTGGCAAGGAGTCCTTTTCAGAGCCCCTTAGCCACCCGGGACCATCACCAGTCTTTTGTCCCTGAGACACCACTTGAGCCCTTTTCCCCCCATCAGCACCCCTCCACACTCCCCCAATAGATGGAAGTCTCTTACCAGCTGACGGCACAGATCTGGCGCTCCGGGGAGGTGAAGATGCTGCAGGAACATCACGGAGGTAGTCCTCAGTCGCCTGGAACCTCTCCACAAGGTTGACAAGTTCGTTTGCATTCTTAGGATCACCTTGTCCCACCCAGCGTTGCAGGTCAGTAGGAAGTGCTCGGAGGTAGCGATCCATCACGACCTTCTCTAGGATTTGTGCAGGAGTAGAAGTGTCTGGCTCCAACCACTTTCTTGCCAAATGGATTAGGTCATACATCTGGGACCTCGCTGACTTGTCCAGACTGTAGCTCCAGTTGTGTACCCTCCGGGCACGGACTGCAGTAGTAACTCCTAGTCGGGCAAGTATCTCCTCTTTTAGCCGAGTATAGTCCTTAACCTCTTGCTCACTGAGGTCATAGTAGGCCTTTTGGGGTTCACCTGTTAAATAGGGCGCAATTACCTCTGCCCACTCAGCGGCTGGTAACTTCTCTCGCTCAGCCACGCGCTCAAATACTGTTAGAAAGGCCTCAACATCGTCCTCAGCAGTCATCTTTTGCAGCGCTTTCTGCACAGTCCTTCTCCCAAAAAAAATCTCTGGAGCGGCTCCCATCACTGTGGGTGGATTAGCAACCACAGGCGCCTCTCGAATTGCTATCAGGTGCTCGATAAGTTGTTGTTGTGCAGCCATGGACTGTTCATGTCGTTGCTGTTGTTGCAAACTCACTTGCATAAACTGCTTCAGCATCTCCTCCATGTTGCTGGACTGTTCTTGGAGTGTAGTTGCAGCTTTCACCCAAGACATAAGCAGCTGTAGCCAAGTCTGTCCACACCGTTGCCCCTAGCAACCGTGTTGCCCGCTACCTCCACCAATTGTAAGGGATCTTCCCGGGGTAGGGTGTGTTTGGACACAGTTCACAGCAGACTTGGAATTTATAAAGCAGATCTTGGCGTTTATTCGTGGTACAAACAGTCCAGCAAACAAAATATACAGCAACACCGTGCTTTCTAAGTACAACAAAAATAAAAGTCCTAGCCTGGCTGGGCGCTTACTAACAGGTTCTGCTCACCTATCTGACACTTACAAACACAGCGTCTTTCACCTGGATATCGCAGGGTGAGTTTTAGCTCCAGCAGTGGCTGTGCTTGCAGCTTCCTTCAACACACAGATTGTTCATTCCCTGGCTGAGAGCAATCACCTGCAGACCCTGCAGAGCCTTTAGCTTCCCAGGCTAATTAGGATCAAAGCTCACCTGATCCCAAACCCAGAACTGGATCGGGGGATGTGGAATGACAGGTCCCTCTACCAAACCTACCTGCCATTCCATATAAACCCAGGCCCGGCAAAATTAAATAACAACTCAGCAGCATATCGCTGCTGAGAAACTGATCCATCCTGGATTTACCATCTCACACTGTGTAGCAACCTAGGTGAGATGTACACCCCCTCGATCACTTCTCCAGTGACATGTCTACAATATATATATATATATATATATAGATAGAGCGATATATATATATAGATAGATAGCTAGATAGATAGATAGATAGATAGATAGATAGATAGATATACGTAGTTCCCAACTGTCCCTGATTTGGAGCAATGTCCCTCTGTCCCTCTTTCCTCCTCATTTGTCCCTCATTTTGGTCTGATCCATATATTTGTATATAAAATGCACTTTTTATCTTTCAAAAAGTGTTTCCCAGTGCTAAAGCTTTTATCTAATATATATATATATATATATATATATATATATATATATATATATATATATATATATATATATATATATCCCTTTTAACTGTGTGTCTTATTCAGGGGATAGGGGGAAGTAGACTTTGCAGTTTAGTGCAAGCTTCAGGCCCATTAACATGAATGGTACATGCAGAAAAATGCATGAATAATCTATGTCCTGAGTGTATCTCTCTCACTTAAAGTGATGTAAACCCAATTTTTTTTCCTTTGATGTCATAATGTAGAGTATAAGATTTCCTATCATTTGAGCCCAGTCTTGCCACAAAGAGTTAATCCATCTCTGAGAAATCCTCTTTTATTGTTCGGTCAGATAAATCTTGACAGAGAAAAACTTTGTCAAATCCTCCCCCTTGCTGTGAGTGACAGGTGATTTACAAACTCGTGCACTAGCCTAAGAGACATCCATTATTTTTTAATTCTCTCCCACTCCTTTTTTCAGCAGCTCTGCAAGGATTGGCTGTTCCACACCTCAGCATGATTTGGCACGCTGAAGTAATGTGGAGACTTTTCTGGGTTTTGACTGGATGTTAGCGATCATAGCAGAAGTTCAGTGTAAGAAATACACAGGAGAAAATGCTTGTTGATAAGGGGAGTGTAGAGGTGGGCGGGGAGTCTACTGACTTCACGACTCCACCCACTGAGCCCTGGAAAACAGACCCACCCACAAAATCTGCAGTTTTTCGGGTCTCAAAGCAGACAGAGGGGAGACATTTGACAGATAAGTATATATGCAGGAGGCATGTATATCCTTCTAGATAATCAATATTGCAGTAGTTTAGAAAGGATGAGAGTAGGTTTACATCCATATTAAATGATCAAAAAAACGAACAAAAATGTGCATAAATTCCTTCATATGCACAAGTGTGGAAAGGCTGAAATATAGGAAACTATAGGAAGAGAGATATGGACATGAAGCCCATAGCAATTAATAAGCTGTTATGTTTCATTTAAAAAAAAAAGCGTTTTATGAAATGATATCTGTTATACGGCATTACTGAAAATTGCAGCCCTGCCGCATTTTACTGTTTGTTTTAACCTGTTTAGAACATTTTGGCCAAAATAACTGAACAAGGGAGGTGGAATTGTATTTGTGCTGTGCTGGGAGACTGATAATTACACTGTCACTCACAATATAAAGGTTTCAGTGCCTAGGCTGCGAATGTTCTACCGTCTTATGTGTCCCAGCAAAGGCTGCAATTAATAAATTGTTAGAGCACCTGCCGTCTATGACAGACAGTTTTTTAAAATCTATTAAGCATTTTTTCTTTTATTAATAGTTAATCAATTTACAATTTTTAAATATTCATATGCACTTTACCACTTCGCAAACATTTTGCCCCCTTCATGACCAGGCCATTTTTTGCTATTCGGCACTGCATTGCTTTAACTGGCGATTGCACGGTCATGCAACACTGTACTTAAACATTTAGATCATTTTTTTTCTCACACACATCAAGCTTTCTTTTGGTGGTATTTGATCACCACTAGGTTTTCTTTTTCTTTTTTCAATATAAAAACGAAAAAAAAGACTGACAATTTTGAAAAAAAATATATTTTTTGCTTTCTGCTATAAAACATATCCAGTAAAAAAAAAATCTTCATACATTTTGGCCAAAATGTATTCTGCTACATGTTTGGTAAAACAAAACAAAAATTGATATTTTTTAACCACTTGAGACCCGCGCTATAGCCGAATGACGGCTACAGCGCGGATCTCTTTTGCCGGGACTACGTCTATTGACGTCGTCCCATGCACGAGCGGCCTGCGTGCCCTCTAAGGGGCGCGCGCGGCGCGCTCTCTGTGATCGGCGAGTCTGTGAGACTCGCCTGATCACCGATCCGAGCAAGGGGTCGATCCCGACCCCTTATCACGTGATCAGCTGTCAGCCAATGACAGCTGATCATGTGATACAACGGAGCCGGTAATCGGCTATTATTCCTCCTCGCGCTGACAGCGCGAGGAGAAAAAAAGAAGAGCTGATCACCGGCGGCCGTGATCGGGACATCAGTCCCGATCACGGCCAGCCCTGCCAGTGCCCACCTGCCCCCTGCCCGTGCCCACCTGCCCCCTGCTTTGCCACATCAATAAAAAATGTGTCCCCCCCTGTCAGTGCCACCCAGCAGTGCCCACAGTGCCACCCAGCAGTGCCCACAATCTGCCTCAACTAAGGTGCTGCACCCCAGTGCCACATATCTGTGCCCATCAGTGTCATCTACCAGTGCCCATCAGTGCCCAGCAGTGCCGCCCATCAGTGCCCAGCAGTGCCACCTATCAGAGCCACCTATCAGTGCCACCTATCAGTGCCCATCAGTCCCATCTATCAGTGGTACCTATCAGTGCCCCTTAGTGCCACCCATCCGTGCCATCTTATCTGTGCCCATCTTTGCCCATCAGTGCCGCCTTATCTGTGCCTATTAGTGCCGCCTTAACTATGCCCATCAGTGCCCACCAGTGCAGCCTATCAGTGCCCACCAATGCAGCCTATCAGTGCCCACCAATGCAGCCTATCAGTGCCCACCAGTGCAGCCTATCAGTGCCGCCTCATCAGCGCACTTCAATGAAGGAGAAAAATGATCTGTTTGCAAAATTTTATAACAAACTATTAAACATGATTTTTTTTTTGCATCTTTTTTTGTTTGTTTAGCAAAAAATAAAACTCCCAGCTGTAATTAAATACCACCAAAAGAAAGCTCTATTTGTGGGAACAAAATGATAAAAATGTCATTTGGGTACAGTGTTGTATGCCCGCGCAATTGTCATTCAAAGCGCATCAGCGCTGAAAGCTGAAAATTGGTCTGGGACTGAGGGGGGTTTAAGTGCCCAGTAAGCAAGTGGTTAAATACTAAGTAGTCAGTGACTTATAACAGGACTGCAATACTGCAGTGACGTAAATACAGTGATCAGTGCTTATAATATGCACTGTCGCTGTACTAATGACACTGGTAGGAAGAGGTTAACATCTAGGGCGATCAAAAGGTTAAATCTGTGTGTGATATGTGCTGCTTTTACTAAGGATTGTGTGTGTGTGTGTGTCCCCCCCCCCCCCCTTAGCAGGGGGAAAAAACAGCGAGATCCCCTATTGTCAGTTAAAAGAGCTTTGCTCTGTGAATCACTGAGCCAATCAGCATGTGCCAGTGTTCAATCATTGGCCGAGACCTGCAGACCGGCTTGTGCTGTGACGAATCACAGCACAGCTGGGCCGGTGGGTGCATGGACCACGTACTAGGTATGTTGTCTAGAGCAGGGAGGACATATATACGTTTGCAAGCCATTAAAGCAGTATTAAACCCAAAATAAAAAATTTCATATATTGCAGCTTATTAATCATTAGATGTGGTGGCTGCATTTGTATTCTTCCCTTTTTTTTAAACTTCTGTTTTCATCCCATGATCTGGCCAGTAACACACCTCCTGTATTTGAGTGCCTCCACTCTGGATGGAGCTGCAGAGGGGCACCTTTTGGACAGCCAGCAGCATTGACAGTCTAGGGGGGAGGTGAGTGTTAGTGTATCCAAATCTGCCAGTACATCTAACAAAGTCAAGCTTACACTTTGTAAGCAGTTACAGCAACATTTTTTTTCTTTTGGGATAACTGTTTTACATAAAAGCTGATCATTGTAAGCACCTCTGGCCATGGTAAATATTTTCTCATGCTTTTCAATGTTTTGGGTCCCTTCTCTGTGAAAGAGTGACCCAAAACATTAACACCCCACCCCCCCAAAAAAAAAAAAGATCTTATTTCACATGCTAAAAGGTACCAATCTCTTCTAGTGCCAGCATATATATGTGTGGAAGGGCAGGAGGAAGTTATGTGCAATTTATCAGGTAAGGCCTACCTCCCAACTTTTTGAGATGGGAATGAGGGACATGCATCAGCAAATGTAGGCAGGCATAGGACACATCCCTTACCACGCCCCCTTAAAGGAAAATTGTACAAAAAAACAAGATTGGCTAAACCCACAAGTGCTTTTTTTTTTTACTACTACTATTCCTTTATATTGGCTTTTGGAATTTACAAATGCAGACATTTAGAAATCAGATGGAAGGTTTAGTGCTGGAAAACACTTTTTGATAGATAAAAAGTGCATTTTATATACAGCTATAGAGATCAGACCAAAATGAGGGACAAATGAGGAGGAATGAGGGACAGAGGGACATTGCCCAAAATCAGGGACAGTTGGGAACTATGTGTAAGGTACTCTAGGTGGACCTCTTGCCTTTTCAATATAAAAAAAAAATGAAAAGCTACCAATTTGTAGTTGCCATTACCAATTTTATAAAAGAAAGTCCAGGGCTTGTTTTTGCTTCCTCGGCAGCATCCATGTTTTTACCAGTCTCTGATAAGGGTAATTATTTAATCAACTGAAACAAAAACGATACTCATTACAAGTATTTCTCACTTGATGTGATTGTAGCCGTATTAGTGCAATTGTGACAGAGAACATTGAGTACTGTCCGTGATACTTTTTTTATTTGCACTAACATACAATTTTTCAGAACTAGCTTTCAGAGTATGTCCCCTTCCTCAAGGTCCAAGCAGTACTGTAATGTAAAACCTAGTTAGCTGGCTGAGAGCCTGTGAAACATCTGAGACAGATTTACCACTATAACACAACCCTTTCCTCCCTAAAACAAACACATTTAAAGGTAACTAGTGACAAATAGGCCTGTGTAGTAAGCTGAACCTTGACTTTTATCCTGGGTTCACATATATATGCGATGCTTAAACCAGTGTGATTCCAGCGCCAGTTCCCGCATCTCATCTCCCCCGCAGGCAGTTCACACCGCCATCTGAAAACCGGTGCAAGTGTCAACACAAGGTTAACGGCAGTGCGAACTGTGAATTCGGACAGGAATCGGATCGCATTTGTGTTCACATCCAATTCCAGTGCAGGGAAAATGGTCCCTGCACTTTTTTTTTTTTGTGCGAATCCAATGCGAGTTAGCACAGGCTAACTGTAGGGCTGAATTCACATTGCGCAGACATCGCATGTTATTGGCACAATCACATGTGATGTCTGTGTTCGTATATGTGTGAACCCAGGCTAAAAGTGATTGCAAACCCTCACCTTGTAAAGCAATCTATTCAGTTTAAAAGAGAAATGAAAGGCAAAACATTTGTTTAAGGATATAACAAAAATCTAAATACTGTTGTCATTATTATTTTTTTTTTTGTATAAAGTGATCACATATCCTCTGTTCTCAGTTGTATAAGGCCGCGTACACACGCGGGGACTGTTTGCCCAACTTTGTCCGTCAAACAGTTTCAGCAAACAGTCCGCTCAAAATTAGCATGGACGGACATGGCCACACACGACGAACGAACAGTTTGCTGAAACCGTGCGCGATGACGTGAACGGCACGTACGACGGGACGAAAAATACGACGTCCTATACACTGCATTACACGGCGTGTAAATCCTTTCTGAGCATGCGCGGAACTTAGTTTGACGAACAAGCCTACACACGAGGGGACTGTTCGCTGAAACAAAGTTTCAGCGGACAGTTTTTCGGAATTTCCGAAAAACCTTGTTCAGCGGACTGTTTGCTGAAACTGTCCGCTGAAAGCCCACACACGGGCGGACTGTCTGCCGAAACACTGTTCAGCGGACAAAGTTGGCCGAACAGTCTCCGCGTGTGTACGCGGCCTAAGAGTTGGGTGGAGGAGAAATAGCAGCACACAGATCTTCCCAGTGATAGGCTGTGCATTGGGGGGGGGTCAGGAGAAGTAATTGAAGGAGAGCGGGCTGAGTTCCTAGCACAGCTAGAATACTGACCAAGGTGTTTTCTTCTGCTTAGTTTTGTGCGTATTGCTAGAGTTTCCTTTGGCCCTGTGCTGATCACATGCACTCTCCAATCAGCACTATCCAGACAGAGGGTCAGGAGACCTGCATCCTTATAGGACAATCAAGGGAGAATGAAATCTCCTACAAGCTTTAACCAGACATGGATAGAAGTCACAAGACTGCTATATACTGCTGATGAGAAAAACAGTTCATATTTACTAAAATAATTTAATTTCCATGTTCTGTGTACTGTGGGAGACCAAATATAGTGAATACAGGGTCCTGGGTTTAGTAACACTTTAAACACTTCAATACAGGGCACTTTCACCCCCTTCCAGCCCTGTCCAATTTTCAGCACTGTGGCATTTTGAATGTAGATTGCGCGGTCATGCAACACTACCCAAACAACATTTTTATCATGTTTTCCCCCACAAATAGAGCTTTTTTTTGGTGGCATTTGATCACCACTGGGGTTTTTATTTTTTGCTCTACAAATAAAAAAAGACTGAAATTTTTGAAAAAAAGCTTTTCTTCGTTTCTGTTACAAAACTTTGTAAATAATTACGTTTTCCCAAAACATCTTTCAGGACAGCACCCGAGAGATCATGGCTCCTCCCATAACAGGAAACACTCATCATCCAAATCTTTACAAGGAGGCCTCCAACCAGCTTTCCTTTCTTTTTTTTTGGTTTCCTCCAGCTGGTAGGAACACCTCTAGTGGGAATAATGATCTCTCATAGTGGGAGCAATGATCTCTCAGTTCTATCCTGGGAAAAGGTTCTCGCGTGTCCTCTTTTTTTTTCTTTTTTTCATCTGCAGATGTGATCCCCCCACTAGCCTCTTGCTTGGTGGTCCTGTGGGCTCTTTCTCACCCTTCTGTGCTCGGGGAGAGCCTGTACTGCCCGGGAGTGCTGCCCAGTTTTCTTCCAGATGGGCGGTGTGCGAAGACCTCCAGCATTGCGGGACAGGGGCAGTGTAAGGCTGAGCAGCTGCCATTGTTCTGGTGGCAATGCACAGGAAGAGGCGGCACTTCCGGGTCAGGCATGTGGCGTCATTTACGGACGCAAAGCACAGGAAGAGAGGGCAGGGTCACCCAATGCCTTTTTTAAGCTTCCAGGTCGGCACGTCTGCGTTTTTGAACTAGATTTTTTGCAGCCACGCAACTGCAATGCACTCTGCAATGTCAAACAGTGCAGTGGAGACTGTGACTGTTTCTCCCATGGGTTATCACCCCCCCCCCACTCCACTAGGATTGGTTGTGGTGGTGGGGCTTGCTTGCGCACAGGGAATTAAGAGGTCCTTTCCTAGTGCACTGGGCAGCAGTACTTCAGCATGGTTCTATTGTTTCCTTTTGTTTGCCCAGGCTAAAAGTGCTGTTCATTCAGTAAAGAGAAGGTGTCCTGTTTGCAAAGAAAAGTTAAGTGAATCATAGACAAAGATTGTATCACGGATTTAGTCAAGGAGTCTCCATCCATTTGTGACAATCTTTTTACAACTATTAAGGATGAGCTTCATGCCACTTTTCAGGCTTTCAGGTCAAACCTGAGAGAAGAGCCTAGGCCCTCAGGGGAAACTAGGGCCCTGCAGCGGACCTAAGACTCTCAAGGGGTTTCTCTGATTCAGCATGAAGTCTTGACTTCCCAGGATTCTTCCCAAGATCCTGTTTCACCCTCTCGGGGGGGGGGGGGACAGATTCAAAAGAGGAGAATGAGGCAGATGCCGCCCCTAAGTACAAAATATCCCTGGATGAGGTAGGGAGTCTTCTTAAAGTAATCCACGCTACCTTGGGGATAAAGGAGGAGAAGAAGGAGCTCTCCCTGCACGACCGTATGTATGCAAGTCTAGGGGACTCCAAAAGCTGCGTTTTTCCCATTCATTCGATAGTCACAGACATGGTTAAGAGAATGGCTGGAGCCGGAGAAGAAACCAATATTTTCTGTGTCCCACAAAAGAAGATTGCCCTTTGAGGAAGACCCTGAGTCCATCTGGAACAAAGTTCCAAAACTGGATTCTGCCTTCTCACCGATTTTGAAATCATCTGACCTCGCTTTTGAAAATATGGGCATACTAAAGGAGCCTATGGATAAGAGGATGGACCTACTTCTTAAAAAAGCCTGGCAATCAATCATGAAACCGGCAATGGCAACAACATGCGTTGCTAGGAATCTGGTGCACTGGGTTAATCAGATGAAATACCATATTATAGAGGATTCCCCGAAACAAGAGATTCTGGAATCCTTTGCAACCCTATCTGCAGCAGTGGCATACATTGCAGATGCTTCAGCAGAGTCTATGCGTATGTCAGCTAGGTCTGCAGCATTGACAAACTCTGCTAGGAGGGCCTTGTGGCTAAAAACCTGGCCTGGAGATGCAGCATCAAAGAACAGGCTGTGTGGCATCCCCTTTGCAGGGGATTTGCTATTTGGATTGGAACTAGAATCCATTCTTAATAGCTAAATTTAAAAAGAAAATCGAAATCTGGAAAAAACTCCCATTATCGAATGCAGGGAGATGCAATTTGATTAAAATGGTATGGATGCCTCAGTTATTATATGTGCTACATAACTCTCCGATTTGGGTAGACATAATGTGGTTTAGGAAAATGGAGGTATTATTTCGAGAGCTTATATGGAAAGGGGGAGTATCTAGGATTGCTCTGCAAACTTTGCAATCACCTACAAGAAAAGGAGGAATGGCAGTTCCACATCCAAGGAGCTACTTTTTAGCTGCTCAATTACAACACTTGGAAATGAGTGAAGAGATGGGTGGGGGAACTAACAGGGCCCTAATACTAATGGAGACACCCCATAAGAATATGGTAGAAGCTCTGGAGGCAAATTCATTTCCCCAAAAAAAAATACCTACAATAAAATTAGTAGTGAAGGTGTGGAAGGCAGTTAAGGCGATTAAGGGCCTGGGGGGCTTAACTCAGTACACCCCTTTGTGGGATAACCGGAACCTGCAGGAAATGGTAGATATAGGGGTATATAAAGAATGGGAAGTTAAAGGGATAGATAAGTTGGCCCAGTTATACACAGGGAAAATATTAAAAACATTTAGTGCTTTAAGATCAGAGTTTGATATATCAAAACAATCATTTTATAAATACCTTCAAATTAGACACGCTCTAGGGAAACAATTTAATAGGCAAGGTCCCGTGTGGAATAACTCCCCTATTTTTAGCAGATTAAATGCCCCAGTAAGGACAAAAGGATTCATAGCGGATGTATATCCAGTCATATGTGAAGGAAGTATAGGAAGCCCAGAAAGGTTTAAATGTAGAAGGAAATGGGAGGAGGAGTTGGGAATATTTACGGACGAACAGTGGAGGAAAATACTGGAGGATGGTTATTCAGTTTCAGTCTCGCCTGCCCAGAAGATGTCACACTTAATGCTGCTACACAGAGCCTATTATACACCAAAAAGACTGTTTAGTTTTGGACGCAGAGCAGATGACAAATGCCCTAGATGTCAAGAGTCTGGAGACCTGGCACACATGTTCTGGCGATGCCCAAAATTGTTTCGCTACTGGTCAGAGATTGTTATCATCTTGAATGAAACATTTGGTGTAGCGATCAAGGGGGATCCCAGGATATGTGTGCTGGGCCTGGGTGAAGCAATAGGAAGATCGCGACATACAAATAAGGCAATACTGAGATGTCTGTTTCAGGCAAGAAAATTGTTAGCTCAAAGGTGGCAAGCAAAAAATGCCCCCTCTGTAGCGGACTGGCAGTTAGTAATTATGGAGACAATATGGAAGGAGAGGGTGTTATATTTGAGGAGAGGAAATTTTAAAGAATTTAAAAAGATGTGGAAACCCTGGCTGGATAGAATGAGATATCCAGAATGAGGCATGGGAGAGGAGGAAGTTGGGTAGAGAGAGAGGAAGTAGGAGGGGAAGGAGAAATATCTGAGCAATGAGTGAAAAAAGAGGGGTTAGATAGAAGAATTATTGACACATCATGGATAGGAACGTTTTCTAAAGGTTTTATTACTCACTATAGTATCACTGTATTTGTAAAGGTGTAATAAGTGTTACACGTGCTATAGAGAATGTGCTTCTTGCTTTTATTATGTAAAAGAATGTGGCAAAGCTAAAACTCACAGCCTGACTTCTGAGGAGCAGCTTTTGAGGAAGAAGGGATTTTCAGATAGGTTAGTTGCTACCCTCCTATCAAGTAGAAAGAGTGTTACCAGAGCAATTTATTCCAAGGTGTCAAAAGTTTTCAACTCCTGCTTCACTAAGTCCAGCCGGCCCTTTAGAGGATATTTCTTTTGTCCTGGAATTTCTGCAAGATGGAGCGTATAAAGGTTTGGCAGTCAGTACCCTTAAAGTCTAGGTTGTTTTTGGAAAAAAAAAAAAAACTATCTCTCATCAGAACCATTAGTGATTCGATTCTTCAAGGTCCTATCCCGGCCCAGAGCGGTAGTGGCTGCCTAAAGTGGGACTTATCTGTTTTACATGCTCTGACCACCCCTCTACTTGTGCCTGTCAGCGCAAATAGAGGAAAAGCCAATAAACGGCACTTCCGGGTTACCATGAGCTGTTATTGGAAGCAGCTGATCACTTTAAAGAGCCTTTTCTTATTTTTTTCAAATTTTTTGTTTTTTTCATTTGTTTAGCAAAAATAAAAACTCAGTGGTGATTAAATACCACCAAAAGAAAACCCTCTCTCAAAAAATGATAAAAATTTCATATGGGTACAATGTTGCATGACTGTGCAATTGTCAGTGTAACAGTGCTGAGAGCTGAAAATTGGCCTGGGCAGGAAGGGGGCGAAAGTGCCCAGTAGGTAAGTGCTTAAAGCAGCGTTCTAGAAGTTTTTTTTGTAGCTGCTGACTTTTAATAAACACAAAAAGTGATGACTTTTAATAAACACACATTCACCTCCCGAACCCTCTCTTACTCCTTCACAGCCAGCTGCGAGTCGTGCTGCGCCTTCTCAAGGGTCGGGGGATCTTCTGGGACCTGTGATGTGTCCCAGAAGATTGCAGGGAGGGAGAGGGAGAGGAGAACTTCCGCAAATGTGGCATAGGAGGGGGGGGGGTGCTTAAAGCAGAACTTCCCCTTTGGGTGGAGCTCCGCTTTAAGTTATTAGAGTCCTGTTATTTGTATTCTCTACCTCATTAGGGGTAATCTCCAATGAGATTGTCCTTTATCCTGCTTCAACCCAATCATGATCACAGACACTTAAAAAATACAAAGGTGCTGTTGAAATTAGAGGATAGAAATCTAAGGTATTTGTTACTTGATAGTTTAAGCCCTATTGGCATCCTGCTACAGAAGATTGGACGACATAAGTTGACATTTCTATTCGGACAAGGAGAAAATACAAATGAACATCAGGACATACAGCTCTCCCAAAGAGTTAGTGATGCATTACATTAAAAGGGTAAGCGTAGAGATTCACATCTTCCAAATGTCTATTACCAAGTGGGTCTGTCTGAAAAGTAAAGTTTTACTCAGATTACACTTCTAAAAAAAAAATGTTAATTTTTTTTTTTTTTTGGTGCACTAATACTTCGGAACAGCAGAATTTTAAGTGTTTTAAAATCCATCAATACATTATATTTGGTTTGTAGAGGTATTAGTTAACAGCCTAACTATAATGCAAACACTCTCAAATGCCAACTTGTTATGTGATTAGCATTTCCAATGCCCCAGATCCGCTAAATCGTATCGGAGTATACTCTGATATGCAAATGTAGACTTTCTTGGCTATGGCTAATGCCTTCCATTATTGGGTTGTGCAAGGTGATGGTTGGCCCCAATTTCACAAAAGAAGCTGTGGAAGGTGGAAGAAAGCAGGTCAGCCCTTGGCTCTGAAGGCATTGCCCAAATATCTGTGGCATGGTATTAGTCTCATTGGTGATGTTACAAGAAGTATTGTAAATTTTGCTGACAACCCTGCTCAAGCTTTCTCAGAGAAGGATTGCGCCCAAGACCTCCAAAGAGGTTGTGCTACTTTATCTTTGCACTATACACAGAGAGCAATGAAGGATAGGCCAACAATTTCCATTGATGCTCTGATAATTTGCTGTGATTGTTTTCTTTACATTCATGGTAAATTTTTTTCATGATTACCCTAATACTGCATATCATGAGATAATTTGACTCTGTGTATGGCTAACTTAAGCAGGCACACAGCATACTGCAGAAAGATGACTCACCAGTAGACTAATCTCTCTGGTGTATTAGGATATGTGGATACACCACTGATAAAAGGGAAAGCAAATTCAGCCTTTATTGAGATACATGACTGTTATTTGTCAAGGGTATAACTAAAAATGATGGAGTTTCTTAACAAAATAATTATTGGAATCCGCAGAACTACTAACACCATCTTAAAAGCAACTAAGTGCTCAGTGCACAAACATATATAATTGGAATTATTAAACAAATCCTATTAATGTCTCTTTAGTTCAGCTGTGGTAAGTTTACACATATTTTTTAATATGTACATTAAATTACTAAGGCCAGCTATACTTTGTATAAATGTGTGTCTTCAGCTACAGATGTTTCACCATGCTCTCTGGGGTATCTTTTACAAGGCAGTTCTACACATAGATCCTGAGCTCCGCAATGTCCCATCTTCAGTGAACATGAGTACCACCAGTGGTGGATGTCCCACACTTTTAGGGATGCAACCACTTTGATATTCCAAATGCAGTTGTACTTGGTGTGGGGCGTTGTAACATTCTGCCGCTAAGATCTTAGAGCACCAAGGTCAACTGATCTGGGGAAACCCTAAGGTTTATTTACTAAAACTGGAAAGTGCAAAATCTGGTGCAGCTGTGCATTGTAGCCAATCGGCTTCTAACTTCTGCTTGTTCAATTAAACTTTGACAAAAAACCTGGAAGCTGATTGGTTTATATGCAGAGCTGCATCAGATTTTGCACTCTCCAGTTTTAGTAAATCAACTTAATGTAAAACTATAGGCAAAACTTTTTTTTTCCCATTTTGGATAGCGCAAGGGAGAGTTATAAACCCTGTCAGATTTATTTTTTCTTGCTATCCCATAGCCAAATCAGAAGTGAGAGGAAATCCCTGCAAATTAAGGGAATTCCCTGGGGACCCCCAGGTTGCTAGAACTAGTGTCCCCATTGGAAGAATTCCCCTCTATTACTTTTCTGGGGACAATCCAATTTGGGATTTTCTTTTACTTTAAAAAATAATGGCAAACAGGACAAAAAGAGGGAGAATCTCCTTAAAGCAGACCTTCAGTAATTTTTTTCAACTTTCCATCTATTAAATCTTGTGCCCTTGTTGTTTTTTTTTTTTTTTGTATAATCAATTTTTATTTTCAAAACCACATAAACAAAACATGTTCACCAATTTGTGGAGACAATAAGCCATCGACTGCCTATGGAGGATGAGTGGGTGATATAGTATAGTATAGATAGTATAGGTGGGACAACTGCGTCTCTGTTAATGTTAGCCCTAGGACAGTCTCCCATCGCCGGATGTAAGCCGGTGTGGCCTGGGGGCCAGCCGAGCCCAGAAGTTGGTATAGTTCTGAGACCCGGTGTGGTGTTGGTTTTTCCGCAATGAAGATGCGCTCAAATGGGGTGAGGGACAAGGGGTCTCTAATCGTGTGGCCATGTATCTGGAAGAAATGGTGTAGTTGCCTGTATTTCCAAAAATCCATCTGTGGGCCCTGTCTCCCGGCTGTTAAAGCTTCATAACTCAGGAGTCTACCATCTTTCATGAGTTTGCCACAACTGGCGTTCCCATCCTCTACCCACGGCTCAAAGAAGGTCATATGCTCGCCTGGGGGGGAACCATAGGATAACACCCAGTGGAGCCAGCGGTGACAGGGGGGGGGGCTCATTTCAACAGTGGGTTTATCCTATCCCAGACTGACAGCAAATGGGCCGTCAGAGGGGAGGTCGTCTCCAATAGCCCCCTATGTTCCCAAGGCAGCCAAGACGCAAATTTCTTCCTGCTAGACATTTCTCTCCCAGATCCAGAGTTTCGTATGAGTATGAAAACGCCAATTGAGTAGCTTCTGAAGAGCTATGGCTCGGTAATACTGTCTAATGTTTGGGACCCCCAGACCACCCCTCCGCTTCGGACGTCGCGTTCCAGATAAAGTCAGATAGCAGGCTGGATAGGCGGTCTAAGAAGAGTCTGGGTAGGGGGATCGGTAGCATCTATAGGTGGAAAAGTATGCGGGGTAGGACATTCATCATTATTATGTTCACCTGACCTAGCCACGTAAAGGCAGTCCGTGTCCACTGTGAGAGGTCCCTTTTAACAGCGGCAAGCAGTGGGGGATAGTTAGCGGCATATAGGGTGTCAAAGCGGTCGGTAAGTTGCACTCCCAAGTATTGCAGTGATGATGTGGTCCAAACAAAGGGAAAGGCCGTCTTTAGGTTCGTGGACATATGAGGGCCCAGGCAGATGGGGAGAATTTCAGACTTCGAGAGATTTATTTTAAAATTGGAAAGAGATCCAAAAAGCTGCAGTTCCTTCATAAGATTGGGCAGGGAGATCAGGGGGTCTGAGAGATGGAACAGTACATCGTCGGCATATACCGAGAGTTTGTGTTCTGTGTTACTCGGAGGCCTTTGATGTTGGGATTAGCTCGCACTGTGTGGAGAAGTGGCTCCAGCACTAGGGCAAACAAGAAGGGTGAGAGAGGGCATTCCTGCCTCGTGCCATTTCTGAGGGTCCCATTTACCTTGGCCTGGGTGCAAAGCATGGAATATAAAGCCGCAATTGCGGCCATCATTCGCAGGCCTAACCGTATTGACCATAGCACCGCTGTCAAGTAGGACCAATCTACACGATCAAAGGCATTTTCCGCATCTATTGATAAAATAATGTAGAGTCGGTTTCCGGCCCAATGTATAAGGTGTACCGCCCTGAGGGAATTGTCTCTAGCCTCTCTACCGGTTATAAAGCCCGGTTGGTCCGGATGGACAATTTGGGGAAATAAGGTGTTTAAATCTGTTCACTAATACTTTAGCTAAAATCTTTATGTCCAAATTGAGGAGGGAGATGGGGCGATAGCTGTGAGGGACTGTGGGGTCCTTGCCCTAATTTTAACGGCTAATATGCAAGATACTGTCCTAAAAAGGGTTTGGGGACCTGGCTCCTGCCCCAGGGGACATGGGTCAATGCCTAAAATGTTTTTAAAAATGGCCGTTTTGGCGGGAGCACTGATTTTATTGACGATTAAAGTGAAAAAAAAAGTGAAATATTCCTTTAAATATGGTGCCTGGGGGGTGTCTGTAGTATGCCTGTGAAGTGCCACGTGTTTCCCGTGTTTAGAACAGTCCCTGCACAAAATGACATTAAACGGAAATAACACCATTTAAAACTGCTTGCGGTTTTAATGTTATATCTGGTTCCTGCAATATGGTTGAAAATCATTGAGAAAAATGGCATGGGTAGCCCTCCCTGCCCATTACCAGCCTATTTGGGTCTTGTACGCATATTAAGGGGAACCCTGCACCCATATTAAAAAAAGGAAATGCGTGTGGCCCCCAGGCCCTATATATTCAGAACAGCAGTATACAGGCGGTGCAAACAAGACAGGGACTGTGTAGGTTTGTTGTGTTAAGTTGAATCTGTTTGTAATTTTCAACTGGTACATTTTTAAAGTGTAGCTCCAGTCAAAAAAACTATTTTTAAGCTTTTTGGAAAACATAGGGAAGGGTTATCACCCCTGTATAATTTGTTTTGTCGTCCATCTTTTTTCATCTCACTTGCTGTTGTCTCCTTCCGTTTGCAAATAGGAGATGTTTGTAAATTGGATGTTTGAAAGTAGGGGCCTGCCCTATATGCTCTGCAGAAATGGCAGAACAAGGTGTTGGTTTTGCCACAACATTGTAAGCCCTCAAAGTGACTCTTGGTGGGCGCTGGAGCGCCCTGCTGTGAACGATTATATCAAGAATTGTAATTACATGCCATTGTTGAACAGTGGTAGAAAAATTGACCTTTGGTGGTTGTGGTGCTGGTGCCACAACACTATAAGTCCTCACCGTTACTCTGGGTGGGCACAGGAAGGGGCACTCTTGTGAAATATTATATCAAGAATTGTAATTACATGTCCCTGTTAAACAGGGGCAGAAAAATGTGGCCTTAGGCACTGCTGCTGGTGCCACCACACTGCAACCTCTTCCATATACTCTAGTTTTATTGCAGGAATTAGCCCTGCTGCAAAGCATTGCATCAAAAATTGTACTTAAACGCCCCTGTTAAACAGGGGCAGAAAAATTTGGCCTTAGGCACTGCTGCTGGTGCCACCACACTGCAACCTCTTCCATATATACTCTAGTTTTATTGCAGGAATTAGCCCTGCTGCAAAGCATTGCATCAAAAATTGTACTTAAACGCCCCTGTTAAACAGGGGCAGAAAAATTGGGCCTTAGGCACTGGTGCTGGTGCCACCACACTGCAACCTCTGCCATATACTCTAGTTTTATTGCAGGAATTAGCCCTGCTGCAAAGCATTGCATCAAAAATTGTACTTAAACACCCCTGTTAAACAGGGGCAGAAAAATTGGGCCTTAGGCACTGGTGCTGGTGCCACCACACTGCAACCTCTGCCATATACTCTAGTTTTATTGCAGGAATTAGCCCTGCTGCAAAGCATTGCATCAAAAATTGTAATTAAACGCCCCTGTTAAACAGGGGCAGAAAAATTGGGCCTTAGGCACTGGTGCTGGTGCCACCACACTGCAACCTCTGCCATATACTCTAGTTTTATTGCAGGAATTAGCCCTGCTGCAAAGCATTGCATCAAAAATTGTAATTAAACGCCCCTGTTAAACAGGGGCAGAAAAATTGGGCCTTAGGCACTGGTGCTGGTGCCACCACACTGCAACCTCTGCCATATACTCTAGTTTTATTGCAGGAATTAGCCCTGCTGCAAAGCATTGCATCAAAAATTGTACTTAAACGCCCCTGTTGAACAGGGGCAGAAAAATTTGGCCTTAGGCACTGCTGCTGGTGCCACCACACTGCAACCTCTTCCATATACTCTAGTTTTATTGCAGGAATTAGCCCTGCTGCAAAGCATTGCATCAAAAATTGTACTTAAACGCCCCTGTTAAACAGGGGCAGAAAAATTGGGCCTTAGGCACTGGTGCTGGTGCCACCACACTGCAACCTCTGCCATATACTCTAGTTTTAATGCAGGAATTAGCCCTGCTGCAAAGCATTGCATCAAAAATTTTAATTAAACGCCCCTGTTAAACAGGGGCAGAAAAATTGGGCCTTAGGCACTGGTGCTGGTGCCACCACACTGCAACCTCTCCCATATACTCTTGTTTGATTGCAGGAATTAGCCCTGCTGCAAAGCATTGCATCAAAAATTTTAATTAAACGCCCCTGTTAAACAGGGGCAGAAAAATTGGGCCTTAGGCACTGGTGCTGGTGCCACCACACTGCAACCTCTCCCATATACTCTTGTTTGATTGCAGGAATTAGCCCTGCTGCAAAGCATTGCATCAAAAATTGTACTTAAACGCCCCTGTTAAACAGGGGCAGAAAGATTGGGCTGATGGCATCAACCAGAACCAGAAATGTTCTTCCAACATATCAGCGGAGGAGGAAGAGGATAGACAATCAACATAACAGGACAGTCACTCAGCATCAGCATAGGCAGTCTTGAAGGGATGTGATATTTAAAAAAAAATTATTCTGTTACATCAGCTTCAGGTGCTTGGTAGCTGTGGGTGATCCAAGACTGATTCATCTTGATGAAGGTCAGTCGATCAACTGATTTGGTGGACAGGCGCACCCTGTGATCGGTAACAAAGCCACCAGCAGCACTGAAGGTGCGTTCCGAAAGAACGCTGGATGCAGGACAGGCCAGTAGCTCAATTGCATACTGTGCAAGCTCTGGCCAGTGATCCATCCTCAAGACCCAGTAAGCCAGAGGATTTTCCGTGGGAAAGGTGTCCAAGTCTGACCTTGCCCCTAGGTATTCCTGCACCATGTAAATCAGACGCTGGCGATGGGTGCTGGAACCGATCATACCTTGGGGCTGCGTACTAAAAAATTGTCTGAAAGCATCAGTCAGACGGCCACCTTCTCCACCGCTCCTTCTGACCGATGCCTCAGCAACACGTTGTCCAGGACCAGGAGTTTGTAACCTCCCAGTCTCTGGGAACGCGTTGCACAGACCTTTCTGCAAGGCCTCCTGGAGATGTCTCATCCTCTGCTCCCTCTGCGATGGCAAGATAAGGTCGGCAACCTTACCCTTGTACCGTGGATCAAGGAGAGTGGCCAGCCAGTAATGGTCCCTCTCCTTGATCCGAAGAATACGAGGATCCTTCCGCAGGCTTTACAGGATCAGGGAGGCCATGCAACGTAGGTTAGCTGAGGCATTCGGTCCGGAGTCCTCTGGGTCACTAAGGACAACATGATCCGCAGCTACCTCCTCCCAGCCACGTACAAGTCCACGTGTTTCTTGGGACTGTAAATCATCCCTACAAGACTGCTGCTGCTGCTGCTGCTGATGCTGAGTGCCAGCCTCCACCTCCATGCTGACACAATCATCCTCCTCCTCCTCTTCCTCCTCCTCATCCTCTTCCTGTGTGATGGGTGGCACAGCAGGAACACTGTCTGGATAAAAGGGGCCTTGAGAGGCAAGGAAGTCCTCCTCTTCCTGCCTCTGTCCTGCCTCAAGTGCCCTGTCCATTATTCCACGCAGCGTATGCTCCAAGAGGTGGACAAGAGGTACAGTGTCACTGATGCATGCACTGTCACTGCTCACCATCCTTGTGGCCTCCTCAAACGGTGACAGGACAGTGCATGCATCCCTGATCATGCCCCACTGGCGTGGTGAGAAAAAACCGAGCTCCCCTGACCCTGTCCTGGTGCCGTAGTCGCACAGGTACTCATTGATGGCCTTCTGCTGCGTGTGCAGCCGCTGCAGCATGGCCAATGTTGAGTTCCATCTGGTGGGCATGTCACATATAAGGCGGTTCTTGGGCAGGTTCAACTCCTTTTGGAGCTCAGCCAGCCGAGCACAGGCATTAAATGATCGGCGGAAATGCACACAGACTTTCCTGGCCTGCTTCAGGACATCCTGTAAGCCGGGGTACCTGCCCAAGAACCGCTGCACCACCAGGTTAAGGACGTGAGCTACACAGGGCACATGGGTCAGTTGTCCCTGTCGGAGGGCGGAGAGGAGGTTGGTGCCATTGTCGCAAACCACCATTCCTGGCTTAAGCTGGCGTGGCGTCAACCACCTCTCGGCCTGCCCCTGCAGAGCTGACAAAACATCCGCCCCAGTGTGGCTCCTGTCCCCCAAACAAACCAGCGCAAGCACGGCATGGCATCGTTTTGCCTGCGTACTTGCGTAGCCCCTGGAACGCCTACGGAGCACCGCTGGTTCTGAGGACAGAGCACTGGAATAGGCCATGGAGGAAGAAGAAGAGGAGGGGGTGGAGGAGAGAGGTGTGTCACAAACAATAGTAGCATTTTGGAGGCGTGGTGGCGGAACAACCTCCAACACTACTGCACCTTGTCCTGCATCCTTCCCAGCTGCCAGAAGAGTGACCCAATGGGCCGTGAAAGACAGGTAACGTCCCTGTCCATGCCTGCTGGACCATGAGTCAGCGGTAATATGCACCTTACCACTGACCGCCCTGTCCAGCGAGGCAAGGACATTGCCTTCCACATGCCGGTAGAGAGCCGGAATCGCCTTCCGTGAGAAAAAGTGGCGTTTGGGGACCTGCCACAGAGGAACCGCACATTGTACAAACTCACGGAAGGGGGCTGAGTCTACCAACTGAAAAGGCAGCAGTTGAAGTGCTAGCAATTTAGCCAAGCTAGCATTCAACCGCTGGGCATGTGGATGGCTGGGAGTGAACTTCTTTCGCCGGTCCAGCAGCTGGGGCAGGGACATTTGCCTGCTATAATCGGACGTGGGTGTACCGCTAGCAAAGTTCCCGGAAGCACTTGGCTGTGACACACCTAATTCTACACCTTCATTCCTCTCAGAGCAGGTTTCAGAGAGGACTAAATGGTCTAGTGGGGTTGGAGATGCCAGCTAATGAGGAACAAGGAGAGGTCCGCTTTGTTCTTTGGTGTGGGTCTTTGAGGTACGCTTGCCAACGAGCTGCATGGCAGGTCAACACATGTCTGGTCAAGCATGTGGTGCCCAAGCGGCTGATGTTTTGGCCACGTGAGATACGCTTGAGACATATGTTGCATATAGCAGCGGTGCGATCTGATGCACTCGTCTCAAAAAAGGCCCACACCAAAGAACTTTTAGAATAACGCGCAGAGGCAGCGCTCTGCACAGGCGGAGCTCTGCGGTGTGATTCAGTCGGTGTGCTGCCCCTAAGCTGGCCCCCGGAGGGCATCCTGCCTCGTTGGACATGTGCCTCCTCCTCCTCTCTCCTTCCAGGCACCCACGTGGAGTCAGTGCCCTCATCATCCCCTCCCTCTTCATCGCTGTAGCAAACCTGGCAGTATGCTGCAGCTTGTGGAACATGACTGCCAGATTGCTGTCCTTCTTGAGCATCCCCTCTCTCTGTGCTCACGCTACTGCCTTCCTCTAGCTGAGTGTCATCATCAGAGCCCACAAAACACTGGGCATCCTCCTGGAGCATGTACCCAACACTGTGCTCAAAGAGTTCAGGAGACTCCTCAGGAGGACGTGGTGGGTCTAGGGAAGGAGTCACTGATGATGACATTGAGAGGAGGGAAGACGATGCGTTGGCAGCTGCTTTGCTAGTACCCTGAGACTGGGTGAGAGAGGATGAGGAGGATGAAGAGGGCTTGGTCATCCACTCTACCAAATCGTTGGCATGTTGCGGTTCAACATGTCCAGCTGCCGAAAAGAAGGACAAGCGTGTCCCATGGCCACGTGCTGATGACAATGCACCGCGTCCACGACCAGCACTGTTGTCTCTAGACACAGAGCCTGCTTGCCCTCTTTTATCGGCTCGCGCCTGTCTGCCTCTCCTTGCTGGCCTTCCAGACATGGTAATGGCCTGAAGGGAGTTGGGTAAAAAAGCAGTTGGGTAGTGTATATTGTGCTAGAGGCACACAACACCCACTAACTCCTGCAGATGCCTTTATTATAGAACACCAGAGATAAAGGGGTATATACAGATGTATACTGTGCTGTGCTGGAAGCACACACAACTTCCAATAACTCCTGCAGATGGCAAGTGGGCTCAAATAGAGAACAGCTATGTAGGTGGATATAGCGGTGTGTACTGGGTACAGAGCACGCAGACAGCACGCACTATCTCCTAACACTACTGACTGCAAGCTCTATTATAAAAGATAGATCACTAGCTATATAGGTGAGGTGAATATAGCGGTGTATACTGCGGTCAGGGCACGCAGACAATAACCACTACACAACAGCAAGATCGAAAATCGGCCGAAAACGATCGGTGTGTACTGTGTTGAAAGTACACAGAACACCCACTGCTTCAGACGCCAACACACTACACGAGGCCGCCGCGGTGGCGGCCTTATATAGTGTGGGGCGTGCACTACACAGCCTGAGCTATGATTGGCCACAGACATCCTGCCTGTGGCCAATCATGGCTCTCCTCGCTGCTGGCGCTGCGATTGGCCAAGCATGCGGGGTCACAGTGCATGCTTGGCCAATCATGAGCCAGCAATGCACTGCGCCATCGCAGTGCATTGTGGGCCGTGAACGCCACACAAATTTGACGCGAACGGACCAAAATGTTCGGACTTCGCCAAACGGACGAACAGCCAATGTTCGAGTCGAACGTATGTTCGATTCGAACACGAAGCTCATCCCTAATGCGTGTATATACATCATGCACTTTAGAATAGTAGCTAAAGTCACGGTCTGAGGGGTGAAAAATCCACCAGCTGTCGACCAAAAGTTGGGATTGAATGGTCTTATGGAAGTGTTTAAGGAATGCGTAGGAATGGGGGGGTCTCGCATGGGATGTGTCTAGCGAGGGGTCAGGCTTACATTAAAGTCGCCTCCTAAGATCAGGAAGCCCTCTCTAAACTCTGCTAGGCAATCTAAAGTGTTATCAAGGAAAGTAAGTTGATCGGTATTAGGGGCATATATTGTCTCAAACGTATATATCTGGCCAGCGATACTACCCTTCAAGAAGACATACCTGCCCAGAGGGTCTACCTTGTGGTCAGAGGGTTGAAAGGGGCATGTCTTATGTATAGCTATGGCTGTCCCCTTAGATTTAGGTGTTGGGGAAGTGCTAATGAACCATTGGTTAAAAAGGTGGGTAGGCAGTTTGGGTAGAGACTTTGACATGAAGTGAGTCTCCTGGAGGAAGACCACCTGGGTTTTCAGCCATTTCAGCTCCCCCCACAACTTACCACATTGATGAGGGGAGCAGAGACCCTGAACGTTGTATGTACTCACCCACAGTGTAGCCATGGGATGGTGTGAAGATGGTCCAAGTTTGCAGATTGGTGGTGCGCCCGGTGCAGAAAATGAGGTGGCAAGGCTGACCTTGAAGTAGGAGGATTAGGAAGGGAAGAACAGAGGAGGGCGAGAAGGGAGAGAAAAGACATACGTAAGAGATATGTACAATAAATAACCATCAGAGCAGGGTGGAAGAGGCCATCCAAACTCATAGAACAACTAAGGGTCATGCCAGGGGGAGGAGGCCCGGGCCACAACCTGAGATCCCAATATGGATCTATACCAATGAAAAAAGGGTGTCCTACGGGAGGTACGTGAACCAACACAGGGAAGAGGGCCTCCATCTCCGTCCACCGCATCTAATGTGGTGGGAAAAAAGAGGGAGGGGAATGGAGGAACGTAGGCTCAGTTAGTGCCTGATGGATTTCCCAATTGTTATAGTCAAAAGTGCTCAGATCTCGATCGTTTCTCGTCGTCAAAGCAGAGTAGATCTATCAGGTTCCCAGGGGGGCCGGGCCCGTTGGAGAATCAGAGGGATGCCGCCTGCGGGTTCGTCTGTGGTTCTGGCATCTGGCAGGTTGCCATGGCTGTGATGCAGGCAATCTGGTGGGTCTGAAATCCGAGGAGCCCCTCCAGTAAGGAATGGTCCACTTGGTCCAGGTCCAGGGAGGTCAGGAAATGTGGGAGGTCATCTTTGGTACGAAGAGTCACGGTTCTGCCCTCTTTAGTGACTTGGAGGGAAAAGGGAAACCCCCATCGATACGACAGGCCTGCGTCCTGAATGGCAGTCAGGAGGGGATGAAGTGCCCTTTGTTGCATGAGGGTGCACTTAGAGATGTTTTGGTAAAAGGCTAATTGGGCACCATTAAAGTCAAAGTAGGGTTTACCTCTCATTTTCTGCATGATGCAGTCTTTGAGTGTATACTTATGCAGTTTGCAGATAATATCTCTTTGGTTATTCACATCCTGAGAAGGGGGTTTCAAGGCCCTGTGTGCACGGTTTATTTCAATGGTGGCAGTGTTGGGTAACCCCAATATTTATTTGAAGACGCCTTCCAAGGTGGGGATAATGTCCAGTCCAGTGGCTTTGGGTAGACCTCAGATCCTAATATTAGCTCGGCGGCTGTGATTCTCTGTCGTCTGACAGAGCAAGGTCTCAATCTGGTGGTCTTGTTTGGCGCATTTGTCCTGCAGCATGGAGATGACAGGGAGGGCTTCCTCAATCTTTTGCTCTAAGGATTACAGTCTGCCTCCCAGTTGTGTCGTGTCAGCTTTGAGTTGAGCAATGTCCTCTTTGAAGGCTCTTTCCACCCTGTCAGCGAACCGCTCAAGATCAGCTTTGGTAGGTAAGGACATAATATGGCGCCTTATGTCAGCGTCAGCCAGGGGGTTCAGATCATCAGGGGCATGCTCAGTTAATGCGGGGGAGCCCGGGGAGCCGAGTCACTTACCGACCGTGGGGATGGTATAGGTGAGTTAGTCTGTTGGTCTGACCTGGTGGCAGTGTGCTGTGAGGCCTGATGCGCTTTGGGGGCCTTGGCAGCCACCGCCATCTTGGAAGCCTCGTGGCCTTTTCCACTCTGCCCGGAAAAGAAAGAATCCAGCTGGGCTTGCCCTGGTTTCTCTTTCTGCGGTGGCTGGGAGGATGCCCTGTTCCTGTGGGACGTTAGGTGGCCGGTGGGATGGGTGTCACTCCGTTAGCGCTATTGTAATGCGGTGGTGAGATGGAGCTGAGGAGACGCACGTCTTCACTCCTCCATAGCCAGGCCATGCCCCTCCTGCCCTTGTTGTTTTAACTTTGGATAGTAAAACATTTTTGTTCTGCCAGTAAATACGCTATACAGCCCACTTCCTGTTTCCTGTCTAGTAAGAAGCCTAGGCTTATGACAGTATACACAGCTCTCTTTCTCTCTCTCTCTCGTGAGAGTTTTCTAGGAAGGGGAATGAGTCATAAGAGGGCCAATGAGAGCTCGAGGTGTGGCTTCAGAATGGCAAAGATGTTTTTACTATAAATTACATGAGCAGACTGCAGTTCATCAGTAACGGGGACCCAGACTGGCGTTATAATCCCTCTGTCTCTAAAATGGAAAAAAAGTTTCACCTTTAGTTATACTTTAACTGTGTAGCTGATCCCCAGTATATTTGTTCCGGATGGGGAATCGTTCCTGCTGAGCTACTGAAGGCTCCCCGCTGGCATAATGCAATGATCAGTCTTGCCGGTGGCACTGATCGCTCAACACAAGTTGATCAATAGATGGATCAAGATCACACATGGATCAAGATTCAATCTTGCTGAACTGGCTGAATTTCAACTTTATATATTGTGGAGTTGTAACACTCTCAGTAAAAAAGATTAACACTCCCCCTCTTTCATTTGCAACTGCAACAAAGTGTTTGGTTTCCAGCTTTTTCTATGAACTTCACAATCTCTCACAATGCTTCTTTATCTTGAATAATCCCAAATTCATTTTTTTTTCTTATCAAATACCAAAACATGTTATATATACATGCTCTGTGGATTGGTTTTGCACAAAAAAGCTCCAATCCTCTCCCGAGCCGTGCTCCTATCCTTGTCCATTCACACACAGAGCACTGATTGGCCCTGCTCCGCGCTCTCTCCTTGTTAGCTTACTGGCTGTGATTTGGCAGCAGCAGGAGCCAATGGCTCCCGTTGCTGTGAGCCAATGAGGAGAGAGATCAAGAAGAGCCGCTGCTCTCATTGTACTTCGCTGGATCAAGATGGGGTGCTCAGGTAATTAAAGGGGGGGCTGCATACAGAAGGTTTTTGTTACCCTAATTCATAGAATGCATTAAGGTAGAAAAAAAACCTTCTTTAGAACCACTGTGAGCTGGCCATACATGGTTCAGTTTATTTTGATAAGCAGGAACCAGACACATTTCAATCCATCTATGAGCAGCTTGTCAGGATTTTTTTTGTGCAATTACAGCTTCTGGCTATAACCGACAGCAGTAATCATTGTATTCTGACAGTAGGCAAACCTCCCCCTGTCAGAATACAATAGTATAATTGCATTGCATAATAAATGGCCAGCCAAAGTCTCTGCCACTGGGGATGCAGGTTGTTACAAAAGGCCTATAGCACTGGCGGCGCTACTGCCATAGTGACCCACACGGGCGCTATGGGGCCTGCAGCCGAGGGGGGCTCAGCCCTACCCGGGAGACACAATCGAGCAGCATGCCGGCCCGGGGCAGGAGAAAAAAAAACACAGTCTCTCGCTTTCTTGTACAGTAGGAGAGGGAGAGCGAGAGACAGTGGGACATAGGGCAGGAAATGCTGGAGGAGTAGCAGGTCCGCCTAGCAACCAATCGTCATCTTGTGAATACGAACGGACAGTCACAGAGCTACGCAACGTTCAGGGGGTCCAGTGAGGTCAGAGCTGTGGGGGGTAATGTGCATGGGGTTCAGTCAGGTCAGAGCTGTGGGGGGTAATGTGCTGTAGGGGGGGGTAATGTGCAGGGGGTCCAGCCAGGTCAGAGCTGTGGGGGGGGATTGTGCTGTGGGGGGTAATTTGCAGGGGGTCCAGTCAGGTCAGAGCTGTGGGGGGGGGTTAATGTGCTGTGGGGGTAATGTGCAGGGGGTCCAGTCAGAGCTGTGAGGGGTAATGTGCAGGGGATCCAGTCAGAGCTGTGGGGGGTAATGTGCAGGGGGTCCAGAGCTGGGGGGCTGTGTAATGTAAAGGGGGCAAGAGGTGCAGGGGGTTGTGTAATATAAAGGGGTCCAGAGGTGCAGGGTGTTGCGTAATATCAAGGGGTCCATAGGTGCAGGGTGCTGTGCAATGTAAAGGGGTACATAGGTGCAGGGTGCTGTGCAGAAGGTTGCGTAATGTAAAGGGGTCCAGAGCTGCGGTGTGCTGTGCAATGTAAAGGGGTCCATAGGTACAGGGTGCTGTGCACTGTAAAGGGGTCACGAGATGCAGGGGGTTGTGTAATGTAAAGGCAGTCAGAGGTGTAGGGGGTTGTGTAATGTGAAGGGATCCAGAAGGGCAGGGTGCTGTGCAATGTAAAGGGGTCCAGAGGTGCCGGGGGTTGTGCAATGTAAAGGGGTCCAGAGGTGCAGGAAGCTGTGCAATGTAAAGGGGTCCAGAGGTGCAGGGGGTTGTGTAATGTAAAGTGGTCCAGAGGTGCAGGGGGTTGTGTAGTGTAAAGGGGTCCAGAGGGTTGTGTAATGTAAAGGGGTCCAGAGCTGTGGGGTGGGAGGCTGCGCAATGTAAAGGGGTCCAGAGGTGCAGGGGATTGTGAAATGTAAAGGGGTCCAGAGGTGCTGTGTAATGTAAAGGTGTCCAGAGGTGCAGTGGGTTGTGTGATGTAAAGGGGTCCAGAGGTGCAGGGTGCTGTGTAATGCAAAGGTGTCCAGAAGTGCAGAGGGTTGTGTAATTTAAAGGGGTCCAGAGGTGCAGTGTAATGTAAAGGGTTCCAGAGCTGCGGGGGGCTGTGTAATGTAAAGGGGTCCAGAGCTGCAGGGGGGCTGTGTAATGTAAAGGGGTCCAGAGATGCAGGGGGGCTGTGTAATGTAAAGGGGTCCAGAGATGCAGTTGTGGAGAGGTAGTACAAAGTAGTGACAAAGAGATATTGGGGGATGCAGAGGTATGCAGGGGGCACAGTAGGGTGTTTTTACATTTTAAAGTGGGGGGGTGCCAGATATAGAATCCGCCCCAAATGCTCTAGGTATGCCCCTGGGGCCCTGTGAGGATGAAGAATGTAAGTTTACCGTTAGGCCTCCCAGGCCCCGCGAGTACAGCCGTGTCACGACACACGCAGCCGCATACAGCAGGAGCAGAGAGCAGAGTGGGCGGGGCAGAACGCTCGAGCGTACCTGTGAAGGGACATCGTTTTTGGGTACATGAGGAGGCTCTGGAGTCTGGACAGGAGGAAGTGGGAGACTGTCATCTGTTTTGCACTTTTTGTGAAGAAAATATTTGCTATATTTTTTCAGTAGGATAATTTTGGCACAAATGCCAGGTTCAAGGGTACTTGATCAAACTACCATTAGGGCCACTGTTCATCATTGCTGTCTTATTTCTCCCCCATTTGTCTTGTATTTACACTTAAGTTTAATCAGAACAGAACCTGTTTAGAAGGCATGGAGGTCAGCAATGTGTGTCCTTTAGGGGCTGCATACAGTATATGTGTTCCATGGGGTGGGATCTGTTGTTCAATGGCATTAGTTAATTTTTTTTGTGGGGGGGGGGGGGGGCATACAACATTTTGCTATGGGGTCCTGTGATTTCTAGTTATGCCCCTGGCCTATAGCAAACAGTAAATCATTAAAAAGGATTTGAATTCATTGAAAAGGAAAGTATTGTGGTTTTTACATGCTGCATATATCTACTTAATAGGCTAGTTCATGCCAGGTTCGCACGAGAACCAGATCATTTTGCGCGGTGCGTTTTTGACAGCCCATTCATTGCAAAATATGGAAACAACTCGAAAAATATTCCTCCAGAATTTCGGAAAATAACATAAAACTCCCTCTCCCCAACTGTGTTTTATTCACACCAATCACAGGTTTAACTACTCATCACTTAAGACTAGTTACAGACAGATATCAAAGACACAAATGAATACAGCTCTATATACATTATAGTGATCTTTTAGTGCAAGCAGTGTGTGTACCTGAATTTGACCTAGTATCATCTTGTTCTACCAACCCCCCACCTCCTGTACAACAGAACTCAGACTAGGACAGGGAGAAGCAGCACAAGAAGCCAGTAAGCTGTCTTGCAGTGTTCATATGCTGATAAGAAGAGGGAGCAGAGAGATGAGCTCATCAGTCTGCTGCTTCTCCTTTCACTGTCCAGTCATAGGCTGGGGCAGGGACCGGGCTTGTCAGGTCAGAATTGTATGGCAAAAATAGAAATCTTTGAGTAAAACAGCTCTCATATATTTATTTTATCTGTATATTTATTGATTTGTCTGGAGGTTGGCTTTAAATTTAGGAATCTCCAAATTTTTCTATTGAAATCTTTTTTTGTTTTACCTTAGAAATTTTGGCCAGGCACAGGGATAAAAATGTGAATTGCTGCTTTCATGGCAGTCAACTGGAAGCATAAAGGAACTAACAAAATTAGCCTTTTCACAGAAAAAGGTATTATTTTGTTCTTTCTACAATAAAAGGCAATTGTCTGATCCTTTTACTAATGGCAATTAGCTCTCACACCTCTCCGGTCACTTGAACACAGTGCACACCCCACCTTCTTACTACATACAAGCTTCTTCCGAGACTAGATCTTACCATATTAAATATTATTGACGTCTTCTAATACAATCATTGAATTCATCAAATAATAGGATTTTTATATACAGCTTATCTGTAAAATCCTTGAGAGTACATCACGGGACACAGGAGTTTCATTACATAGTGGGTTATATAGGCACCTTCGGTGATTGGACACTGGCTAACCCCAATTAAGGAGAATTCCTCCCCTATATAACCCCTCCCATATGGGAGGCACCTCAGTTTTGTAGCAAAGCAATAAGAAACCACGTAAAAAAACCAAGAAGGGCAGGAACTCTGTGTCCCGTGATGTACTCTCAAGAAAAGGATTTTACAGGTAAGCTGTATATAAAAATCCTATTTTCTTGATCATACATCACGGGACACAGGAGCTTCATTACATAGTGGGATGTCCCAAAGCAATGCTCAGTTTGAGTGGAGACACAGATCAGAATTATAGACCTCCATGGACCAGAGGAACTAAACTGCAGCCTGCAGTACACCGCGCCCAAAGGCAGTATCCTCTTGCCCTCTGACATCCACCTGATAAAATCTGGTGAATGTGTGGACTGATGACCAAGTTGCAGCCTTACAGATCTGAGCCAGGGAGGCCTGGTGATGCACTGCCCAAGAAGCACTTACAGCCCTATTTGAGTGCGCTTTCACTTGAAAAGGAAGAATCTTCCCCTTTACACTATAGGCCTGAAGAATAACTTGTCTAATCCATCTTGAGAGAGTGGATTTCGATGCCGCCTAGCCTCTTTTAGGGCCTTCTGGCAAAATAAATAAACAATCAGTCTTTCTTATCTGAGCAGTTGCCTGGAGATAGATACTGATTGCCCTAACCACATCTAGAGTGTGCAAAGACTCTTCTTCTGCGGACTGTGGATCTGGAAAAAAGGATGGTAGGATTACATCTTGATTCAAATGGAATCCCGAAACTACCTTAGGTAGAAAGGAACTATTAGGACGCATCACCACTCGGTCCTTATGAATAATTAGATAAAGTTCCTTGCTTGAAAAAGCTGCCAGCTCTGACACTCTTCTAGCCGAGGATATTGCTATCAAGAAGACAAATTTTTTAGTCAAAAGAACGAATGAAGCCTGATGCAATGGTTCAAATGGTTGTCCCTACAATGCCGAGAGAACCAAATTCAGATCCCATGGGCATACCAGAGGTTTGACTGGCGGCTTTAACCGCATGGACCCCTGAATGAAAGCCCGGACAAGAGAATGTGATGCAAGTGGCTTCTGGAAAAACACTGACAAGGCCGAAATCTGAACCTTGATAGTGCTTACGGCCAAATTCATTTCTAGGCCTGACTGGAGGAAGGCCAAGATATACGACATACTTTCTAGGATGCCATCCCCTGGGTTCACACCAGGAAACATATGCCTTCCAGATTTTGTAGTAAATAAGCCTGGAGGCCAGCTTTCTGGCATTGACCAGAGTAGAAACGACTGACTCCGAGAGTCCACGGTCTTTCAGAATGTGGGTCTCAGCAGCCAAACCGTTAAATTCAGACTGTGTAAAGCAGGATGGTAGATTGAACCCTGCGAGAGCAAATCTGTCCGGAGAGGAGGGATCCAAGGCCTGCCTACTGCCATTTTCATGATCTCTGCGTACCAAGGTCGCCTGGACCAAGCCGGGGCTACCAATAGAACCGACTATGTTTCCCTCTTGACTCTTTCCAGGAACCGCAAAGGAAGCGGGTATGGTGGGAAGGCATAGATTAGATTGTACCGATCCCAGGGAATTGTCAGAGCATCTGACCCCTGAGCAAGTACGTCCCTTGTCCTTGACACAAACTTGCCCAGCTTCCTGTTGAATCTGGATGCAAAAAGATCTACATCTGGAGTGCCCCATTTGTAACATATGGTTTGAAATATGTCAGGGTGTAGAGCCCATTCTCCTGGGCATAACTGTTTGCGGCTTAGAAAGTCCGCTTGCCAATTTTCCACTCCTGGAATGAAAACTGCAGAAAGGCACGGAACATGCCTCTCCGCCCAAGCAAGTATGCGATTCACCTCTCTTTGTGCATCCAGACTCTTGGTGCCACCCTGGTGATTGATATAAGCCACATCTGTGGCATTGTTGGACTGTATTCGAATAGGGTGACCCTGTAATCTGTAGGACCAGTCCATGAGGGCCATATAAACTGCCCGAATTTCCAGAATATTTATGGGCAGGAGTTTTTCGGTCGCAGACCATTTCCCCTGCGTGCATACCTCTTCCAACACTGCTCCCCAGCCTGTTAGGCTGGCATCTGTAGTTACAATCTTCCATGGAAGGGGGAGAAAAGTTTTGCCTTTCAGCAGATTCTTGGTCTGTAACCACCAAATGAGACTCCTGCGTATCCCTGGGGAAAAACACATAGGAAGATCAAAGGCCTGGGGCTTCTTGTTCCAAGCCGCAAGGATGCATCTCTGCAAAGGCCTTGAGTGAAACTGGGTGAATGGAACGGCCTCGAAGGAGGCGGCCATTTTCCCTAACAGTCTCATACACAGCCAAATGGGGGAAGTCCTTCTGCTCAGTATTAGGCAAACCAGAACCCCTATAGCCATGGCCTTTGGCAGAAACACCCTGCCCTGAGCGGTGTCTATGATCACGCCCAGATACTCCAACCTGGTAGCAGGCTGCAGGGATGACTTTTCTAGGTTTATAATCCAACCTAGGTTTTTCAGGTGTTCTAATGTTTTGATAACACTGTGGTTCAAGAGCGCTACTGTTTGCTCCATGAGTAGCAAATCGTCTAGATAAGCTATCACGGTTATGCCCTGAGCTCTTAGGTTTGCCAAGAGAGGGTCTAGAATCTTTGTGAAGACTCGAGGAGCTGTAGCGAGACCAAAAGGCAGGGCTACAAATTGAAAATGGCGCTGATCTACCGCGAACCTTGGTGAAGATATTTTTGGTGTGCGGCAAATATTGGCAAATAAAGATATGCATCCTTGATATCTATTGATGCCATAAACTCTCCCCCTTGCAGGGAAGAGACCACAGAGTGTATTGACTGCATTCGGAAAGACTGAATGTGCAAAAACTGGTTCAAATCCTTTAGATCCAGGATAGGTCTGACATCTCCATTTGACTATGGAACGGTGAAGAGATTTGAGTAAAACCCTGAACCCTGTTCTTTTGGGTCCACTTCTACTATCACCCCCTGGGATAGTAAGTGGTCTAAGGCCAGAAGTAGGATCCTTGGGGATCCCTGACCTTAGGAAGCGAGATGGTGGAATCTCCTGGAACTCTAGTTTGTAGCCCAGAGATATTGAGGAGGTTACCCATTTGTCCCGAATCTCTTCCCGCCAGGCTTCTGCAAACTGCAGGAGCATTCCCCCCCCCTCGGCCGCGCCCCTTCACAAGGAAGCTTTTGGGCTCTGCTTGGCCGGCTTTCGCCCCCAAGTCTTTTTCTGCCCCTGGGCATGACCTTGGGCCTTTCCTCTAGAGGGAGGTTGGGAAGGCCGTCGCCACTGCTTAGAGCTTGATGCTCCGGGAGAAACAGAACGCCTAAATGATGGAAGTTTGTTCTTTTTGATTGGTAGGAGAGTAGATTTACCTCCTGTAATCTTTTGAACAAATTTATCCAAGTCCTCCACAAATAAGCGTTCCCCTTTAAATGGGAACCCAGTCAAATATTTTTTACACGACAGCTCAGCTGCCCAATTTTTGAGCCACAGGACAGAATCCAAAATCACATCAATCATGAAACACAGAATTTGAGGAAGTTCTGCATAATTCTCCACTTCCTCACTGGGAAGGAGGCCAAGCATCTGCTTAACCTGTTCCTTGAGGAACTGACACAACCCCACAGTTGCGACTGTAGGTTGCACTACAGCGCCAGCCATGGAAAAGGAGGCTTTCAATAACGTTTCCAGCATCTTATCAGTTGGATCTTTAAATACCTGAGCATTATCCAAAGGACAGGTCAGGTTTTTATTCACACAAGAAACAGCCGCATCGACAGATGGGACCCCCCATTTCTTGGTGAAACTTTCCTGCAGAGGATAAAGCATTGAAAACCTTTTAGGAGGAGAAAACTGTTTATCGGGATGTCCCCAATCCTCATACAAAAATGTATCCATTAAGGGATGAATTGGAAAGGAAAAGGCAGTCTGTGGGATTCTCCTGACCCCCAGGGAAGAAACAGAGGATGTAGCGGCCTCAGCAGTGGGCATTCTGAAAGTGGTACGCACAAATTTAGTGTAATATTGAACCTGCTTTCTGAGTGCCTGGGAGGAGGAGACTCTTTCCTCTTCCTCTGATTCATCCGACTGCTCTTGATCCCTATCCCATGGAAGGGATCTCTCCTCATTGTCAGAGGTGTCACCTGAAAGAGGAATTTCAGCAGAGGGAGGGGATCTACCCCTTTTTCTGCTATCTTTCAGGGAAGCTGAAATAATATTCATAATTCTCCCTTCAAAACCCTCCAATGTAGCCTTAAGGGAGTCTTCAGTGACATACGCTGGGGCTGAAACATTAGGAGAGGCTGCAAAACCTGACAGGGGCACTGGCTCATCCTGTGAGGCTGGCTCAAGTCTTGCGGGGGGGGGTGGTAACCTACAGGCATCTTTAGGACCCCTAGACCTAGGCAGCGATTTTCCAGTGCCCTTGTTACCTCCTCCTGAGACCCTCTTACGGGGAGACATAGTCCTAAGCTAAAAAGCAGAGATTCTAGTACAAAAGTGCAATCAGTGTTGTGCTACAAGTCTCACAATAAACATAAATGCTTAAACTGCACAACCTGATGCTGAGTAGGTGTCTTAGGATTGCCTGGATCCGACCCCTTAGGATGCTTACTGCCCACAGCTCTGTGTCATCTGCTTACAGATCTCTGGCGTTCTGGGCTCTTTAAATTTTCCACTTTGGCGCCTGCGCAGTGAAGCACCGTGCACGCCCCGCAACCACACCCCCCCTTCGTTTTACTATAGGAGTGCACCCAGCATATGTGCACAAGGACTGCCGGCGTCCGAGGGGGAGGAAGAGGACCACCTGCTGAGCTGCGTGGGACCCCCAGACTACGTGGGACCTCTCGTTTACCTTTTTTGTGGCAGAGCCTGCAGGGGAGGATGTGAGCCATCCGGAGACTGGCTTCACTGAGCGTGTATCCTGGAAAGGCATGCAAGTATACACCAGGCTGCTCTTTACCCCCCTCTAGTGGCGGAAACCAGGTAACACATACAACTACTCACATGAAGAAATACATAATATATGATTTATATAGGATTAACTTCTCTTACCTGTCCCCGTCGCAGGAACTGCTGAAACAGACAGATTCCAACCTTCATCCATCACGGCGGGCAGAGTTGTGCCAACCTTCAGGATTTTTTGGGTTCCTTCTCAGAGGAACCTCTTACCTAGACCTTGTAAAAGACTCTGCCAGAAACTTTCGTGCCACTGTTTAAATAGTACACCAAGTCTGGTTTTCCCAGAGCCCAGTCTTCCAAAGGAGAGGACTTACAGGCAAAACCTTGTTTCTTCGGATGACGAGGCCCGGGAACCATATCATCTTGGGAGTCAAAATATCGGCCCGAGATATGGATCCGGTTATCATAGCCCTTAGACCCCTTGCAGGGACCTGTATAGAGCTTTCTCCATAGCACATATTTTACGTGACCAACCACCTTAGACACTGGCGAAAAAACTGAGGTGCCTCCCATATGAGAGGGGTTATATAGGGGAGGAATTCTCCTTAATTGGGGTTAGCCAGTGTCCAATCACCGAAGGTGCCTATATAACCCACTATGTAATGAAGCTCCTGTGTCCCGTGATGTATGATCAAGAAAATTAGTTTACAATAGTGAACTGGTATGGTAGCATTCATCTATTTCTTGCAAGTTTCAAGGGAATAGGTAAATTCTAAAATTCACATGATCAGCATGACTGTATTTTACCATAGATAGAAGCTGATGGACACGTGTCTTTTTCCCCATGATACAAGACTTTGTTACTATATAAATATACTGTGTCGACAGTAACTAAGCAACTTGGAAAGGAAATATGTCACATTGGAATAGATTTAAATCTATGTGACAATTGTCTTGAGATTTGGAGCAGTAGATATTTATAGAAAGTCAGCAGGATATATATCACTATTGCTCACGTGAAGACTGCTTTTTATTGAAAGTTAAAAACTCCTGCTGCACTTGCTGTTCATTATATCTAAAAAAGAAATTGACAATAAACGAAAAATGGTGCTTGTAATAGACTCTTATGCTAAATATAGTAGTTTTTCTCTTTTTTTATTTTTTATAAAGGGGAACTGGTTTAGAATTGGCCAGCCTGTCCAGGTGCTGCCTTAATGTATATATGCCTAAGTTGATTAGAACCGTAGGGTTGAGATATGGGAAGGAGGACTCTGTGGCAGGATATTTCACAGCGAATTATGCGGTGCTTTGTCACAGGTCCAGCTTCTCGAGTCTCAAATGATGACTAAGGGCAAGTTAGGAGGTAGGAAACGGAAGCAATTGTGACCACCACCTATTAATACAAATTTTTTTTCTGTTCATTGGCTTTGTCTGATGCTTTCAGTCTGAAGAACAAAACCTCATTTTTGGTCTTTGAAATTCAACACAACTATAACTCTCCAAGCTACAATTAACTGTACATGTACACTTCTAAACCTAAACATTTGGAATGAGGTTCAGGCTTGTTGGCACCTTGGGTCTGGGATGAAATTGGAGTGTTTGAGTTTCCCATTCCTTATGATGTATTGCTGGAATTCAGCAGACTGAATTCTATGTAACCATATTGTACTGCTTGGCCTTTGAAATCGTCACCTTGCTTAGAGGGGCCAATAATGGGGGTTTGTTATATGCAATCCCCCTCAATATTGGTTTCCAGCAGCCATTTGTCAGTGTGTTTTGGAGTAGTTTAGGGATAGCAGACAGTCTGTGTATGGAGAATTAGTTGCTATAAGGTGCATGGGTGGGCTACATATTCTTGTGTACCTCACCTGTATTCACCATTCAAAGACCCAACAGTCATTTTTAGGCTTGTCTTTTTGTGTATGTCAGCAACAAATGCTGGGTCTCCCCCTTTCAGTCTTTATTTTTGGTTACAACCCAAGCCATACCGCTCCAAACTACAGTATCCGGATAGGAAATAATTGGTAACTTTGGCACACCCAAAATCCAGGTGCTCTGAGGCTCAGGATGTCCTTCTTACATTCAAACAAAGATAACTGAAGAAAAACCGGCACTCTGGATATATCATCTGTGGTCTTTATTTTATCATGACAAGTATAAAAAGGACAAGAGACGCGTTTCTGCACAAGCGTTGTTCACAGCTCTGCCCATATACTTCCACAAACACGAAAAAGTCACTTTAAATCCATGATTGTATAGATATGAAGTAGACTTTTTTCCTAATGTAAATATATCTCAGGTTCATGCCATGTATTCTTGTATTTCAATAAATAAAAATCCTCGAAACTTCTCATTCCAGGAGTCTGCGATGCAGATCTCCTCCCTAAAGCAGATTTCTAATTTTCTCCAAACCATAAAAAGTAAAATATGACATCGCCTGAGTGTTGATGTTTAAAATGTTTGGATACGTTGGACAGACCTTGATCGGATGAAGAATACTAAGCATCATGGTAATGCTCTCCAATTCTAGTTCTCAAAGGTCTCACAGTGCATCCTACATATTGTAAATAGTAGGAAATATACTGTACTGAATACACTACAAAATTTGTACTGCAGTTGATAATCTCGTATGCAGAATGTTTTGGCCATGGAACAAGATAATATTTCTTTAGTTTGTTTTGTATGTTTGTCACAAGAACAACAAGTGTTGTACCCACAGGCATATGATCCCGTGGTACTCAACCAAGTCCTTCTACTGCCTCCTGACTGAAACATGCTTGGGGATAAAATATCACCCAGCATGCTGGCTCGTCTGCTAGAAAATCTGCACCCAGCTTGGATAACATCTGCTAAATCATGATCTGTTGTTTCTTTATGATACTTTTGACAGAATTGAATTCTCATGAGTAATTTGTTACACATGTAACAGTCCTCTCTTTTAGCTTTTTTTTTTGCTGTTCTTATGTGCATATTTCAAAAGAGACACTCTAGCTATGGTCTCAGATTTAAAGTTATGTGCTTGTAACCTAGAAGTTATAACACTGCATTCATCTGTGAAACTATCGAATAATGAGCAGTTGCGTTTAGCTCTAATATGCCCCCCTAGAGGGATCGCCCATATCACATATGCCAGAAGGCAGCTCGTAGCCAATAGCAATGAGTTACCGGTGCAAGCTTTACGATAGGTACGAGTGTGTATATTCCCCTGAGGCGCTGCATCCCTCCAATAGAATATCTAGGAAATTGATGGTATTAGCATAGCTTTCGCAACTAAACTCAAGATTCAAGGAATTGTCATCGATGTAAGCTACAAAAAAGGCACAATATTGTCTGGAGAGCCTTCCCATATAAGCAGCAAATCATCTATGTAGCGTCCATACCACCTAATGCTATCCATGAACGGATTATTGGGGGGGGGGGGGGGGAGAAAATAAATGTCTCCTCCCACCATCCCATGTAGAGATTCGCTAGAGGGAGAAGACTTGGCTCCTATGGAAGCTCCCCTGATCTGTAAATAAAAAGCCTTATCAAAAGTAAAAAAGTTATGTTTGAGCAGAAAATCAACTGTCAATGTAAAAAAAAAGTCCTTTAACTCTACAATAAGAACTATGATGACATAAATGAAATATAAGCATTCCAATGCTAGTTCATGGGGAATACTGGAGTACAGGGATTTAACATCCATGGTAATCCAATTTTTCTAGCCTAAGGACAAGAGGTTCTAAGTAGTCATCAACCCAGTTTCCCAAAGAGACCCCATACACAAAACTATGGGTCGTTCTTGAATGGGAGTGTGGTTCTTATGCAATTAGGATAAATGATGAAAAACTGGAACGTCTGGGCTGTCAACCATAAGATATTCTATTTCCTCCCAAACCCTTTCCTGTATCCAGGAGGTGGGACAGTTGTCTCCTGATCTCTAAAGTAGGATTGTTTTTCAGTGTACAGTATGTTGTCGTGTCACTGAGTTGATGTAAGGCTTCCAATCTATAATCCTCAGAGTTCAGGACAAAAGCCTCACCTTTGTCAGCTTGTTTTTATAACTAAAATTAGATTGGGATTTCAAAGTTTTAATTGCCGCTCCCTGTTTTGTTCGATTATCATTCATAAATCTAAAAGTACTCTCTACCCTATTAGTTGTTTTGTCTGATATTCCTGTGCAGTTTTTTGATGGAGGGCCACAATCAATGTCCCTAGAAAAAAACAGATGATGTAGAACTACGAAATGCAATGGATGATCCTCCATCTGTGGCATCTGAGACTTCCGATTGTTCCAGTGAGATAAAATTAACATGCCTCCGTCTTAGGTCTCCGGCGCCTTCTATTCTTGAGTATTGAATGAGGTCTATCCAAACATCTGTGTATATAAACTTGATTGTTTAGATAATCCTGTAAATCTCTCAAAAATGTATGTCTTTTTGTTATCCATTATATTTTGCTCAAAACCATTGGGAAAATCAGTTAGATCCATATTGAGTTTTGCATATGTTTCTGTGCCTTGATGCAATTTAAGAGACTCACGGGTGGACTGAATTTCTTCATTAACGGAGGCAAGCAACTTATCCTTTTCTGCGATGATTAAGCCCAGCGAGCATCTACTTAAAACATTGTTCCATTCCACCATGAAATTCTCAGAGTATGTTGTTGAAGGAAACTTCTTAATTCTTAAACCCCCCTTGGAATCATGAACTCTCCAACATAATGTCGAAGACCATCCACATCCCACCATAACTTAGTTTCTTTAGTTAAAGCTGTCCTTAATTGTTTAAAGAGAGTAATGCATATTGAATCATCTGTTATGGGGGGCAGATCCTTGGTGTAAACTTGTGAAGCTTTCGTGTGACGATCCATGTTACTATGTAAATTTGCTTGTTTATGATAACTGCAGTAAATCAGACAGATGACAGGTGTTGTGACTAACCTCTGTAAAAGCTGTTATCATGGAGCGTGGTGTAATGAAGGTAATCCAAAGTGACAACACAAAGTAACACTGCTCTAAACTACGCTATCCAGATAGCAGATAATCGGTAGCTTTGGCACACCCAAAATCCAGGTGCTCTGAGGCTCAGGATGTCCTTCTTACAACCAAACTTGAAGATAACTGAAGAAAAGTCGGCACTCTGGATTTATCATCTGTGGTCTTTATTGTATCATAAAAAGTATAAAAAAAAAAAAAAGGGAGCAGCAGACGTGTTTCACTGCTCTGTCCAAGAATGACAAACACAAATTTTATATATATATATATATATATATACACACACACACACACACACACACACACACACACAGTTGCAAAAAAAAAAAAAAAAAAGCATGTGAACCCTTTTGGAATGATATTTCTGCACAAATTGGTCATAAAATGTGATCTGATCTTCATCTAAGTCACAACAATAGACAATCACAGTCTGCTTAAACTAATAACACGCAAATAATTAAATGTTACCATGTTTTTATTGAACACACATGCATAAAGCTGGAAAGGGTTATAAAAATATCTCCAAAAGCCTTGCTGTTCATCAGTCCATGGTAAGACAAATTGTCTATAAATGGAGAAAGTTTAGCACTGCTGCTACTCTCCCTAGGAGTGGGCACCCTGTAAAGATGACTGCAAGAGCACTGCTCAATGAGGCGAAGAAGAATCCTAAAGTGTCAGCTAAAGACTTACAAAAGTCTCTGGCATATGCTAACATCCCCGTTAGCGTACCTACGATACGTAAAACACTAAACAAGAATGGATTTCATGGGAGGATACCACAGAGGAAGCCACTGCTGTCCAAAAAAAAAAACATTGCTGCACGTTTACAGTTTGCACAAGAGCACCTGGATGTTCCAAAGCAGTACTGGAAAAATATTATGTGGACAGATGAAACCAAAGTTGAGTTGTTTGGAAGAAACACACAACACTATGTGTGGAGAAAAAGAGGCACAGCACACCAACATCAAAACCTCATCCCAACTGTGAAGTATGGTGGTGGGGGCATCATGGTTTGGTGCTGCTTTGCTGTGTCAGGGCCTGGACGGATTGATATCATTGAAGGAAAATTAATTCCCAAGTTTATCAAGACATTTTGCAGGAGAATTTAAGGCCATCTGTCCACCAGCTGAAGCTCAACAGAAGATGGGTGTTGCAATGGGACAACAACCCAAGGCATAGAAGTAAATCAACAGAATGGCTTAAACAGAAGAAAATATGCCTTCTGAAGTGGCTCAGTCAGAGTCCTGACTTCAACCCGACTGAGATGCTGTGGCATGACCTCAAGAAAGCGATTCAGACCAGACATCCCAAGAATATTGCTGAACTGAAACAGTTATGTAAAGAGGGCTGGTCAAGAATTACTCCTGACCATTGTGTTCGTCTGATCTGCAACTACAGGAAACGTTTGGTTGAAGTTATTGCTGCCAAAGGAGGTTCAACCAGTTATTAAATCCAGGGCTTCACATACTTTTTCTACCTGCACTGTGAATGTTTACATGGTGTGTTCAGTAAAAACATGGTAACATTTAATTCTTTGTGTGTTATTAGTTTAAGCAGACTGATTGTCTATTGTTGAGACTTAGATGAAGATCAGATCACATTATGACCAATTTGTGAAGAAATCTCATACCAAAAGGGTTCACATACTTTTTTTGCAACTGTGTGTAATATATATATACATACACACACACACACGGCCTAAAGCTCTCCTTCAATCAATTCATCAGATGATGTCAATCTAACACAAGTGGCAAACATTGCTGCATGATTGTGAGGGAGGTGCATTACATTGTAAATGTAAAAAGAACATACAATATCAAATAAAATGAACTTTTAAAAACAGACAGATCTGTAGAGAAAAAAAAATGCATGTAAAAAGCGGGGTTCATTTTTTTTCTTTGGGGAGAAATGTTATTTTGCTAGGGCCTTTTTTTAAATTTTTATTTCGGGGTCTGCAGTGTATACTTGTTGCCCACACAAACATACTTGTGTTGTAAATTAGTGTGCACCAAAGCACCACATATTTATTCCTAATAGCCATAGCTGCCAATATAGGCAATCTCATTTATTAAAAATACCGGGCACTCCTAAAGTGAGAGGTGGAAATTCTGCATGCATAGGCTGCAGCGGGTGGGCAGGTTTTGCAGGATAAAAGCAGTGGCTAGGCTGCACCATCTATAGACAGACCAAGTCTGCCTTTTCTGTGTCAAAGCCAGGCTATACATTGTGCTGTCTGAGAGGGCCTTTATCGCAGCAGGAGGGGTAATGTTTTTTTTGTGCAGTTTTGACTTTTTTTTTTACATTTCCAAGACAATGTAGTGTGGGTACTGCAAAATATAAAATAAAAAGTCTATACTATGAAACGGTTTTGCCCCTGGTCAATCTATAGGAAGTTGGTGACTTTAGGTTTGTTTTTAATGCATAAGCTTTTCTATATTTTTTAGATCTGTTGTGGCAGCTACTGCCACTGATAATTTCAGGTCTATTACCACTTGATTAAAATGGGGGCACTTGGAGCACTGGCATGGGACCCGAGAAGAGGTGGATCAAGGCTGCTCTGTGCAAAACCACTTCACAGAGCAGGTAAGTATGAGGTTTGGTTAAAACACAAATCTCAAGTTAGACCAAGGCCCCTTTTCACACTTGTGCAACTTGTGTCGCAGGACAAGTCGTATTCCATGATATCTGTACCATTTATGCGACTTCAAAGTAGTCCCTGCACTACTTTGGTCCGACTTTGAGGTGACTTGAGGTCCCTAGACCTCAACATTATACAGGCATTGCTTCAAGTCGGGTGAACATCGCAGTAAAATCACACGACTTTCAGGTCGCATAAGTGTTAAAGGAGCCTTACTGGTAACTTGTTTTCCAGCAGTCTTTCAATACAGCACCTGAGAGATCGTAGCTCCTCCTACCAGAGACAGGAAATACCTCTTTGCCAAACTTTAAAAAAAGGAGGCTTCTCCCCACATTTCATCAGTTGTAGTAGAGTACATCTGGCCCGAAACTTAAGCACAACATAGTAAAATACAACATTAGGTCAGGTGGTTGCCATCCTGAAAGACTACTGGAAAACAAGTTACCGGCAAGTTTAACTTGAAATTTCCCAAAATGTCTTTCAGGACAGCACCTGAGAGGACAAGAGACCCAACTAGGGAGGGACAACAGCCTGCAAGACCTTACTACCAAAGGCCTGATGCGTCACTGCCAATATATCCAATCTGGAATGGAAAAAAAAGTGAATATGCTTGACCATGTGGCCAACTTACAAATTTGTTCAGGGGTGGCACCAGTCTATCCTGCCCAAGTGGCTGCAAAAGCTCTAGTGGAGTGAGCACAAACTCCCTATGGCGGGACTAGGTCCATTTGAGTATAGGCTTCTGAGACAGCCATCCCCAGCCACCTGGCAATAGATCTAGTGGCTCTCTGGCCCTTCTTGTTTGTGCACATACAAAACAAATCCAGGGTCTGATGCATATGTACACGGACACCCTTTTATTTAACCACTTGCTGACCACTGCACACCTATATAGGTCGGCACAATGGCAGCGGTGGGCAAATGGGTGCACCATTACGTTCCCTTTAAGAGGGGGTGATAGCGGGCACACACGCCAACTGTGTACAGCCTGACCATGCCTGCAGGAACGGTGGACATCGCCACCAGTCTCCTGGCGATCGTGACGCATTTCCCCATTCTGCCTTGTGTCATGACAGAGATCACTGCTCCCTGTCATCGGGACTCACTGGCAGTGTCATTTATACAGTAATGTGCATTTTTATAGCACTGATCACTGTATAAATGACAATGGTCCCAAAATAGTGTCAAAAGTGTCCGATGTGTCTGCCATAATGTTGCAGTCATGATGATAAAAAAAAAAAAAAAAAAAAGAAGAACGAAAAAAAGCAGATTGCCGCCATTACTAATAATATATAAAAAAAAAAAATTTACTTTTTTTTTTTTTAACCAGAAATGTAGAATACACATCGGCCTAAACTGAGGAAAAACATTTTTTTAAATATTTTTGGGGGATATTTATTATAGCAAAAAATTTGTTTTTTCCCCCCAAAATTTACGCTTTTCTTTTGTTTATAGTGCAAAAAATAAAAACCGCAAAGGTGATCAAATACCACCAAAAGAAAGCTCTATTTGTGGGGAAAAAAAGATGTAACATTTGTTTGGGTGCAACGTTGCACGACCACACCACATTGTCAGTTAAAATGATGCTGTGCTGAATCGCAAAAAGTGCTCTGGTCAGGAAGGGGGTAAAATCTTCTGGGGCTTAAGTGGTTAAAGAAAAAGTGCAGGGGGAGGTGTCAGTGGGGAAAAAACATTACTCCACTGCTGAAGGTGAGGCAGGATACAACAATAATAAAACAAAGTAGCAGTGACCTCATTGCCCAGCTTAGGAGTGTGTATCATGAGTGATTGAACAAAATGATAAATTCTTTGGCAGGTTAGACAAGACATTTATTCCACCTGTGTATTTAGTCATTTGACTGGGATTCCACTTTAATTGAGCATTGAGCAGGAATAGCTGTTCATACATCAAACTCTCTCTAAAGTTCAAGCAGTGCATCACTGTTCGCCTACTTTAATCACCTTATACACTCACTAGGGCTTGTGTGTTTGCACTGGAACCCAACAGCCTTATTTAAGACCTTATAGTCCTAAGCACGTCTTACTATTCAGCAGCAAAACAAACTAGACTTGCCATTACAGCTGATGACACATCTGTCAATTAGCCACCAATTACACATGAATGCACCTGGAGTATGGTCATTACTGAATCTCAGTCCTGACAGTTTTCTATTTATGCGTTAATATTTAATTTCTGTGTGAGCCAAGGGTGGCACGAAAGGTCTAATGGTTTCCACAGTCCCAGACCCTTCCAGTATGTAGTCTGGATAAATATATTCCCTGCAACACATGGAAGCCATCACTTAGGCTGGATTCATACCTGTGCATTTTTAGTGCTTTTTGCATTTTGCAGATTTCTACTACAGTCCATTTAACATGGTTTCCTATGGAACACATTCTGTAGTGTAAATCTGCAAAATGCAAAAAGCACTAAAAATGCCTAGGTGTGAATCCAGCCTAAGACCTAATATACAGAATGTGGGATGATATGGTTAACTTAGTGAAGCCTATCAAATACTTGAAGTAGGGGTCTGTACTGGAGGCTAGTCCTGTCAAATGAAACAAAGGATAGGCAACCTGGGGCCCTCCAGCTGTTGTGGAACTACATTTCCCATGAGGCATTGCAAGACTGGCAGTTAGAATTATGCCCAGAGGCATGATGGGCCTTGTAGCTGGAGGTCCCCAGGTTGCCTACCCCTGAATTAAAGGATATACACAAAACTGAAACTGCAAAGTGTAGTATGGGCAGGTAGAAGTTTGAGGCACACCATTACCAGTAGCACTCTGCCACTGTTTAAGCTTGAACTAGAGAATGCACAGCAAGTCAAAACCATGCAAGTTAAGCACTTTAAAGAGGAAGTAAAGCCTGGAAAAAAAAAAAAATTACACCCAGTAAGGCAAAGTCATAATGAGCATACTCGCTCATTATGAATAACTTACCCGAGATCGAAGCCCCCGAAGCGACCCTCGTCCATGTCCTCCGTCGCTGCCATGAGTATCGCGGCTCCAGTGCCATGACTGGCTGGAGCCGCGATGACGTCACTCCTGCCAGCTGCAATTTCAGTTTTAGGTGAAGTACTTCAGAATGGGCCAACATTGACTGTTCTATGTGTTCTGATCTGCTAACCCTTACACACAGTGAATAATAACTAAAAGACCACAGGAATATTATTTTAACTTATTGGTGGTGCTCCTAAAATAAAATGCTGACACAGGCAAATTACTTTTCAATTTACATATTAAATCACTGAATTTTAAACTTGATACATCAAGTTTCTCCCCATAGGCACTGGTAATGAATACGTAAATTGTTACTAAACCCAGGACCCTGCATTTACTATATCTGGTCTCCCACAGAACATAGAAATGCAATTGTTTTAGTAAATATAAATTGCTAAATATGTTTTCTCATCGGCACTTAAAGGAGTCTTGTGACTTTAATCAGTGTGACTGAGCACTGGTTAAAGCTTGAAGGGGGGAGTCCGATTTTCTATAAGGCTGTATGAAGCTGGAGGACAGTGCCGATTAGCCCTGTGCTAATCACATGCACCCCCCCCCCCCAAAAAAAAAAAAAATGAACTCTTAGGTTCCACAGTGAGTAGAACAAGCATGCTTTACTGCATATACTGACTGATTTTACTGTTGTGGGTTTAGTAAATTCACATCTGATTGATGGTCAGGGGAAAGTAACATATATTTACTTTTTGCATTTTATATTCTCCTTTGAGAAATGTCTTTTGCTTCCAGGTAAGATTAGCTCTTTTTTAAATAAAGTTTAAATTAAAGTTAAATAAAACTAAACAGCCAGTGAAAAATAGTAAAACAGTAAAAAAAAAAAAATCTTTATTGTGCAGCAAATTTACAGTAAACGTGAACAAATTATAGCATCTTTTCATAGACTTCAAACTTGTACTGAATACCGTTTTCCTCCTGCATTTCAGAAGATATACCCGGATACCTGTGCAAGATAGGGAATAGAATTAATTATTTCACATGATGGCACAAACACTGCAAATGTAAACGATATGCATAATGATGGTTTTGTCAGTAAAAGGTTGATGCTGAAATATGATTGGATAAGTTTATGTATACCTATCTGTTAAGTGGCACAGTGGTGTAGTGGTTAGCACTCTCACCTAGCAGTAAAAAGGTTCGAATCCTAACCACGCCACTACCTGCCTGGTTTTTGCATGTTCTCCCTGTGCCTGCGTGGGTTTACTCCAGGTACTCTGGTTTCCTCCCACTCTCCAAAAGACATGCACGTAGGTTAATTGGCTTCTGTCCAAAATTGGCCCTAGTATATGAATGGGGACCTTGGATTGTGGGCTCCTTGAGGGTAGGGACTGATGTGAGTGTGCAATGTACAGGGATAGGGACAATTGTAGACACTCACTCAGGTTGAACTGGTGTCTTTATTCAACCTTACTATGTAACCTATATGGTCCATATCCATATAGAAACGCTTATAAAGGGCTGAAAAATTACTTCCAGGTATTGTATATTTTACATGAGTTTAGACTTGTCCACCTTGGACAAACGTATCTATGTATGTACACCATACCTAGCTGATGCCTCTGAAAGCTGGAAATCATTGAAGTAGACACGATTACTCCAATCATCTCCTCTTGCTTCCAGGTCCGGTGCTGAGCAGCTGGCCTGCTGCATTGTAAACACAGGAAAGGTTGGCCTCTCCATATGGCCTTGCACTATTTAGAGAACAATTTGTATCTTCTAAATGGCTGCAAAGCGTTCTCTAAATAGATGAGGTGGAGAGCATGACCTCACTACCCCGCCTCTCTATTTCATCCAATCAGAGAACACTTGAATTCATTCAGAAAATGGGAGGCATTCTCTGAATGCCATCTGTGCCGAGTGGCCGATCACCTGTGTTCACAATGCAGCAGGCCAGCTGCTCTCCACGTGACCTGGAATCAAGAGATCACTTGAGTAGCCGTGTCTACATCAATGGTTTTGTAGCTTCCAGGGACATCAGCCAGGTATGGTGTATACACAGTTACACTAGAACAATCTAACCATATATAAACTATCCACACCAGGATTTTCTTTACCATTAAGCTAAAAAAATAAATAAAAAGTCCAAATGTTGCCAAGTGTTCTTGCTTCCAGGCATTGATCCCAGCTGGTGACCATTTTTAATCAGACACGATGTGGCATAAGATGGGGACAAATTGCAATCTCATTGTACAATATCTGTGTAGCCATTAGATTTATCAGAAAGATGTAATGTGAGGGACTACCTAAAAAAAAATCCATCTAATCAGGTATCTCAGTGGGATAAAAATGAGTACTATGTGCAAATGAATGCATCTGTTGCCACTAGAAGACCAGCATCATGAAAGGTTGGAGAAACCGAAGACGACATGCTCAAAGACTGAACATTAACTTGTAAAGATAATTGAAAGAAAATGTTTCCCTTAAAGCATTTTGGGTAGGGCTACATGTAGAGTTTTAATTGTAATATTATAATAAATTATTAAGAAACGTAAAAACACTAGTTGGCAATTAACGTATCTAAAAGTTCACTGAGATCCAAGTGTTGCTAATGAGTGGACGGTCAACAAGTGGTCTAAGTAGACAAAAAAAATAAAAAATCTTGTGTTTAGTGTCCTATAATGATGTTACACAATCATATACATTCACTCCCGATTATAAAACCAAATTTTCTTACTCTGGCAGCAGCTTGTATGACTGGAGATCAACGTCTGGTAGAAATGTGTCGCATTCAAATTCCTGCTGAATTCTGGTTATAAACAGCCTCTGGCTAACAGGTTTGTCCATAACTTCCTGCATAGAAAGAAACAGAAATTATGCTTTTTAGGAGACCCGTAAACTAGGTAAGTATTTCTGCTAGTATGGTAAATGATCGTATTGTGATTAATAGCCAAACTACAGTCACACTATTGCAAAGGCGTAAAATGTGCGTTTCTGCAATGCGCAACTGTTTACTTTGTGTTGCCATTCATTTTAAGTGTCTGGTACTCTGACCTCTGTAGTGTGATAGTCTTTAAAATAATCAACATGAATGCCCATTTACCCCAGCCGGGTCCTCTGCGGCACGTTAAATGCATGCATGTTAACGTGTGTTTGTTTGCGCATGGCATTAAAGTAATTGTAAAGTCATAACTTAATGCATTCTCTGTCTTAATGTAAAAAACATTTTCTGTGCAGCTCCTCACAAAAAAATACTTACCTGAGCCCAATTTCGATCCAGCACTGATCTCCCTCCTCACTGGACTGTGTCAATAGAGCCCGCATGTGTGCCACCATAGGAAGTGGCTTCCTAGGGTGGTACACGAAGAAGAGGAGGATCCCAGAGCACCATCGGGGGACCCCAGTGAAGGAGGATCTGGGCTGTTTTGTGCAAAACCATTGCCCGGATCAGGTAAGTATAACATGTTTTCATTTTTTTATCTTTCAAAAATAACCTTTACAATTAAAGTTAAGGCAGCTCATTAATTTGAATGGACAGTCCAACACACCATAATGGACCAAAAAGTATGCACGCAGCATTTTCAGGAGTGCACTCCGATTCAAGTGTGCTGAGGTGCCATTCAGAATGAATGGCATTGAAACGCATGACACACATACTGTACGTTACTGTAGCACAATGGATACCAGTAAACAAACATGGTGATAAAATTGCATCATAACAACTCTCGTTATTAAGGGTTCTTTCTGAAAAGTAGTCTGTGCTTCTCCATATTCTATGGATAAAAATTTTGTGTACGGTCTCTTGCAACTAGGAGATTTAATCACTACGTGTAGCAAATGATCTCTAAGTAAAAGGAGCACATGGCTGCCTAAAGAGCAAGGCTATACACAATGCTTCATTCACATGCAATTTATCGCTACAAGATGTTACTAGTGTAGTGTAGTCTGCTCCATGGGAAGCCAGTTATTTAGCGATCATTTGCAACACTTAGAGATTAACCTCTTTAGTACCACGCTATAGCCAAAAGACGGCTACAGCGTGGTACTAAAGTTCTGGGAGGGCATCCATAGATGTCTACCCACAACCCCGCCCCCTGTGTAGCACATTGCGCACACTCTGATCATAATGCTCCTTGGACACAGCTGATCACAGGTCGGGGTAAAGGGCCAAGTATAGTGGCCTTTACCATGTGATCACCTGTGTCCAATCACAGCCAGTGGCGTCACTAGGGTTGGGGTCACCTGGTGCAGAAAACATTGGTGTCACCCCCTCTCCACCAACTATAGTCCCCCTCAGTACAGACCCCCCCCACTAAGTACAGACCCCCCCTCCCACAGTATAGATCCGCCTCACTAAGAACAGACCCCCCTTCATCAGTATAGGCCCCCCCCACTAAATGCAGACCCCCCTCCCTCAGTACAGACCACCCTCTGTTAGTATAGACCCCCTCACTCAGTACAGACACCCCCATCAGTGTAGAATCCCCCCTCTTAGTATAGAACCCCCCTTAGTGCAGACCCCCCACATCAGTATAGAATCCCCCTTAGCACAGACCTCATCAGTATAGACACCCCCCTTAATACAGACCCTTCCATCAGTATAGACACCCCCCCACATTATAGACACCCCCCAATTAGTGCAGACCCCCACAGTATAGACACCCCCTTAGTGCAGACCTCCCCTCCCATAGCTCTGTGTGTCCCTCTGGCTCCTCCTCCTTCCCCTCCTCATTGGATGTAAACAGAGGAGAAGGCGCCGGCGGCTTTAGTCTGCTCCACTGACACAGAGCGAAGTACCAATAACTGGCAAGCCTGTCAGCACTTTTACATGGGTCATCAGGGCAGAATCATCAGTGCACATCAGTGAAGAAAACTTATTCGCAAAATTTTAGAACGGAAGCAAAAAAATAAAAATAAAAAAAATCCCCCAACCCCACATTTTTTTAAATATTTTTTTCATTTGTGTAGCAATGGTGATTAAATACCACCAAAAGAAAGTTCTATTGGTCTCAAAAAAATATATATAAAAAATTTCCTATGGATACAGTTGTTGCATGACTGTGCAATTGTCATTCAAAATGAGGCAGAAAGCAGAAAATTGGCCTAGGCAGGAAGGGGTGAAAGTGCCCAGTATTGAAGAGGTTAAAACCTCTAGCGATTTTCATAGCAGGATTGAGCAACTATAGTTCCTCTGTGTAGCTCCAGCCTACTCAAGTAACTGCCAGCAAATAGTTAAGCCCGAGCCTGGTGGCCATACACCAATCTAAAATTGAGTTGTGGGTGGCCCTGTTGGCTTCCTTCACGCAACAAAAGTTGATATTTTAATCAACTTCTGTTGGAGCTGGATTGAAAATCCCTCAACCAAACAGATTGCATCCAATCAGGTGTAAGCATTGTTCAGGTATTCAGCAACCATTGGAGCAGCAACTGCTGAATACGATAGCCAGCTGCCAACATTCCTCTATTGTACAGAGCAGGCAAGTAGGACATTTATTATTATTATTATTTTTTTTTTTTAAATAACAAACACCTTTTAATATAATTTTAAGTCTCTCGTATTTAGTCCAAATTAAAACCAGTAATAGAAAGTGGAGACACACACAACATTCAGAAAAAAATCCTTAATATTGAGGTGTAGTGAAGCTTAACAGCCTGCAGAGGCCTGACTCCTGAGGGCAGCTTCATATTGCTTTAATGGCTATCTGTCAGGCTAAAACTGTTAAGCAGATCAATCTCACACTGTTTTGATACGTGAATAAAGTGGCAGGAATTAGTGGGGAATTCTGTCCAAAGGCCAGGCATAGACGATTAGAATTTCGGCCTGTTCAGTATGGACCGGCTGAGATTTGAACCACCTATGGGCAAGCTGATTGTACACAAGACGATCCATCAATCAACTTGGGTACAAGCAACATGTTGGAATTTTCCATGCGATTATGGCCACTAATCATTGTATTCTCCCGGCAGGCTCCCAGTGCTCATCTGCCAAGAGAACATAATAGGGCTGTGGTTGGCATTCCCCCATCAACAATGACTGCGTTGATGGGGGAATCAAGCGATTGTCTTCCCTCCAACTTGTGGTTGCAGGAAATAAAAATGGCAACATCTGTGGCCTGCCAAAGGCTTGCATTTTATCTGTTTTGGATATACCCAGCAGGGTAAGTCACCTACCTGTTTGCCCAAGAACCCCACAAGCACCATTTATATTTATAATGGAATCACAGAATGACTCCATGAACAATGCCACCCTTTTATGGAGTCAACATGTCCAACTGTCATGTACACATGGGCAAATTTGGTTATTTACATTTTTTGAACAATCCTTTATTGCTGCAAACACCGATAACTTCTGTAAATAATCTATAACTACAGACTTAAAGGGGGTCATTTACTAAAGCGGGTGCAAAATCAGGCTAATTTCTGCAGAGAAACCAATCAGCTTCCAATCTCAGCTTGTTCAATTAAGCTTTGGCAATGAAACCTAGAAGCCGATTGGTTTCTATGCAGAAGGGAGACTCATTTTGCACTCTTCAGCTTTAGTAAATAAACCTCAAAGTGTTACTAAACCCACGACAGTAAAATCAGTCTGTATATGCAGTAAAGCATGCTTGTTATACTCAATATGGAATCTAATAGGTTAGCCCACTGCATTGTGTAATAAAGGTTGTTTGATCCTGTCTCTCTGATCCTCCCCTTCTTCCACTGACTCCAGACCATTTCCTGATAGAACATAGCAATAGGGGCACAGGCTGCACATGCTCAGTTTGGTGTGTATTGCTAGAGAGGTTGTTTTTTTTTTTGTTTTTTTTTGGGAGAGAGTGACACAGAGCACAGGGCCAATCAGCACTGTCCAGACAGAGGGCCAGGGGAAAATAAAAACTCCTCCTACAAGCTTTAAGTAGACAGTAACAGAAGTCACAAGACTGCTATCAGGCCTGGACTGGGACAAAAAATAGGCCCGGGCATTTTAGGCTGAGCGGCCAATTTTTTGAGGGACCTTTACAAAGCAGTCCCCTTTATATTACTGTCCCTGCAATAATGCCCCCCCCCCCCCTTACTCTCGGTTCACTGTGCAGATCTCAAGCTCCTCTCGGCCCCCTGCTTCCGCACGGGCCTCTCTTAGAGTTTGTAGAATTTCCACTTACTGCAAGGGGGAGCTCTATGGACTCTGGTGTAAAAAGGAGAACTCTGATGTAAGGAGGGTCTCTGTTTAACCACTTGCCGACCGCCGCACGACGATGTACGTCGACAGAATGGCACGGGCAGGCATATGGGCGTACCTGTACGTCCCTGCCTTCCCGCGGGTGGGGGGCCCGATCGGGCCCCCCCCGGTGCCTGCGGCGGTCGGTATTCGTTCGGGAGCGATCCGGGATGAGATGGCGGCCATTCATTCATGGCCACCCCCTCGCGATCGCTCCCGACGAATGGAAATGCTCCGTGACATCACTTCCTCTCCTGTAATGTAAACACAGGAGAGGAAGTGATGTAATCTCTCCTCCGTGTCGGTATTTTTCGTTCCGACACCGAGGAGAGAGGATCGGTGAGTTGCACCAACACTACACTACACAGTAGAACATGCCAGGCACACTCACACCCCCCCGATCACCCCCCCAATTACCCCTGCCCCCCAGTCACAGTGACACCAATGTCATTTTTTTTTTTTTTTGCATTGGTGTCATTTGTGACTAATAACTGTTAGGGCAGTTAGGGTTAGCCCCCTTTAGTTCTAAGGTACCCCCCTAACCCCCCCAATAAAGGTTTAACCCCGTGATCACCCCCCGTCACCAGTGTCACTAAGGCTGGGTTCACATTGCAGCGGTTTATGAGAACGGATGTGATTCGCACCACACTGCAGTGCAAATCACATCCGATCTCTGTGCGATTCGAGTTCAGCCATACAGATAGTATGGCTGAATTTGCGTCGCACCCGCTGCAAATTCGCACGGGACCCTTTTTTTGGTCCGCAGCAGAATCGGATCGCATGGGTGTTCACACCATGCGATCCGAGTTTGCAGATCGCACTGCGATATGCGAACTGATCTGGGGGTGTCATTAACATTTCACTGACACTCCCAGCAGTTCGCATAGGGCAGTGTGAACTGCCGCCGGGAGGCATGCGATGCGGGAACCCGCCGCGGATTCGTGGCGTTCCTGCATCGCTCCAGTGTGAACCCAGCCTAATAAGCGATCATTTTTCTGATCGCTGTATTAGTGTCACAGGTGACGCTAGTTAGGCAGGTAGGTATTTAGGTTCGCCGCAGCTTTTTATAGCGCCAGGGACCCCCATATACTACCGCATAAAGCCCCCTGATTGCCCCCTAGTTAACCCTTTCACCAGTGATCACCATATAACTGTTACAGGTGACGCTGGTTGGTTAGTTATTTTTTTATAGTTTCAGGGCACCCGCCATTTATTACCTAGTCTCACTAGTGTACCCCTAAATTTAGGGGTGTCTACTTTCCAAAATGGGGTCATTTGGGGGGGTTTGTGCCATCTTGGCATTTTATGGCCTTCAAAACTGTAACGCCCTTAGAAAGCCTGAAGGCGGTGCTTGGTTTTTGGGGCCCCGTACGCGGCTAGGCTCCCAAAAAGTCCCACATATGTGGTATCCCCGTACTCAGGAGAAGCAGCAGAATTTATTTTGGGGTGTCATTTCACATATGCCCATAGCATGTGTGAGCAATATATCATTTAGTGACAACTTTGTGTAAAAAAAAAAAAAAATTTTTTTTTTGTCATTATTCAATCGCTTGAGGCAAAAAAAAAAAATATTCAATGGGCTCAACATGCCACTTATCAATTTCCTTAGGGGGTCTACTTTCCAAAATGGGGTCATTTGGGGGGGGTTTTGTACTGCCCTGCCATTTTAGCACCTCAAGAAATGAGATAGGCAGTCGTAAACTAAAAGCTGCGTAAATTCCAGAAAACGTACCTTAGTTTGTAGATGTGACAACTTTTGCGCAAACCAATAAATATACAGTTATTGACTTTTTTTTTTACCAAAGACATGTGGCTGAATACATTTTGGCCTAAATGTATGACTAAAATTGAGTTTATTGGATTTTTCTAATAACAAAAAGTAGAAAATATCATTTTTTTTCAAAATTTGCGGTCTTTTTACGTTTATATCGCAAAAAATTAAAATCGCAGAGGCAATCAAATACCATCAAAAGAAAGCTCTATTTGTGGGAAGAAAAGGACGCAAATTTTGTTTGGGTACAACATTGCATGACCGCGCAATTACCAGTTAAAGCAGCGCAGTGCCAAATTGTAAAAAGACCTCTGGTCATTGACCAGCAAAATGGTCCGGTCTGAAAGTGGTTAAAGCCCCCCTCTTGCATCAGAGTACACAGAGCACCTCTTAAATTTGTATATGTATGTATGTTTTTTATAAATACACACACACACACACACACACACACACACACACACACACACACACACACACACACACTGGGAGGCAGGAGAGAGGGTGAGCTTATTCACCCCAGGATGGAGGCTCAGACGCAGGTTGCCTGCAGCTTTTATCTTCTTCTGTGTTCAATCTTCCTTCACATCTGCCCGGGGATGTGTGGGCGGGGCAGACAGGAGGAGGCGGAGGAACAGTGTCCGAGCAGAGTGGAACTGTCAGCGGCGGCTCTGAGGCTGAGCTTTGTGTGAGACACGCAGCTCAGCCCATCAGCCGCTAACATAATTTGTAGTTGAGCTGGAGCCTGGACATGAAACAGGCATGGCAGTAAGTGAGTGGAGGCTGCAGCCTGTTAACCCTCTCCAGGCTGCGGGTGCCGCTTACCCCCATGCTGTGCGGCCTGATCATCAACAAGCCATGGAGTGGATGGCCCTGGCCCACCGGGCAAATGCCCGGTCTGCCCTATGGCCAGCCCCGGCCTGACTGCTATATCCTGATGATGAGCAAAGGCATTTATCATTTTATATTTACTAAAATTATTGCATTTCCATGTCCTGTGGGAGACTAGATATTGTGAATGCAGGGCCCTGGGTTTAGTAACACTTTAAGTAAGCAGAGCATTCCTGTGTTGGTTGTGGTTTAGATGCATTTGCCTCTTAAAAGTTTACCCCAATCTGTTATAGAAGAGCTCCAGGATACACAAAAATGTATAATCTAATGAAATGGCCGATTTGCACATACTGTGATCTACGTTGCTAAAAAAGGGCCATGTGGCGACACATTGTGGTGTGCTGGCAAATCATTCATATTGAATGGGCTGCCTTAACACAACATACAAGTAAAGTCAGAATCAGCCCTAAAAGATTATAGTACCCATATTCTACATTACAATTGAAATAGGGTAATCATGTTTTATGCCAGATAATGGGACCATAGACTATTTCCTAGGTATGCAGCTAGTAGCGTCTATTTACTAGAGAACAGCTGGTGCCTCTTTCAATTTAAAATCAGTCCCAACACATTTCTTCCCAAAGCACCTTCTACTGTGCCAACTACCTTTTCCAGCATAATTTCCCTGGGTGTCTACTCCCAATCCTGAGGTTGTGTTCAGTAGTTTTAAACCATCTTCAATCAGACAGCAATGGTCCCAGTAGATACAGTGCTATCACTCCTGTCATGCTCATTTGGAATACTGTATTTGCTGGCGTATAAGACTACCTTTTACACTTAAAAAAAATGCCCAAAAATTGGGGGTCGTCTTATACACCGGGTATACAGGTATACAATGCTGCCCGATGGATGTCAGCCCCCAAATGTCTGCTAATACTGTATGTGGCTTCAGCAACAAACAGTATACTCCGTTGAGCCAATCCCGGCGAGCGATGTATTCTATTAATGAATACAGAGCCAGCTTGGATTGGAGTAACAACCACTGCCAATTGGCTTTGAGAGAGAGAGAGAGAGAGAGAGAGAGAGAGGCAAGGGCTGATGATGCTACAGCCTCTGCCAATCCAAGCAGGCGTTGTATTCATTAAAATAATACACTGCTCACCATACTTCCCTGGGTAAATCCATTCACTGATCTCCTACTACTATACATCCTGCTATTTGCCTTTGAGGTCTGAGGCACCCAAGAGGGACAGGTAAATCTGGGACATATGACAGGGGGGTTATTAAATGCATTTTGGTGGACAATTCCCATAGAATGTAACCCAACAGTGGTATAGGTTTGGTTAGTGAAAAATTCTACTTTCCAGAGTTGTGGCATTCAATAGATCTCTGTTTGTGTTATTATTGTTTGATTTACTTTATGACATATCACAGCATGGCAGATGAGTAGTTGGCATTCTTGCTTTGTATTTTTTAATCGTTCTAATGTTTTTTTAAAACGGTGTTGCCTCAGAAGGGGGGTAGTCTCATACCGCGAGTATTGCCCAAAACCTATGTTTTCACTTGAAAAATAGGGGGTCGTCTTATACGCCCAGTCGTCTTATACGCCGGCAAATACGGTACCTCACATGCCAAATTGCTTCTATGTAAATCCATACATCCAATTTATTTGTCCTAGGACTTTAAATGAGGCACACATACAACTAATGAATAACTAGTTTCCAACATTGTTGTTTAACCTCCTCCCACCTGCCGTATTAGGGAAATGATGGCAGACGGGAACCCCTGTCGTTCTGGGGCGAAGTCATATGACGTCGCCTTAGCATTACCGCTCTCACATGACCCCGATCTTGGTAAAGAGCCGATGATGTGGCTTTTTACCAATGTGATTGGCTATGGCCAATCACAGCCGATCACATGTAAACGCGGAAGTGCCATTTACAGTCTCTCCTCACACTCTGGAGAGCCGATCAATGTAATCTCCTTGTAGGAGGAGACTGTACAGGTAATCAGGGCACTGATGATCAGTTCCCTGATTACAGTGCAGCTGCAACAGTGCTCAGCAAGTGATGCCAGTCATTGCCCATCAGTGAGGCCAATAAATGCCTATCAGTGACACCAATCAGTGCCTGCTCATCAGTGTCACCCAGTGCCGTCCATCAGTGCGGCATATTAGTGCCACCTATCAGTGCAGCATATTACTGCCTCCTCACTAGTGCCACCTATCAGTGCACATCAGTGAAAGGAGAAAAATTACTAAATTTACAAAATTTTCTGACTGAAATTAAGAAAAACCTTTATTTTTAAAAAAATTTCTGTCTTTTTAAGCAAAAAAAAACCAAAAAAAAAAAACCCAGTGGTGACTAAAGCAAAAGAAAGCTCTATTTGTGTGAAAAAAATTATAAAATTTTCACTTGGGTACAGCGTTGCATGACCACACAAATGTCATTCAAAGTGTGACAATGCTGAAAGCTGAAAATTGGCCTGGGCAGCAAGAGGGTGAAAGTGCCCTGTATTGAAGCGGTTAATAAATATTGCATACAAAGAGAGGATAAAATGGTAACAAGCTGATTTGTAGTGAATCCATATTAATGCGTTTCATACATAATTAAGTATAATGTTGATTATATACAATCAAACTGTCAATACATAGTTAAAACAAAAGTTGTATCCGAAAGCTTGACGCGTTTCACGACTCCGTTCACTTCTTCAGGAGTAGATGCAGGCTTGTTTTCTCTCGGATACAATACATCAGACATGTAACATACCTAATGGTATCTCGTAATACATAGAGTAATGCCAACCTTAAAAGCCCCCTAATGGGCTCTCATACTTACAAATCAGCTAATAGAAACGATAAATATGTATAAGTGATTGCCAGGAGAGTCTCCTCCAGGAGCTGTGGAAGTGTGAATCAGCGAGAACTCAAGGGGACAAACAGGAAGCAGATTCAACGTGGGTGGGCAATCCATGATGGCACCCAAAATAGTGTCTATAGAATGAAGTTTCAACTATGCATTATAATGATAAAATAACATCAAAATGGGTAATGAGCAAGCAAAAAAAAAAGTGCAATGCTGGCTGCAATATAGCAGTGAATACATATAGTGAGAGTGTGTAAAAGGTGCCTAATGGCATAAGGAAGGGAAAGGCACCTAACCCCTTTTCACACAGGCAATCAGATCCGCCCGTTTCTTCTTTGGTGTGTCGGATGTTAGTGGACACATGTTCGCTGACACATGTTCGCTGACACCTGCCTCCATCCGATAAGAAACAACGGATGGTGGTCCTATTCCCCATCCGTCTGGCGGATCAGATAGAAACATACAGTTGGTTCGTTTCTATCTTGCCCCATAGAGGAGAGCGGGACCTGTCATCGGCCTGCTCAGCGGGGATCAGTGGAGACATCCTCCACTGAGCAAGAGTATTCCGCCAGAGGGGGCCTTGGTCTAGTTTTAGTACGCCCAATCTGCAGGAATAGTCATAGTGATAAAGTATCTGGGACCGGAGCCAGAGTGGACAGATACAAGCGTATGTTAGGTACACCCATAGTTTTTTTTTTCGTTCAACCCGCAGAAAAATGAGCGCAGTGATCTTCCCCGCTGAACTATTGTGTTCTGATAGGAAGACTGCCAGCGTTGATTGGATGCTAGTTTTTCAGCACGCTTGCTGGACAGAAGCCAGTCGCAAGACCGACTTCTGTGATAGGGAGCTGTACATGCGGGCCGAAAGTTGGCCAGTTCCCATCAAATCAACTGTTTTCTGATGATTTCTGGTCTGTGTGTACCCAGCCTAAGGGGAAGATTGGAAGAGGACTTGATGTGTCAAGTTACAGGCAGAGGAGAAAGGTGGCCCTGGGTTGTGGACAAGTACTGGAATAGCCCAGATTTGGGCTGTGTTGGTCATTCACACTTGTGTTATAATGCAGAGAAATGCATATCGTACCAAAAACATTTTTTTTAATGCCGCTCATTCCAGCCTATGCAATGCCTTTTGGGGAAAAAACAAACAAACCTATGTGTACATATAAATACACTGGTGTATATTACATACTCACACAGACGTATGTATGAATGCACCCTAAACCAGTTGAAGGGTGGAAGGAAGTAGAGCCAAGAAATGCCATTCTGATATGCAGTTTGGATCCTGATCAGATAGGCGTTTATTGATTTGTATTGCTTGCCCCTGCACTAACCCCAAACAAATGAAAACCTTTTATTATCATGTGAACCTAGCCTTAGTGCTTTTTACCCTCACAAAATGGTGTTTTTTGGACACTACATTGCCTTTACCTTCTGTGATCAGTTTAGATACAAATAGTGCTAAGTAGACTACTTTAATATCCATTGCTGCATGTTCATTTTATAAAATTGCATATAACCATCCTTATTACAAATGATGAAAGCCAGAGGAAGGGAAATATTTTTAAATATAAAGCAGCGCCTTTTAGGCAACAGGAAATCAGCATTCTGGGGGCTGCTTTCATGTTTCACATCACAGATGATTGAGGAGTTGTTTACATTAAAATGGCTTAAAGGCATGGGGCAACATCCACTCTTGAAACACTTCAATCACTGAAACTTTTCCTTCAATGAGCAGCTCTATAATAGACATAAATACACTGATTAGGGCCATATAAAATAGCAAGTAAACATGTTTTGGGGCCTGCAATCAGTGACACGCTAGGCATTATATAGCTACTTGTTCCCCATTCAGAGGGAAATCTTCCAGCTCCCATTTAATTTGCAGCACTGAGATGTCAGGTGACCAAAGGCTGAATGCCACAAAGAAAGCAGATAATGGAAGACGAAAATAGTTACATAGTTAATCAACTGTACCTATAAAATATTAGTATCCAGTCATATGTGCATTTAGGAAAGAATTTAGGCCTTTAAGACAATCTACTGAGCTGGCCAGAGCCAGCTCTTGAGGGAGTCTATTACACATTTTCACAACTCTTACTGTATTGTATGGAGATCAAATCTCTTTTCCTCCTGATGTAAAGAGTGCCCCCTTGTACTCTGATAACCTTAAGGTGAATAACTCAAGTTTCACTTATAGATCCCTTACGTATTTATACATGTTGATCATATGCCCTCTTAATCTCCTCTTCGCAAGAGAATAAATTGAGTTCCTCTAATCTCTCCTCATAGAGGAGCTCTTCCATGCCTCTTATCAGTTTGGTTGCCCTGTCTCCAGTTCCCAGATATCAATTTTTGTGAACTGGTGCCCAAAACTGAACTGCATATTCCAGATGAGGTCTGGAATGTACAGGGGCAAAATGATATCTCTCTCTGCAGTCCATACATCTTAATACAAGAAATGACTTTGCTCCGTTTAAAAACCACAGCTTGGCATTGCATGCTATTATCAAGTCCATGATCTACCAGAACATCCAGTTCCTTCTCCACCTCTGATTGACACAGTTGTACTCCCCCTAGTATGTATGATGTATGCATATTCTTAGCCTCCAAGTGCATAACTTGACATGTATCAACCTTAAACCTCATTTGCCTCATAGTTGCCCAATTAAAACACAGCAGTGAGATTGGCTTGTAAATTGGAGACATCCTGCAAGGACGTTATTCCACTACATAGTTTGGTGGCATCTGCAAAGACCGAAATTGTACTTTTAATCCCAGACCCCATATCATTTATAAATCTATTAAAAAGTAAGGGTCCCAACGTTGAACCTTTGGGTACACCACTAACAACCATAGACCATTAAAGAGAGTCCCTAAAAATTTAAAAAACAATGGCTTTGAAATGACAGAGCTCAATTGTTTTACAATCCGTGGGTGTATGCCATCTGGTCCAGGTGCTTTATTCTGAATATTTCTGGACCGTATGACTTGAGCAATGGGGCTCAAGCAAGTATTTGGGGTCAATATCATCCCCAATATGGTCATGGGCTCTCCAATGCTCCTTTGTATACACAGAGCTGAAGAAGCTATTTAATACATTTGCCTTCTCTTTGTCCCCAGTCTTCCACTCAAGATTATTTTGTACAGGGCTTACCATGCTCAGAATGCATCAAGGTAAAAATATATGTTTTTTGTACTCACCGTAAAATCCTTTTCTCTGAAGTTCATTGACTGACACAGCATCTTCATCTTTACCTCTCCTGAAGGTGGGGACCCCAATGTCAAGATGAAGATGCTTTGTCCGTCAATGAACGAAAGAAAAACCTTTAATCGTAAAAGTGATTTGTAAATTCTTGCTTTTTTTCCATAACACGTTCTACTTTCCTGCTCTGTGCAGTGGTTTTGCAAAGCAGCCCGGATCCTGCTCTTCTCGGGTCCCTTGCCTCTCCATCCTGCCAAATACCCCACAGCAAGCAGCTTGGAATGAGGGCATTTGAGCCGAGCTGCTGCTCTGTTTTTAACAACTGTGCATTTACATTAAAAGGATTACAGGCTGCAAAGCTTCTGGGCCAACAGAGCTAAAATTTTGGGGTTTCTTTCTAAACTTGAAGCTAAATTTTTCCATAACGTCTATAGCTACAGAGATGAATGATGATTTGATTTAAAGTACCTTTACTGCTTGTTTAGAATATGTAACTACAGTGGGAGCAAGAATTGGGACTACAATTCACAGAGAAGCAAGTGGAGAGACTTGCTCTCTTTTCTTGTAAAACTTCTGTTTGCGTTAACCACAAGGAGGTGGGATATAAAGGTGCTGACCCAGTAGTATTACAGTTGTGCTATAAGCTTACACAAAAACTTTTTTCACTCGTGGTTAGTGTTTGGCTGAAGCCATTTATTATAAATCCACTGTAGTCTTAAAAAATCATAACGAAAACACAAACTATCCAAATGACCATGATCAAAAGTGAACAGTGCTTTTGGCCTAACATGTACACAAGTTGACACAAAGGAGTTGACACAAAGGAGTTTGGATGGCTATTAAAAAAAAGGTAACCATCCTCACCTTTGATCTGTTTGCTTGTAATTAGTGTGTGGGCGTGTATAAAAGGTCAATGAGTTTCTGGACTCCTGACAGACCCTTGCATCTTTCATCCAGTGCTGCACTGACGTTTCTGGATTCTGAGTCATGGAGAAAGCAAAAGAATTGTCAAGGGATCTGCGAAAAAGGTAGCGGAACTGTATAAAACGGGAAAGGGATATAAATAGATATCCAAGGAATTGAGAATGCCAGTCAGCAGTGTTCAAACTATAAATCAAGAAGTGGAAAATTAAGGGTTCTGTTGAAACCAAACCACGGTTAGGTAGCCCAACTAAGATTTTAGACACAACTGCCAGGAAATTTGTTTGGGATGCAAAGAAAAACCCACAAATAACTTCAGGTGAAATACAGGACTCGCTGAAATCATGTGGTGTGGCTGTTTCAAGATGCACAATAAGGAGGTACTTGAAGAAAGATGGACTGCATCCAGAAGAAATCCATTACTACTCAATTGCCACAAAGTACCCCACTTACAATACGCCAAACAGCACAGAGACAAGCCTAAAACCTTCTGGTACAAAGTCATTTGGAGTGATGAGACCAAAATTGAGCTTTTTGGCTACATTTGGAGAGGAGTCAAGGCCTATGATGAAAGGTACACCATTCTTACTATGAAACACGGGATGTGGATCGCTGATGTTTTGGGGATGTGGGAGCTACAAAAAAGCACAGGAAATTTGGTCAAAATTTATGGCAAGCTGAATGTAGTATTGTTATCAAAAAAATACTGGCGGAACATTTTCATTCCTCAGCCAGGAAGCTGCGCTTGGGACATGCGTGAACATTCCAAAATGACAATGATCCAAAATACAAAGGCCAAGTCAACCTGTCATTGGCTACAGCAGAATAAAATGAAGGTTCTGGAGTGGCCATCTCAGTCTCCTGACCTCAATATCATTGAGCCACTCTGGGGAGGATCTCAAAAAACGTCCAGCTCATGCAAGATAGCCCAAGAATTTACAGGAACTGGAGGCTTTTTGCCAAGAGGAATGGGCAGCTTTACCATCTGAGAAGATAAAGAGCCTCATCCACAAATACCACAAAAGACTTTAAGCTGTCATTGATGTTAAAGGGGCCAATACACAGTATTAAGAACTTAAGTATGTCAACTTTTTATCAGGGTCATTTGGGTCCTGTTTTCATTATGATTTAAAAAGAGTAAACACAATTGATTGATAATAAATGGCTTTAGCCAAACACTAACCATGAGTGAAAGAAATGTTTTTGTGTTATCATTAATATTCTCTGAAAATTGGCCAAGAAATCATAAATTCTGCCAGAGCATGTAAACTTATGGGCACAACTGTTTACGCCAGTGAGGATCCACAAGATGTTCCCTCAGGGCTCAGATTTGCGCTGGAGGTGTGGGGAGGGAGCGGGTTCTCTCCTCCACATCTTTTGGTCTCGTCTCCTCATACTTCACTACTGGACGGAGGTTCACTGAGCGGGAGTTACCTTGTTCCCCCTCTTGCACCACCACAAGATCCCAATTAAGAGCTATAGGAAAACCACCTTGCCTCTCCTGCTCAGAGCAGCTGAGAGCTGCATCCCACTGCTGCGGAAGCAAAACACAGCTGCCGTTGGTGGCAGTCTGGCTGAAAAGAGTAGCTGAAATTAATGCAATGGAGGACTTGGCGGCCACAGAAAGATGCCTTCATGAGAAGTTCCTCAAGAAATGGTTTTATTGGCACGAGTGTTTATTCTGGAGGAGCATGAGGAGCTGGCGACTTAACTCCCCTGGGAGTGGAGACATGGGTAGGCTCCCCAGGTATGGATGGAGGGATTGGCTGGTGCCCCCCCCCCCCTTCCTTCCCTCCTCTTTCTTTACTTTTTATTTTGCTCTCTTTTGCTACTTGGCCCATTGGGACATAATTACTCTTTCTACACTTTGAATAAAACGGTGTAAACCATTGAAATACTGTGCAGGATGCAGAGATTTCTTAAACCCTGAAGTCCACTATCTGGTCTTCAATCATTTGTGTTCATCATTGATGACATTGTAATGTTTGTGCATGTGGCCTTGTTTGTGGAGACGATCTACTATATGTACACCAATGTTGTAGTTTCTATATTACCGTATGCCCTATCTAAATAAAGAATTGGAAAAAAAAATGAATACGTAAAATACTTTAGTGTGCATAGCCTAGGCACAGATTCACAATCAAGTGATCCCTCTGCACTGGGGGTCTTTTCTCTGGACACAAATCATTTTGGGACCTGAGGAGACGGTAGCAGGGCACCTGAAGCATGCCCCTTGCTGAAGATGTTTCAGTCAGCACAACTCATGAAAACAGCAGACCTCAGAGGCAAGGGTGGCCCGCAGGGATAAAAATTAGAGGTCGACCGATATGGGTTTTTCTCTGGCCGATGCCGATATTTAGAAATCATGGCGGCCGATGGCCGATATATGATGCCGATTTTTTTGGCCCGATATGTTAGGCCGATTTTTTTTTTATCCCCCTTCATCTCATAAAACCTAACAGACACCTTTCCCACTGGGGCGTTTTTTTTTTTTTTAGGCGCTTTTGGGCTAAAAATAGCACCTGTAAAGTGCCTGCAAAACGGCTCCCCTGCAGTCTGTGTGAAAGACAGAGTGCTTTCACACGGAGGCGTTGTGCTGGCAGGATGTTAAAAAAAAAAAAGTCCTGCAAGCAGCACATTTGGAGTGGTATATACCGCTCCTCCACCACTCCTGCCCATTGATATTAATGGGCACCACTGCCGAAGCGCATGCAATGCGATTTGGCAGCGGTGCTTCACGGGCGCATTTAACCTCTTTTTCGGCTGCTAGCTGGATTATATGCGCCCCACTAGCAGCCAAATAGCACCGCTAAAATGATGGTAAAGCGCTGCTAAAACTAGCAGCATTTTACCATCAACGCCTGCCCGCTACAGTGTGAAAGCAGCCTATAAAATAAAAACAGGTAGTCAAAACTTTTGGATGAAAAAAAAAAAATGGGCTAACTTTACTGCTTTTTAGTTTTTTTTTTTTTAAATCATTTAGTGTATTTTTTCCCCCAAAAAATTGCATTTGAAAGACCTCTGCGCAAATGCAGTGTGACATAAAATATGGCAACAACCGCTATTTTATTCCCTAGGGTCTCTGCTAAAAAAATATATATAATTTTTTGGGGATCTAAGTGATTTTCTGGCAGAAAATACAGGACTTTTACTTGTAAGCAGTCAGAAAATATTTAGTCTTTAAATGGTTAAAGTGAGAACTCTACACACAGAGATGAGTTCATTCATTCAAGTGTAAACATTGTATCTTTTTGTTCTTTTCTTGGCAGACTGCCCAGAGAGGAGACAAGTCCCTTCTATGAAGACTCAGGCAAGTTACACGAACTTCTATTGCAGAAGCCATTTCCAAGTCGCGCTATAGTTCTAAATCGGCCTTTTTATCAGCTCAATCGGCCGATGCCGATTAATCAAAAAAACTGCAAATATCGGCCGATATATCGGTCGACCTCTAATAAAAATTATCCATTTTCTTTTCGTAGGCATGCAGTTGGTTTCTGTATTCTTCAAATAATTCTCTAGCATATAATATGCAGGGGCACTTCCCCTCTAAGAGAAAATAGCAGGTATCTTAAAGGGGTTGTAAAGCTTTGTTTTTTTTTCTAAATAGGTTCCTTTAAGCTAATGCATTGTTGGTTCACTTACCTTTTCCTTCGATTTCCCTTCTAAATGTTTGTCTGAATTTCTCACTTCCTGTTTCTCCTCAGTAAACTTCACACCACCATCCGGGCGGGGTTTAGTCAGCCAGAACAGCTTACTGAACAGCTTACTGAGGAGGAACAGCAAGTGAGAAATTCAGACAAAGAAAACAAAAGAAAAAAAACATTTTAGAAGGGAAATCAAAGTAAAAGGTAAGTGAATCAACAATGCACTAGCTTAAAGGAACATATTTAGAAAATAAAAAACGAACTTTTACAACCCCTTTAAGGTCACATAATAATGTGCATTTGTAAAAACACAAATATACTTGTTTATGAAACAGTCAGGTAGGATATATAAATAAGTCTGCATGGCTTCCATAGGAAGGTACCAATAAGCATTTAGATTTGTTAAGTGTAAACGCAGTAGCATGTGCATACCTGCATAAGTGAATTGCAACTATTATAAGAATTCACTTCACAGCCAGAAATGCTGAATAAAACACAATAGTGACCGCAGTGAACGGTTAAACATTCAGGAATACGGTGCAAGCTTTATTCTTAAATTAAAAGGCACTGATTGACCACAGTACTAGCAGCATAACAGCGCTGTGCATTATTCAGTATTTATTGTGCACAAGTGTAATCAAATGACTGTATAAAAAGTCTAGCACAATCTCCAGATATCTGCAACTGTGTAAATTATACTCTTTTATATGGCTGTATAGGCAGGTATTTAAACTAAAAAACTACCATAATTGTCACGCCAGTTAATCAGCATTTTGAGGCTTTACCAGACATCCTTTTTAATTTCTGGCAAGAACAGTTTTTAAGAAGCATCAAGCCAGAAAGCCTCTCATATTTACATGCATTGTGCTACTGCTCTGACTCATACAATGATCTTTTCCCTTCATTATTTTTCCAAGAGAAAGTCAAATCAATCTGACTGTTTATACAAAGATCCACTAACATTTTAGAACGGTACTCCATCTAAAATATTTTCTTTAAAAGCCAGATAAAAAAACAGCAAACACTCTTTAATGGAGTAACCCTTATGCCGCGTACACGCGACCGGACTCTCTGGCAGACTGGGTCCAACGGGATCAGTCCGTTGGACAATCCAATAGTGTGTGTGGGCTAGCCCAATCGTTTTTAGAAAAATAAAAATAAAAAATAAATATAAATAAAAATCAGACGGACCTAGAAATAGAACAGGTTTCAAATCTATCCGACGGACTCTATTTCCGATGGGACTAAAAATCGGGAAAACCGTTCATCTGTGTGCTGGTCCGAAGGACCAAAGACGATGCAAGGGCAGCTATTGGCTACTGGCTGTTGAACTTCCTTGTTTAGTCCTGTTTGCGTCATTGCGTTCAAAACGAACAGATTTCCGAACAAACTTAGTCCGTTCGTTCAGAAAGTCCGTTGGGAAGACCGTCAAACCTAGTCTGCCGGAAAGTCCGGTCGTGTGTACGCGGCTATTGAAAACTCGGATGAGGTCTCTAATGAGTTTAGCTGATGGTTCATGTTATTTGTCCACTGTACGGTAACATCAATTATGCTACTGAAAATCAGTCAACGTTTACACTAGTGCGGCTGCAATTTTGATTCAATTTTCAGTGCGATTACGTAGTGCAACTTGGTTGCATTTTGGTGCGTTTTTGATACTACTGCGTTTTGACTCAGTCAGCAGGGATGAGTCATTGGTTTTTGTTACGGAGCCAGCATCCCAATAAATCAGTGACCCATCTCTGCTGTCAGCCTGGGGATTCACAACTGACAGCAGAATGTAAAGAAATTAGCCTGTCAGGAAAAATTAAAAGCAGTGTGTACAGGCATTCTTGGCACATCTCCATTGATGTCTATGGTGCACAACATTGCACTGCACCACACCAAAGAAGCACAGGATCCTTTTCCAAAATTGTGGCATGCTACATTGCATTGATGTGAATGGGCACCCTGTGATTTCCATTGTTGTGCGATTCTGTGCGACTCAAATCGCACTAGCGTGAACCAGGCCTCATATACTAAATTCAGTGTCAGGATGGCTGAACATTGTAAATTTGACCATATGCCTTTATGGTTCTTGTAATCAAAACATCTACATGTCCATAAGTGAGGTTGCACAGACAGGTCTGATAGTGAACTAGAGTTCAACAACTGATAAGTAGGTGGTGGATAGAAGTCATGAACTGCAATCAAGTTTTATGGTTTTAACCAGTTCAGCTGTCAGTGTACTATAGAACACACCGGCGATCTGTCACCCGATGTGTCCGCCAGATGACTTATCAGTGTACCGTTCTGCTGCCGGTACCAAGTGATTTCTGTAACCAATCACAACATCTCACGACAATTGTACACAATAGACAGCTTTCATTCATTGTGTTAATCTCTGCAATTGATCACATGGTATAGACCGGGCCAATGACAGCCCATTTATACTATGTGATTTGCTGTGGCCAATCAGTTCATTACAATAGTAAAAACCCTGAATACATCAATTTCATTCAGTAACAATGATTGTTTATAACAATGACAACAATATATTCACTGTTGTAAGCAAATCATGATCACCTCCCCAGAATAGTAAAGTGTCACTATGGTATTTTTTTTTTTTTTTCCATATTGCCCGCCATACACACAGGCCGAATATCAGTGGGTTCAACAGAAACCGGCTGATATTCAGCCCGTGTGTACACCAGCCTGCCTGACAGAACTAGGCCAAAATGGACGGCTTCTGTTGAACAGGAATACTGGAAATCCAGCATTCTATGCCTTTTTAAACGCACCAATCGCTGTATTAATGCCAAAAAAGTTTTTTTTAAATATATTTTTTGGGGATATTTATTATAGCAAATCATAAAAAAAAAAAAAAAAAAAAAATCATGCTTTTTTTTTTCAAAATTATCGCTTTTTTTGTTTATGGCGCAAAAAATAAAACTGCAGAGGTGATCAAATACCACCAAAAGAAAGCTCTATTTGTGGGGAAAAAAGGACGTAGATTTTGTTTGGAAGCCATGTCGCACGGCCGTGCAATTGTCAGTTAAAGCAACGCCGTGCCAAAATCACAAAAAGTGCTCTGGTCTTTGGCCAGCCAAATGATCCGGGGGCTTAAGTGGTTAAGCAATCACATTCAAACTCATGTTAAATGGGAGTCAGTACACAACTGCCATCATTTAAAGTGCCTCCGATTAACCCAAATAAAGTTCAGCTATATAAAGTTCAGCTATTCTAGTAGGTCTTTCCTGACATTTCCTTAGTCGCATCCTACAGCAAAAGCCATGGTCCACAGAGAGCTTCTAAAGCAGTGGTTCTCAACTCCTGTCCTCAGGACCCACTAACAGGCCAGGTTTGCAAGATAACTGAAATATATCACAAGTGATATAATTTTCTGCTCAGCGATTGCAGTATTCTAGTAATACTAGGTAATACTTAAAATCTGTCCTGTTAGTGGGTCCTGAGGACAGGAGTCGAGAACCACTGTTCTAAAGCATCAGGAGGGATCTCATTATTAAAAAGGTATCAGCCAAAAGAAGAGTACAAAAGAAATGACAAGGCATTAGATATACCATGAAACACAGTGAAGACAGTCATCAAGTGGAGACAATATGGCACGATAGTGACATTGCCAAGAACTGGACGTCCCTCCAAAATTGATAAAAAGACAAAAAAGAAAACTGGTCAGGGAGGCTGCCAAGAGACATACAGCAGCATTAAAGGAGCTGCAGGAATATCTGGCAAGTACTGGCTGTGTGGTACATGTGACAAAAATCTCCCGTATTCTTCAAAAGTATGTGGGAAAATGTGTTATGGTCTGATTAAACCAAGGTTGAACTTTTTCACCATAAATCCAAAAGATATGTTTGGAGCAAAAACAACACTGCATATAACCAAAAGAACACCATACCCACAGTGAAGCATGGTGGTGGCAGCATCATGCGTTGGGGCTGTTTTTCTTCAGCTGGAACATGGGCCTTAATCAAGGTAGAGGAAATTATGAACAGTTCCAAATACCAGTCAATATTGTCAAAAAACATTCAGACTTCTGCTAGAAAGCTGACCATGAAGAGGAACTTCATCTTTCAGCATTACAACGACCCAAAGCATACATCCAAACCAACAAAGGAATGGCTTCACCAGAAGATTAACGTTTTGGAATGTCCTAGCCAGAGTCCACACCTGAATCAGATTTGAAAATTTGTGCAGTGATCTGAAGAGAGCTGTGCACAGGAGATAGCCTCGCAATCTGATGGATTTGGAGTGTTATTGCAAAGAAGAGTGGGCAAATATTGCCAAGTCAAGATGTGCCATGCTGATAGACTCATACCCAAAAGACTGAGTGCTATAATAAAATCAAAAAGGTGCTTCAACAAAAGTATTAGTTTAAAGGTGTGCACACTTGTGCAACTATATTATTTTATTTACTTCCCTCCACCTAAAAGATTTCAGTTTGTTATTAAACTGAGTTGTACAGTTTATAGGTCACATTAAAAAGGGTGGAAAAATTTCTGAAATTATTTATGTAAGGGATCTCTGTCCTCAACAGGATTCTTTATTTAAGCACATGTAACAGGTATACAACTCAGGGACACTACCCCACCCCCTTGGATTCATGGCGGGGTAAACTGTCCAAGAAACAGACACACAGGTCAGGTGTATTCAAACTACTCATCAAAACAGTCTTGTCAGCAGGGAGGAGTCGCCCCCCCTACACATAGGCACACATTCCATAATATACTTTTCTTCCAAGGCCAAGAGATCCAACAGAACAATGGAATACAACCACACCCAAAGTGACTCCTACAGTGACACTTGGCACTAACACTTGTAGTAAGAAGAGGCGGCAAAACCGTAATCCTTGAAGTGTCGTTTATTGGTACAATTGGTGACAAACTGACGCATTTGGGCAATAGCCTTAGTCCTAGCTACGACTAAGGCTATTGCCCAAACGCGTCAGCTTATTTTATTGTCACGCTGATGTACAAATAAACAACACTTCAAGGATTACAGTTTTGCTGGCTCTTCTTACTACTGTTGCATTGGAGTGTGTTGGGACACTTCGAGCCTCGGCACCTGTGAATGGACCTGGTGTATGGAGTTGTCCCTGCAGAGAGCGCTGTTACCTTTCTTCCTTTCCATGCAAACACTTGTAGGGCTGGTGCGTGGGAACAGTAGGGAAATCAGGGTCCATGTCACAATTTATCTTTTTTTTTTTTTAAATCACAGAAACCTGACATTTTAACAGCAGTGTGTAGACTTTTTATAGCCACTGTATCGCTGTAACATTATTTATACTTTATAATCTATGTGGATGCTCAGATTGCATTGGAGTTGTGTAAGCCAACAGATGCCTTCTTAATGTGCATAATTATTGTGCTTCTTGCTCGGTCCTTCCTGAACAATTTAATTTGTTCACCGTTTCTCTGTAAAATGTATGAGGTGTACTCCTTTCTTTAAATAAAGATTTTTTTTTTTAAGGGAAGAAGAGGAAGGATAAAGAAGTTCCCTTTACCCTGGTCTTCCAGGGAAAGGCGGTCTAACCCTTCCAGGCAGTGTGCTGGAGATATTAAAGTGGAACTAAACTAAACTTGCTATAAAACTAAGCTGTTGCTTAAGCCAAAACGACTGCACCACCACTATATTCCCCGTGGTAGAACGCTAATTTTTTTTAAAATTATATTTCCTTTGAACAAACTGATGGGAACCCTATGAGGTTTCCATTGTATCATAGTGACAGGGACATTCGCATAGCTGATAATAGATGATGCATTAACTACACTGCCCTGGCCAGTACATAGATACACAATGTCTAACTAGATTAGGTGCCCATCGGCAGAGAATTCCTCAATCAGCCTGCTGTAATAATGAATCTGAAGGGTTTAATGCAAAGCATTAGTGGAAAACAACATCTAAATAATCCAGGTTACAACCGAGGAAGAGATGGACAAGACTTGAGTCAATAAACGAATAATAAAAAGCACAAATCTGTGCTCAGCAGTCTACTGGTGTGAGAATACTAGCAGCTGTTCGTATTTAACACCGAAGAGAAAGGTGATGTATATTCTCTGTACAAACAGCTGAAAGACGAGGCAGTAAATTGCTGTTAAACACAATGGGGCACCATCTACATAACACATTGGGGTTGATTTACTAAAGGCAAATAGACTGTGCACTTTTGAAAGTGCAGTTGCACCCTGCAAGGGCAGTTGCTCCAGAGCATAGTAAATAATGGAGAGCTCTGCTGGCTGCCATCATCCAATCACGTGTAAGCAAAAAGGCTGTTTTTGTAATTTTCCTTGCACATGATTGGACGATGGAAGTCAGAGCTCTCCATCATTTACTAAGCTCTGGACCAACTGCACTTGCAGCGTGCAAATGCACTTTCAAAAGTGCACAGTCTATTTGCCTTTAGTAAATCAACCCCAAAATTCCATACACTTACTGATCACATTGTCTAAAACAGTAAATAACCAAGGCATGCCATATTACTATGAAAAGAATGCGTGATCCCAGTAAAAGCAGACATGAAATTAAACACTAGATACAGTGAGCAAAAGATACACACCCAATTACTGCTGCCTAGTGTTTCATTGAAGTTTTTTATTTTTTTTGTTTAGTTGTTTTAAGACACATGTAATTAAGATAACAAATGCCCTTATGGATGTATGGTAATGTTAGGACGTTAACGAAAAATGAGCAGGCAATGTAAAAGCACTTAATTTTACGGTTAAGCAAAGGCTCTGCTTGGCCTAATTTACAAAATCATATTGATTTTCCAGCGTTTTAGAAGGGTTTTGCTACGGTCTACTACTGACACTTCAGATAAGCATCACTTCTTAATGGTGGGTATTGCTCTTTTGCTAACCAGGTTATTTCAACCAACCTTGCAGCAGCTTTAGAATCGACTGATGCCAATATGAAATATCATTAATACATTTTTCCCATATGCAAGTCGGGGTGGAACAGAAAGAGGTGGGCCTTTGCGTGTCCTTGGCATCTGCACACTTATACATTTTTTACATTTCAGCTACAGACAGACATACACCTAAGGCCCCTTTCACACATGCGAACCAGTCAGATCCGCCTGTCAGTTTTTTAGGTGGATCTGAGCGGTCGCTCCATACAGCTCTATGGAGCGATGGATGTCAGCGGTAACATGTCTGCTGACATCCAATCCGCTCCGCAAAATCCAGACAGATGGAAACCCCATTTTCAATCCGTCTGGCAGATCGGATGAAAATGGACAGGTGGTCCATAATCATCCGATCCCCCCATAGGGGATAGCGGACTCGGACAGGTCCGTCCCTGCACAGAGTGCAGAGACGGACTTGTCATGCGCCGGCTCAGCGAGGATCAACGGAGCGATCCCCGCCGAGCAAGCGGATGCTAAATACGGCCGCCCCCGCGTGAAAGGGGGCCAAATAAAATTTGATGCATAATTTAGGTCTGCGTGGGAGCACACATCGTGTTACTAAACCGAGGACCATGCCTTCACTATATCTGGTTTCCAACAATACACAGAACATGGAAATGCAATAGCTTTAGTAAATATAAACTGCTAAATACCCTTTCTCATCAGCAGTTAGCGCAGTATTGCGACTTCCATCAGTGTCAGGAGTTTTCATTCTACCCTGACTCCCTTATGAGGCTGCAGGACCCCTGACCCTCTGTCTTGACAGTGCTGATTGGGCCTGCGTGGATCACATACTCTCCCAAATTGAGCATGTTCAGCTTCCCTCCAAGGCTCTGTTCTATCAGGAGATAGTTTGGGGACATTGGAAGAAGGGGAGTATCAGAGAAGACAGGATCAACCTGCCTTTTTACACAATGCAGAGAATTAACCCCTTAGGTTCCACAGAGTAGAACAAGCATGTTATACTGCATATACAGACTGATTTTACGGTTGTGGGTTTAGTAACACTTTAATGAATTGAAACCTTTTTATACGTCAGCCAAACGCAGCTTGCACAAATACCAGCAATAACTTTGTGAAGATTAAGACCCCTTTCACACTGCCAGCGTTTTTCAGGCACGACAGTGAGCCTGAAAAAAAGCGGCTCCTCTCACTCCAGTGTGAAAGCCCGAGGGCTTTCACATAGGAGCGGTGCACTGGCAAGGCGTCACAAAAAGTCCTGCCAGCAGCTTCTATGGAGCGGTGAAGGAGCAGTGAACTCACCACTCCCCCACCGCTGCTCCACACTGAGATCAATGGGGCAGCGCTGCGATACCACCGGCAAAACGCTGCTCTGGCGGCATTTTGCGGGCAGATTTAACCCCTTTTCAGCCATTAGCGATGGGGGGGGTGTTAAAACCACCCCGCTAGCGCCCGAACAGCGACACTAAAACTGGTAAAGTGCTGCGTTACCGCCGACGCACCCCTCGGCTCAGTGCGAAAGGGGCCTTACTATCTGGCACCCCTCCAAAACCTTAAACCTGAAATCCTTTAAAATCAAACCAGGTTTCAGAAATAAGACCAAGTTTGAATAAGTGCTACAAAATGACAAATCTGTGTCTCGCTGGTGATTTGTCATGCAAAACACACAGTTTTTGTATATAGTTTGAGGTGTGCCTTTTAAACTGTTCTTAGAGTTTTATCATTAAATAATTGTAAAAGCATTTATTGTAAATAAAGTGCAAACATCACGTGCACTGTCCCGCCAGTGATGAGTAAATTCTGGTCCCGTGGCGTATAAAAGAAAGGGTGAATGTGTAATTAGTCAGAGCCCAGAGGCATATTATGTGAAAGTTATGAGAACAGGAATTAATCCACATTACTCTGGATCAAGAGTGAGCAAGTGAGTCATTTTGAACTCCCTGCAGGTAGCTAGTATCCATGGAAAAGTAGCTGCCCACGCGTCTCAGAGTGGAAGTGTCTGTACCATTAGATTTTTATTTTTCGGTGAAGAATTTACTGTTTCATGAAAAACATAAGTATTCACAACTACAGAAATGTCTGGGTCCGGTTACGCTCCTACGCTTTCCTACAGTTCACCAGTAGAAAAGGGTTTGAGAGGATGTCACATTTCTCATTGCATCAATTGGCCCCTGTGGGCAAGGGCTAGGAGGGGACAAGTAACCAGTTATGAAAGTGTCTTAAGAAAAAGATCTTAGTTTGCTTGAACTTGAGGGGATGTGAGTAGCCCTAAATCACAGGTACCCAACAACTTCCAACCAGTGGGAAGAGCCACCATGCCACACTTAACGAACATACCTGTCGTCTGGGAAGATTTTGGGACCGCACAATTGCAGAATCTCATTTTGTAAATGCATAGAAAAATGTAGCAGTGATTAATGGAGTACCCCTATAATCATAAGTTAGCCGGTACACCCTCCATTTTGCAGCACCCCTCGACTTATGCAAAAGGAAAAAAAAATTAATAAGTAAATAAATAAAAAAAGGGAAAGGAAGTCATGGTTCTCCCAATATCATATAAGGAGGGTATTGATTCACTTAGGGGTAGAAAAACATATTGAATAGCATTTTTTAATCCCAAGTATTTACACAACCGTTGAAGAGCATTGTATATCTTGCCCCAAGTGTCAAACTTATTTACCCCATCCACATTTCCAAAGTCTGCTAGTATTCTTGCCTATAGTTAAGGTAGCTATAGATCTGGAGGGCCACGGCAGAAGACTACCAAGAGGCACAAACACATTGTTGGTCCTTGACTATTCCATCCGGTGTCCAGAAGCAATTCCTCTCAGACAAACAACCTTTCAAGTGGTTCTAAGAGGACTTTCACACTGCGGTGCCCATAGTGTCGGCAGTAAAACGCTGCTATTTTTAGCGGCGTTTTATCGTCGGATTTGCAGTGCATTTCGGCCACTAGCGGGGCGCTTTTACCCCCCGCTAGCGGCTGAGAAAGGGTTAAAACTGCCTGCAATATGCCGCAATAGCGGCGTTTTGCCGGCAGTATTGCAGCGCTGCCCCATTGATTTCAATGGGGAGCAGCGGTGAAGGAGCGGTAAACTCACCGCTCCAAAGAAGCTGCTGGCAGGACTTTTCCTGACCTCCTGCCAGCGCACCGCTCCGGTGTGAAAGCCCTCGGGCTTTCACACTGGAGACAATCGTGCAGCAGTTTGAGGGCGGATTGCAAGCACTATTTCTAACGCTATAGCACCTGCAAAATGCTCCCGGTGTGAAAGGGGTCTAAAAGGCTGAAGGTTTTTTTTTTTTTTTTTCCTTTTTACCTTCATGTACTCTCTGCATTATGGTAAAAAAAACCTTCAGTGCAGCTCCCTGATCTCGATTCAGCACTGCTGTCAATCACGACAAGTGAAGAGAGAGTGGGAAGCCGGGTTGAGCCACACTCTAGGTGTCAATGGACACACAGAGAGTGGCCCGAGAACAAGCCTGTGCAAGTGCCCCCCATAGCAAGTGGCTTGCTAAGGAAAGCAGTGGCTCTCTCCATTTTCTCCCTCTCCTTATAGGGTCAGAGCCAACAGAGCCAATGGCTCCCACTGCTGTCAATCATAGGCAGTGAGAAGGGGGCAGGGCTAAGCCGCACTGTGTGCATCAATGGACACACAGCACAGCTCAGGAGTGAGCCTGCAAGAGTGCCCCCATAGCAAGTGGCTTTCTATGGTGGGAACTCGGCAAGGAGAGGAGTCAGGAGTACTAGAAGGGGACCAGAGAAGAGTGGCACAGTGGTTAGCGCTTTCACCAAGCAGTAAAAAGGGTAGCTGGTTCAAATCCCAACCATAACTCTACCTGCCTGGAGTTTACATGTTCTCCCTGTGCCTGCGTGGATTTCCTCCGTGTACTCTGGTTTCCTCCCACACTCCAAAGACATGCAGGTAGGTTAATTGGCTTCTGTCCAAAATTGACCCTAGTATATGAATGGGGACCTTGGATTGTGGGCTCCTTGAGGGTAGGGACCGATGTGAGTGTGCAATGTACAGGGATAGGGACAATTGTAGACACTCACTCAGGTTGAACTGGATGGACTGGTGTCTTTATTCAACCTTACTATGTAACTATGTAAGAGGAGGATCAGGGCTGCTCTGTGCAAAACCATTGCATAGAGCAGGTAAGCTTGACAGGTTTGTTTACAATCACCAAGTTTAGCAAAAGAGCGGTTCCATGTGTTTTTTCTGTTGAGGTACTGCTAGGGAAGTTTTGGTGGATCAAGGAATCCCTGCCATGTCAAAAAGGTAAGCAAAAGGTGTTTGGTTGTTGAAAATGACTCAACCGTACACCTCTGTAAAACACACACACACACACACACACACACACACACACACCCCTCCCCGATGGGCTGGTAGAATGGGTCATTAAAACCCTGAGATGTATGCTAGCAAATAGTGGTGCTAGGTATAGACAGTGGTTTTCTGTCAAATCGGCAGGGCTCCCATGAGGAGATCAGAGAGAAAAATCAGTGATGCCAACAACCAATATATACAGTGGCTTGCGAAAGTATTCGGCCCCCTTGAACTTTTCAACCTTTTGCCACATTTCAGGCTTCAAACAAAGATATATAAAAAAATTTTTTTGTGAAGAATCACCAACAAGTGGGACACAATTGTGAAGTGGAACGAAATCTATTGGATTTTTTAAACTTTTTTAACTAATAAAAAAATGAAGTGGGGCGTGCAAAATTATTCGGCCCCCTTGCGTTAATACTTTGTAGAGCCACCTTTTGCTGCGATTACAGCTGCAAGTCGCTTGGGGTATGTCTCTATCAGTTTTGCACATCGAGAGACTGAAATTCTTGCCCATTCTTCCTTGCAAAACAGCTCGAGCTCAGTGAGGTTGGATGGAGAGCGTTTGTGAACAGCAGTTTTCAGCTCTTTCCACAGATTCTCGATTGGATTCAGGTCTGGACTTTGACTTGGCCATTCTAACACCTGGATACGTTTATTTGTGAACCATTCCTTTGTAGATTTTGCTGTATGTTTGGGATCATTGTCTTGTTGGAAGATAAATCTCCATCCCAGTTTCAGGTCTTTTGCAGACTCCAACAGGTTTTCATCCAGAATGGTCCTGTATTTGGCTGCATCCATCTTCCCCTCAATTTTAACCATCTTCCCTGTCCCTGCTGAAGAAAAGCAGGCCCAAACCATGATGCTGCCACCACCATGTTTGACAGTGGGGATGGTGTGTTGAGGGTGATGAGCTGTGTTGCTTTTACGCCAAACATATCGTTTTGCATTGTGGGCAAAAAGTTTGATTTTGGTTTCATCTGACCAGAGCACCTTCTTCCACATGTTTGGTGTGTCTCCCAGGTGGCTTGTGGCAAACTTTAGATGAGACTTTTTAGGGATATCTTTGAGAAATGGCTTTCTTCTTGCCACTCTTCCATAAAGGCCAGATTTGTGCAGTGTACGACTGATTGTTGTCCTATGGACAGACTCTCCCACCTCAGCTGTAGTTCTCTGCAGTTCATCCAGAGTGATCATGGGCCTCTTGGCTGCATCTCTGATCAGTCTTCTCCTTGTCCGAGCTGAAAGTTTAGAGGGACGGCCAGGTCTTGGTAGATTTGCAGTGGTCTGATACTCCTTCCATTTCAAAATGATCGCTTGCACAGTGCTCCTTGGGATGTTTAAAGCTTGGGAAATCTTTTTGTATCCAAATCCGGCTTTAAACTTCTCCACAACAGTATTACGGACCTGCCTGGTGTGTTCCTTGGTCTTCATGATGCTCTCTGCACTTTCAACAGAACCCTGAGACTATCACAGAGCAGGTGCATTTATACAGAGACTTGATTACACACAGGTGGATTCTATTTATCACCATCAGTCATTTAGGACAACATTGGATAATTTAGAGATCCTCGCTGAACTTCTGGAGTGAGTTTGCTGCACTGAAAGTAAAGGGGCCGAATAATTTTGCACGCACCACTTTTCAGTTTTTTATTTGCTAAAAAAGTTTAAAATATCCAATAGATTTCGTTCCACTTCACAATTGTGTCCCACTTGTTGGCGATTCTTCACAAAAAATTTAAATTTTATATCTTTATGTTTGAAGCCTGAAATGTGGCAAAAGGTTGAAAAGTTTAAGGGGGCCGAATACTTTCGCAAGGCACTGTACCAGCCCAGAAAAAGGGAAGCATCTCCAAATATGCTATGTTAACCCATTAAGACCCAAGAAGGATCAGGGTGCTCCATCAGCAGAAACCGACCCTAAAATTATCACCACTGAAAGGTATACCAACGTTTAAGCCCTTGTGCACACGGTCGGAGATTCCCACGGAATGTGTCCGATCGGACCGTATTGTCGGATAATCCGACTGTGTGTGCTCTCCATCGGACTGTTTCCGTCGGAATATCCGACGGACCAAGTTTTCCAACGTGTCTATAAAATTTTCCGACAACATGGTCCGATCGGACATACTCCGATCATGTGTAGCCTACTCCGACTGACAAAGTGCCACGCATGCTCAGATCAAATTCCTAGACCAAAGTTATTGGCTACTAGCCTGAACGTAGTCCCATCGTAACGAAATAACCTCATCACATTATGTACAATCGGATTTTCCGACAACTTTGTCCGACCGTGTGTATACAACAGTTTCGGACAAAATCCGTCGGATTTGGTTGTCAGAATGTCCGACCGTGTGTACAAGGGCTTAGACGTCAGAGACAGCCTGCTACTCTGATTCAGGAGGGGGGAAAGTTTTTGCAATAGAATTACCTGACTGAACTAATGCAATTTAGCAAGACACTGGGGATGAAACTAACATCAAAAGTATAGTTAAAACCTCATCAGGGACCTGAAGGTCTGAGAAAGCCATTTTAAAATATGTACAGAAAATTTTGCCAGGGACCCATCACTGGACTGCTAATAGACGGTCACATGTATACTGCATTTAAAAAAAGCCGAGGGGGATATTATGTGAGGCACGGGCTGGCAGGGTTGTGGGTAGTGTACATGCGTCACCTAGGTTTTTCATCTACATATTATAAGTGGCTTCAGAAGCGGTGTTGGTTAAAGAATTTTTTTTTTCTCAGATCGTAAAAGGGCAAGTTCACCTTTTCATGAAAAATTTAAAAGTGAACCAACTCCAAAGATTTTGGCCACCCCTCTGGACCCCACGTCACTTCCGCCCAAGGCCCTTGAAGAGCTATGGGCGGAAGCAACATTTTGACATCACTTCCGCCCTACAATGATATGGAGACGGGTGCGGGCCATCTTCCCCTCACTTGTCTCCATGTCACACAAGGGACAACATTCAATCGCCTCCACTGCTGTCGACTGCTCCGGTAAGTGGCGAAGGGCAGCGGAGCGTGGCAGGGCCCTCTCCCGCCGCCAATAATAGTGATCTCGTGGCGAATCCGCTGCAGAGACCACTTTTATCTTGAAGCGGACCGCCTGCTGAAGAAGAGGATACTGGGGTTATAGCAGCTAGCTGCTGCCGTAACAACGATATTCCTCTTCAAAGTACTGACATAACTATGGTGAGCGGTCCAGAAGTGGTTAATCAGGCACCAACTTCTGTAGCATTTCTTAGACTATTCCCCCCAAGCTTGCCCCTTCTGGACTGGGCACACTTGCTAGTAGAATTGGTATCAAAGTCACCTTACCCATCACTTATACTCCTAAAATCCACCTGTCATCAGGTGTAAGCAGCTTTAGACATCAAAAAGGTACCCTCAGGGCCAAAATATATAAAGAAGTAGCTCTGTCATATCTTCTGCAATTCTCTTGTGGTCCTTTATGTTTGGGGATGTTGGGGGTGTGGGGGGTTTGGGGGGGGGCAGAGATTGATTAAAAGGAAAGTTTAAAGCTCAACTCTGACATGTAGAGATGTGTGTTATCTCCATGCCTAAAGTATTTAGGCTGGGTTCACTTTTGACCAAACACTACTGGTATCCTCGAAGGAACATACGTGGCTGGAGAGTAGGGAGCACCACTCTTAAGAGTTTACTGCCTTTATGGTAAACCACTGGTATACTAGTCCAAGCCAGTTAAAGTCCACCTCATGCATTCCACATCGCAAAGTAAAAAGGTAAGCTACACTCCCCATGCCACATGGAATGGTGGCCCCATCTTTATTCAAGAACATCTTTAGGGCTTAAAGTTTTTACCTCTGTAGTATTGGTTTCCAAACAAAAAAAAAAAAAAATTATATATATATAAACCCCACCAGCGCTTGATTTCAGTCTTTAGCAGTGTTCATTTACCCCAATACTCTGTTCCGCGTGCCACCAGAATAGGGAGTGATGGGAAATCCTCCCAGTAGAGAAGCAAATGGAAATAGAAACCTTTTATAATTTAAATATATTTTTGGTAGACCTACTTTAATGGCAGTTGCTTAGATCACAGAATTGCCTAGTAGCTCATCTGACTGATGGATGCAGACAGAGAAGGCGTCGTTCTGCATTTAATGAAGGTATGTTATTGCTGTTTAGCCAACTCCCTATGCTGCATAGCTTGTGTGTGGCCAGGACTGCAAACTTTTTATGAAATACCAATAGATGAATGTAGCGTTTATTTACTCCCCCAGGCTCCTCAGAAATACTGCACTGAAAGGATTCCAAGCACCAGCCACAAAAATAATACGGACAGTTGTGGGAGGAGGTCTACTTTAATTGAAGACTTTTCTTATTCACAAATAAAAAAAAAAGCCTAGAGGTCATCTTGCTCATAATATTTTCTGAAAGGCCGTTTCACACTGAGCTTATTAGCTTCATAGAAAAGAGCAGATGTGGGCTGAGAAGCTGAGCAAGAGCTGAAAGTGTGCTACAAGGGAGATGCCGATTTAGATCAAAAGGCTTAAAAGGAGAACAAAAAGTACAGGATAACAATTTGTGTAAAAGGTATCATTTTATAGAAACGTTAATATTGCTAGAACATTCAGTCATTTAGAGAGCTTTGTTACCGACGATGTTCCGTCATGCAGCTGTAAAATAATTCTGTAAACAGTCATAAAATGTGATAATTGAAGACAGTAGTGTGTACCATCTTCATGAAGGCAGAGTTTGAGTCTATGGATTTGCACTCCTCACCAGTACGATCTTCCATGTCCTGTGAACCCAGGCTGTCATGGACACGCTGCCTAGGGAGTTCTCTTTTCTCCAGCCTGGGCTCATAGTAATGCTGCATTCACACATCATTGCATTAGAACTATACAGAGCAGCAATAAGGACCAATTACTGCCACCTCTAGGCAAAGAAAGGAAGGACCTGGGACATCACAGGACCAGCCAAAAGAATTAAAATGCACGCATTTAAAGTGTCTAATAAAGAAAACATATGCATGCAATAATATAAATATCAAAAACTAAGGCGGATACCAACATTTTAGTGCTTGTGAAAATATCCAAGTGAAAAATATCAATACACCATAATAAAATCAAATACATCTGTGAAAGTGATTCAGAATGTACTGGGTACAAAACAATGGTGTGTTGGATCATAGTCCAAAGACGCCAAGTCCATAAGAAGTGGAGAGAGATGTTATTCCCCCCATTCCTAAATGGGCTGGGATGTGTACTCCCGATAAACCGGATGGTATACCTATGGATGCTTGTGCAGGTTCACATAGAAAAGGTGAGGTACCCTTACCGGAAATGGTGGACCCAAACACCAATGTGGAAGACAGTAATGTTTTTATTTATTTTTTTATCGATTTTTGTGATAAATTTTATATTCTGTATCTTGCAGATCATTGTAATATTTTTTATATTTGAATAAACCATAGCACAGAGTGGCCCGATCCTCCTCTTCTGGGGTCATCCAGTAGCACTCCTGGCTCCTCCTCTTCTTGAGTGCCTCCATTGAGAGCCACTTTCCACGGGGGCACTTGTGTGGGCGTGCTCCAGAGTCCTGCTGTTGCATCCACTGACACAGACAGCAGGAGTCAGCCCTGCCCCCCGTGTCACTGGATTTGATTGACATCAGCGGGAGACAATGGCTCCTGCTGTTATCAATCTATCCAATGAGGACCCGAGATGATAGCTGGGGCTGCTGTGCTCGTCCCACTCTCTGGTACGATCAGGTTCAGGCAAGTAAAAGGGGGGCTGCTACACTACAGAAGGGTTTTCATCTTAATGCCTTCTATGCATTAAAGTGAAAAACCTTCTGTAGTGTAGCAGCCCCCCAGAGCACCCATAGAATGCATTAAGCCCCTTTAAATTAGGTACTGTATGTGCTGTCCCCACAGAAACCCCATTCAACCACTAGGTGGTGCTCCTCCTTGAGGTTGCATCATTCTGGCAGGCTGGATTAACAGTACAGCTGTCCTGAACCATGCATACACGACTGTCATTTAGTGCAGCAATAAACAGAACATTCACTGCTAAACAAGGAGGGGAAGGAACTGAAGTCACTGGACCAGCCAAATGATTTAATAGGATTGTAAACACACACACACACACACACACACACACACACACACAAAGGTGGGTACACCCCTCACATTTTTGTAAATAGTTTATTATATGTTTTCATGTGACAACAAGAAATGTCACTTTGCTACAATGTAAAGTAGTGAGTGTACAGCTTGTATAACAGTGTAAAATTTGCTGTCCCTTCAATATAACAAACACACAGCCATTCATGTCTAAACCGCTGGCAACAAAAGGGAGTACACCCTAAAGTAAAAATGTCCAAATTAGCCATTTTTCCTCTCCGGTGTCATTTGACTCGTTAGTGTTACAAGGTCTCAGGTGTGAATGGGGAGCAGGTGTGTTAAATTTGGTGTTATCGCTCTCACCCTCTCATACTAGTGACTGGAAGTTCAACATGGCACCTCATAGCAAAAAACGGAGGATCTGAAAAAAAAAAAGAATTGTTGCTTTACATAAAGATGGCCTAGGCCAGGGATATGCAATTAGCGGACCTCCAGCTGTTGCAGAACTACAAGTCCCATGAGGCATAGCAAGACTCTGACAGCCACAAGCATGACACCCAGAGGCAGAGCATGATGGGAGTTGTAGTTTTGCAACAGCTGGAGGTCCGCTAATTGCATATCCCTGGCCTAGGCTATAAGAAGATTGCCAAGACCCTGAAACTGAGCTGCAGCACAGTGGCCAAGACCATACAGCAGTTTAACAAGACAAATTCAACTCAGAACAGGCCTTGTCATGGTCAACCAAAGAAGTTGAGTGCAAGTGCTCAGCATCATATCCAGAGGTTGTCCTTGGGAAATAGATGTAGGAGTGCTGCCAGCATTGCTGCAGAAGTTGAAGGTGTGTGTGGGGGGTGGGAGGGTTCAGCCTGTCAGTGCTCAGACCATACCCCACACACTGCATCAAATTGGTCCGCATGGCTGTCGTCCCAGAAGAAAGCCTCTTCTAAAGATGATGCACATGGATTACTGAAACCATGTCCTGTGGTCCGATGAGACCAAGATAAACTTATTTGGTTCAGATGGTTTCAAGCATGGGTGTTGGCAACCAGGTGAGGAGTACAAAGACAAGTGTGTCTTGCCTACAGTCAAGCATGGTGGTGGGAGTGTCATGGTCTGGGGCTGCATGAGTGCTGCTGGCACTGGGGAGCTACAGTTCATTGAGGGAAACACATGTACTGTGATATACTGCAGACCATGATCCCTTCCCTTCGGAGACTGGACCGGAGGTCAGTTTTTCAACATGATAAGGACCCCAAACACACCTCCAAGACTATCACTGCCTTGCTAAAGAAGCCAAGGGTAAAGGTGATGGACTGGCCAAGCATGTCTCCAGACCTAAACTCTATTGAGCATCTGTGGGGCATCCTCAAATGTAAGGTGGAGGATCGCAGATCTCCAACATCCACCAGCTCTGTGATGTCATCATGGAGGGGTGGAAGAGGACTCCAGTGGCAGCCTGTGAAGTTCTGGTGAACTCCATGCCCAAGAGGATTAAGGCAGTGAGGGAAAATAATGGTGGCCATACAAAATATTGACACTTTGGGGCCAATTTGGACATTTTCACTTAGGGGTGTATCTCTTTTTTTGCCAGCGGTTTAGACATTAATGAAGGGACAGCAAATTTACACTGTTATACAAGCTGTACACTCACTACTTTACATTGTAGCAAAGCAATTTCTGCAGTGTTGTCACATGAAAAGATATAATACTTTTGTGATAGAGATATATATTTATTATCATCATTATTATTATATTTTTATTTATTTCAAATAACAAACATATTAAAACTTACCTGCACTATTCAATGGTTTTGTACAGAGTAGCCCTAATCCTTCTCTTCTGGGGTCCCCTCCAAAGCATCTGGATCATCCCCCTTGCCAAGTGCCCCCATAGCAAACCACTTGCTATGAGGGCACTCGTGCAGGCTTGATTCTGAGCCATGTTGTGCTCTCAGGCACTACGCTGGATCTGGATCAAGATCAGGCTCAGGTAAGCATAAGGGGGAGCTGCACACAGAAGGTTTTTTTTACCCTAATGTATAGAATGCATTAACCACTTCAGCCCCGGAAGGATTTATTCCCTTAATGACCAGGCCATTTTTTGCGAAACGGCACTGTGGTGTTTAAACTGACAATTGTGCGACATTCTACCCAAACAAAATTGATGTATTTTTTTTCCCCCACAAATAGAACTTTCCTTTGGTGGTATTTGAGCACCTGTGCGGTTTATTTTTTGGGCTATAAACAAAAAAAAAAAAAAAAAATTATACATACAATATTATATATATATATATATATATATATATATATATATATATATATATATATATATATATATATATATATATATATATATTTTTTTTTTATTAGAGATTTTTTTTTTTCTACTATAATATATATCCAATAAAAATAATTCATCAATTTAGGCCAATATGTATTCCTCTACATATATTTGGTAAAAAAAATAAAATAAAAAAAAAATAAAAAAAAACCCAAAAAACAAATCCCACTAAGCTTACATTGATTGGTTTGCGCAAAAGTTATAGCCTTTACAAAATAGGGGATAGATTTAGAGACTTAAAATTTTTGTTATTATTTTTACTGGTAATGGTGGCGATCTTTGACGGGACTGCAACATTGTGGCAGACAAATCTGACCCTAAGTGACACCAATACAGTGATCAGTGCTAAAAAAAATTATATGTAGTAATCAATGTATAAATGACACTGGCCGGGAAGGGGTTAACCGTGTTCCCTCAGTGTGTGTTCCAACTGTGTGGGGGATGGTCTCACTGGGACAACACAGAGATCGCTTTTCCTGATCAATAGGAACAGCCGATCTCAGTGTTGTCTCCTGTCAGAACGGGAATCCGATGTACAGGTATGTTGTTTCACGCAGCTGGGGCTGGACTGACTGCCACAGCATATGCGTGGTTGGTGGTCCGGAAGTAGTGTAAACATAACCTTAAGGCTTTAGAACCATTTTAATGGATGTAAACTTTTTTTTATTTTATTTTTTTTATTTAAAGTGGAATTAAAAGCAAAGTAAAAAAAAAAAATCTTACATATCACGCAGTTTGTAACCAACATTAACTAAAGTAGTCTTTGTTTTTCCGAGTCCCCCCTGTAACTTTATTTTTTAGCCGCTGATCCTGCTGTTATTTTCAACTTTCTTTACAGACCAAGCTGCAGCAAAAGAGGAAGCAAGGTGGTTTAGACCAGGGGTCTCCAAACATTCCAAAGGGTGAGTTTACTGTCCTTCAGACTTTAGGGGGGCCCGACTGTGGCTAGTGGGAATATAAAAAAAAAAAAAAAAAAAAAAAAAGATACAGATGTCAGTGGGAATAAGCGATGTCCCTTCTTTGGTGTCAGTGGGAGGAATGGCACTTTATCGTTTGTCACTGGAAGGAATTGTGCCCCATCATTGGAAGGAATTAGAGCTGAAACAACTAATCGTTTAATCAACAACTAATCGATTATAAAATTAATTACTATATTCATAATCGATTAATCAGCCAGCCGTTTAGTTGACTTGCATACAGAATACATTAATTGTTTATATATCAGGAAATACAGTGCAGCACACATACAGCTCATTACACCATCCAGATGTGTCAGTAAGTGCCTGAGAGCTTGTGAATGTGTGAGGAGCAATGCCCCGTGGGACATGTAGTCCTCAGGCAGGAAGTGAGGGATTCTAAAAGCATAAGTATTGCCTCTAATAGTATATACTGTATATATATCTCCTCTAATAGTATACACAGTATATCTCTTCTGTCTGTCCTGAGTGGATTAGAGATTTTTCTATCTAACCACATAGTTGGATATTTATATTTACCACTGCATAGGAGATATTTAAGAATAAATTGCCTTTTTTTTTTCAACTTTACATATTAACTCAATTATACACCACGCATTTAAGGTTATTAACCAATTAATCAAAACAATAATCGGCCAACTAATCGATTATGAAAATAATCGTTAGTTGCAGCCCTAGAAGGAATTGTGCCCCTCCATTTGTGTCGGTGGAGGAAATTATGCCCCATTGTTGGTATCATTGGATGAAATAGTGCCAGATAAAAGCAAGCAAAAAGGCTGCATCCAGCCCCTGGGCCAGTTTGGAGACCACTGGTTTAGAAAAACCATTCAACACTGGCAAGGGTGCTTACAATGGTCAGTTTTTATTTAGGTAAAAAGTTTTCTGTAACTGCTTAAAAAGTTTTAACTGGCATTAGGCTTTAAGTTTAAGTTTGTTAGTTACCTGTGTACAATCCATCCAACACTACCCGATACAGAGAGTGCTGCTGTCCAAGTGCATCTCCTCCGCTTCTCCATAGAGTAACCCTAAGACAGTAACAGAGGAAATTTTCTCTCCGGCAACCTACGTGCTGGAAGAACACAGCGATTACTGCTAGCGGCTACATTAGTCGATAACAATAATCACATGGTCATACTCTCAAGTTGATCAACTTGGGTATATTAAGCATGTCTACACATGGTTCAAATCTTGACCAGTTCCTGCTGAACCAGCAGAGATTCGAACAGCCCATGGCCTGCTTAAGTGTGTTACTGGCAAAGCTGAACCAGATTTTGCACTCTCCAGTTGTAGTAAATCAGCTCATGATTCTGTAACTGCTTGATATTTTACATAGTGTAATTGATTAAATGGTACGAGACGTTTACCTTATACAAAGAGCTTCCCCCAATGATCCAGATTAGATCGATCTTCTCTTTCATTTCTGGTGTCTTCAGAAGGTGAACAGCCTCATCTAAACTCTTGGCAAGATAGTGAGCACCATTTGGAGGTTCACTGTAAAGAAGTAAGAAAGGCTTTTTTTTTTTAAAGAAAACATACATTTTTTGCATAAACTGAAATGCAAATCTTAATGCTCCCTATTGTCATATAGCTTCTAAATAAAATGATTCCAACAGTGAGCACTATGATTTGTCCTTCTATTTGAGCTATTGTTTGTAGCCACTCTGATCACTTTTACTTACAAAGAGAAATCACAGGCAGAGAAGAATACCAGGAACATGATTGTAGCTGCAACCATAATCCTGGTATAACCATCTCAATGCCAGGCTGTATTTATACGTACAGCAGTACTGAGATGGGTAAGGTGTAGGCATTAGGGAAATGGGATTGTGTCAAGCTCTACATTTCGGTGCCCCTTGTGATCTTTGGGGCTCACCTACTCTGAAATCTCTTGAATGAACAATGCACGGCTGTAACTATCGATTGTATATAGCCCCTTTTGTAAATTGCTTTCCTTTCTTATTTTAATTATGTTTTTCTATTAATAAATTGTTACATTATAATCATACCATTTGCCTAATCATTGGGTATTGAGATAGTCCAATCCTGTCCATTTTTGGGGCAGCCCTAGGTATCTCTCTTTAATAGCTTCTCCTAGAAGATAGAAGAGGCCTCCCACTTATGGAAACAAGCAACTGAAGTTGTATATTACAGGAATTTTTTTTAATTATATATTATATATATACACACACACATACATACAAATATAACCTTTTCCTCCTTTCACTAAAAATTATATTAAATAATAATTTTACATTCACTAAACATTTTTTGCTTTTACTTCCATCTACTGTTTTTTTCCGTTTCCTGGTTGAGTGAGGCACTGGTGATGTAACCCTGAACTTACAGCTGCATCCTGAGATCCAGGAATCCAGGAAGTAAAAGGGAGATGCAATATTCTGCCCTTAACACAGAACTAAACTCTTTCAATTAACATTAACTATATTTAATCCTTCCACTGCTAGCATTAGTAAATCGATAGATGGGAGACATGGATGGGTGAATTTGCTTAGAATATAAAAACAAATTAAATAATGTTTTGAGTTTGAGGTGCTCAGACACTTTAGCTCCACTTTAATGAAAGTGACCAGCATAAGAATATTGAGGAATAGTCTTAACCGCTTCCTGACCGCCTCACGCCGATATAAGTCGGCAGAAGGCACGTACAGGCAGAATCATGTACCTGTACGTTGCCCTTTAAGAGGTGGCGGGGGCGCGCGCCAATGGCGGTGGACTTACGCGCCCGCGGGAAGCTCCTTGAGTCCGGTCGCGGGTCCCTCGGACTCGTTCACCACGGGGATACCTGCGATCGCCTCACGGAGAGGGAGAACGGGGAGATGCTAAAGTAAACAAGCATCTCCCTGTTCTGCCTAGCAACAGTGACACTGATCTCTGCTCCCTGTGATTGGAGCAGAGATCAGCGGTCTGTAAAACACAGCCACGCCCCCACAGTTACCAACACGCCCCTAGGACACACTTAACCCCCTTCACTGCCAGTGTCATTTATACAGGAATCAGTGCATTTGTATAGCACTGATAGATGTATAAAATGACAATGGTCCCAAAAACGTGTCAAAAATATCTGATGTATCCACCATAATGTCGCAATAAATAAAAAAAAACGCAGATCGCCACCATTTAGAAAAAAAAATAATAAAAATGCCATAAAACCATCCCCTATTTTGTAAATGCTGTAACTTTTGTGAAAACCAATCAATATTGGCTTAGTGCGATTTTTTTTTCTACCAAAAATATGTAGAGAAATACGCATTGGCCTAAACTGAGGAAAACATTTTTTTTTTTTATATATTTTTGGGGGATATTATAGCAAAAAGTTAAAAATAATGCTTTTTATTCAAAAATTGTCGCTCTTTTTTTGTTTATAGCGCAAAAAATAATAAACTGCAGAGGTGATCAAATACCACCAAAAGAAAGCTCTATTTGTGGGGGGGGGAAAAAAAAAAAAAGGGACGTCAATTTTGTTTGGGAGCCACGTCACATGACCGCACAATTGTCAGTTAAAGCGACGCAGTGCCGAATTGCAAAAAGGGGTACATTTTTCCGGGGCTGAAGTGGTTAATAAGGTATGGAAAGAATAAAAAGTCAGCAATTATCTATAAGCACTTGTTTGTAGGCAGCCATTACTAAACAATTCTAAAAATTGCCGTTGTCATAATCGTTAGGCTAAGGGTTAATTTGCTCTTTAAAAAAAAACTAGTGCCCTGTATTGTATGAGCAGGAAAAAAAAAATAATTTGCAAAGACTAGATTTTATAATTGCAACAATGCATGTTATTCATGAATAAACCTTGAACTCCTAATCTTCCCGATTCAACTATCAGAGGTTTGCACTACCCAATGTATACCGAGACTCTAAACTCTTTCTACATGGTTACTATGGCGATAGCGTATGTATGATCTTTCACTCTGGAGACACAAAACAGACAGCCAAGGCCACATGTAGCAGCAGCAAAAGCTTTTCAGAATCTCAATGGATTCTGACACCCTGAAACTAGAAGCGTTTAGTACACAAATGAGCACAAAAATATAATGCAGAATGTAAAAGGTTGAACAAGGATTTATATGAAGGCAAATTCTCCCCTCAACTGCTCAGATTTATAGCTAAACTGCTTTACTCTCTTATGCTGGTACAAAGCCAACAACATTAATTCCTATAGTTTCCAGAGTACGAGTACGGATACTTTTTTTTTTAAATGTCATTTTACAGTGGTACTAATATGACGTGGACTGTCAGTCATTTTTTATTACTTTTTTTTACAGTTTCACTTTTAAAATATTACAAAGGTTTCCTTTTTTTTTTTTTTTTTAACACTGTTGGAGTGGGGTGGGCTTTGGTGAGACCCCTGACATCTCCCCTTTGAGACAGGGAAAGGGACTAGGGGACACAGATTCCTCAGTCCCTTTCTCTGCAGCCTCAGCTGCACTGAAGATGAATGGAAAGGAGGCAGAGGCTCCTGTCCATTCATAAACTGAAGCATCGTAATCATAGTTTACGATGCTCAGTTATGAATGGAGAGCGTCAGTGACTCTGTCCATTCGAAAAAAGAAGGAGCTGGTAAATTACATATATACCGGCTCCTTCCCGCTGCTCTCCATTCTGACAGATCTGGGACAGGGGAGGGCAGAGGAGCACAGTGTCATGGAGGAATAGGTGGAGTACAGGGAGGACACGGGGTGCACGGAGGACATGGAAGGGGACCGGACTGGAGCACATGCAGAACACGGGACAGTCGGGGGTGATCGGTGTGGCGGTGGGGGAGTTACAATCCCCAATCTCCCTGTGTGGCTTTCAATAAAGCATCTGAAAGCTGCAGGGGGTGGAGTAGGAGGAGGATAAGCAGCTGTCAGATGCTTTATTGAAAAGCCATACAGAGAGATTGGCGATTGTAACTCCCCTACCATCGCACCAATCGTCCCTGACTGTCCAGGTATCGGGTCAAGCATCAAAGCATTTGCACGAGTAGAGCTACTTGTGCAAATGCTTGGTATCGGTGCAAGCCTAATATGCATCATGCTAAGGATGAGCTCCGGCGTGTTCGAACAGCCCACGCGCAGAGCTTGCCAGGAAGTTGGCATTGCGTTGCTCTAATCACCAGCAGTGAGACAATGCAGTGATCGGGAAATGTCCAACTGCCTGTGATTAGTGCTGTGCCGACTACCTGGCGGGCTCTGCACGTGGGCTGTGCGAATATGCCGGAGCTCAAACCTTAATGCTGACTGAAAAAAAAAAAAAAAAAAAAAAGTAAAAATATTGGGAATAAAAGGAGAATTAAATTTTTATTTTTTATTTTTTTTAAAAGGCAGAAATCCATTGCCAGGCATAATCCATCAGCTACTGTAGGTACAGTTTTGTATGAAGCTATGTACATCATAGGAAAAGGTGTGGGAACCCTGCATCCTGTGATGTACTCAAGGAAAACGGTTTTACCGGTAAACAAAAATGCTAAAATTTCTTTATCAATATCCCAGGACATCTTCATATCCATTATGATAGGGATGTACCAAAGCACTAAAAGGAGGAAAGGGCAATGCAGCAACAATTCAACAGGCCCCAAAAATCAAAACCACAATAGGCTAGAACGTCAAAAGAGCCGCTTCCAAGACCCTTCCCTCCTCCGCAGGGGCCAGAACATCTACCAGGCAGAACTTAGTAAAGGTATAAATGGAAGACCAAGTAGCAGCCTTACAAACTTGAGCTACTGCTTGATGTTGAACAGCGGAACCAATTTCCTGAGAAATAGATCCACGTAGAAACTGTAGATCTTGAAGCTGCTTGTCCCTTCCTCAGTCAGAAAGAACAAACAGAATCAATTTGTCAAAATCAACAGTAGGTAAGGTACAGTGCCTTGCGAAAGTATTCGGCCCCCTTGAACTTTTCAACCTTTTGCCTTTTTCAGGCTTCAAACATAAAGATATAAAATTTTAATTTTTTGGGAAGAATCACCAACAAGTGGGACACAATTGTGAAGTGGAACAAAATCTATTGGATAATTTTAACTTTTTTAGCAAATAAAAAACTGAAAAGTGGTGCGTGCAAAATTATTCGGCCTCTTTACTTTCAGTGCAGCAAACTCACTCCAGAAGTTCAGCGAGGATCTCTGAATGATCCAATGTTGTCCTAAATGACTGATGGTGATAAAAATAATCCACCTGTGTGTAATCAAGTCTCTGTATAAATGCACCTGCTCTGTGATAGTCTCAGGGTTCTATTGAAAGCGCAGAGAGCATCATGAAGACCAAGGAACATACCAGGCAGGTCAGTAATACTGTTGTGGAGCAGTTTAAAGCCGGATTTGGATACAAAAAGATTTCCCAAGCTTTAAACATCCCAAGGAGCACTGTGCAAGCGATCATTTTGAAATGGAAGGAGTATCAGACCACTGCAAATCTACCAAGACCTGGCCGTCCCTCTAAACTTTCAGCTCAGACAAGGAGAAGACTGATCAGAGATGCAGCCAAGAGGCCCATGATCACTCTGGATGAACTGCAGAGAACTACAGCTGAGGTGGGAGAGTCTGTCCATAGGACAACAATCAGTCGTACACTGCACAAATCTGGCCTTTATGGAAGAGTGGCAAGAAGAAAGCCATTTCTCAATGATATCCATAAAAAGTCTCATCTAAAGTTTGCCACAAGCCACCTGGGAGACACACCAAACATGTGGAAGAAGGTGCTCTGGTCAGATGAAACCAAAATCGAACTTTTTGCCCACAATGCAAAATGATATGTTTGGCGTAAAAGCAACACAGCTCATCACCCTCAACACACCATCCCCACTGTCAAACATGGTGGTGGCAGCATCATGGTTTGGGCCTGCTTTTCTTCAGCAGGGACAGAGAAGATGGTTAAAATTGAGGGGAAGATGGATGCAGCCAAATACAGGACCATTCTGGATGAAAACCTTTTGGAGTCTGCAAAAGACCTGAAACTGGGACGGAGATTTATCTTCCAACAAGACAATGATCCCAAACATACAGCAAAATCTACAAAGGAATGGTTCACAAATAAACGTATCCAGGTGTTAGAATGGCCAAGTCAAAGTCCAGACCTGAATCCAATCGAGAATCTGTGGAAAGAGCTGAAAACTGCTGTTCACAAACGCTCTCCATCCAACCTCACTGAGCTCGAGCTGTTTTGCAAGGAAGAATGGGCAAGAATTTCAGTCTCTCGATGTGCAAAACTGATAGAGACATACCCCAAGCGACTTGAAGCTGTAATCGCAGCAAAAGGTGGCTCTACAAAGTATTAACGCAAGGGGGCCGAATAATTTTGCACGCCCCACTTTTCATTTTTTTATTAGTTAAAAAAAGTTTCAAAGATCCAATAGATTTCGTTCCACTTCACAATTGTGTCCCACTTGTTGGTGATTCGTCACAAAAAAAAATGTTATATCTTTATGTTTGAAGCCTGAAATGTGGCAAAAGGTTGAAAAGTTCAAGGGGGCCGAATACTTTCGCAAGGCACTGTAAATCTTTTAATGCACAAACCACATGCAAGATATGAAAAGCTCTATCTTCTGTCATCTGAGGAGAAGGACAGAAAGAAGGCAAAACAATATCCTGGTTGAATGAAGAAATCAGCTTAGGCAAAAAAGACAAACGGAGGTTGTAAGTCAAACTTCTCCCGCTGAATGACCAGGAAAGGTTCCTTACAGTCAAGAGAAACCAAATCTGAAAAATCTGTGAGCCAAAGTTATAACGACCAAAACAAGGAAGTGCTAAGTATTAAAGTGGTTGTAAACCCTTACAAACCACTTTGACCTACAGGTAAGCCTAGATTAAGGCTTACCTGTAGGTCCAAGAAATATCTCCTAAACCTATACGGTTTAGGAGATATTTGCCTGAAGACAGGCACCGCTGTCTACGGCGCATGTGCCGTAGACAGCGACGCACAGGCACACTGAGCGCGGCATTTCCAACAATGGATCTGGCGCGCGTGTCGGCTCCCGCGCGCATGCGCAGGAGTGTTGTCATCGCGGCCTCGCCGAATGACAGCGGCGGAGCTGCGAGACGCCACCAGCAAGATGGATGCGGCGGACTACAGGGGACAGCGGCGACTTCGCTGGCTCCTGTGTCAGGTAAGTGACACATAATGGGCTACTATGCGATGCATAGTAGTCCATTATGCTTTGCCTTTGCAGGGAATCAAAGAGGAAGTAAACTCATCAGGGTTTACTTCCTCTTTAAGCAAATGTCGTGGATGGGCTCAAAACAGACTTCATTAACACAGAAAAGAAGTTGAGGTCCCACAAAGCCAATGGGGTTTACATTGGTTAAGCAATGCATGCGATGCCCTGAAACTGTGCATATATTACTGCCTTGAATGAAGCATCAATCTTCCCACAACCCTCATGTAGACGTGTATTGAAGGTTGTGGTAAAGTCCAAAGTTGAGTTTGCAGCAACATGCATTCATCTTGGGGTAGGATCACTTTCGACTCCCAGATATTGCAGTTGTTCATTTGGGACCAAGGCCAATTTTGGAAGTGTAGGAGCCACTCATCCCTTTCAAAAGCGAGTACTGTCTGACGCAGATTTTATTCCAGACGTGAAGCAGATTACACCCGGAACAGGAGGCCATCCAGGTAACCCACAATGGGAATACCTTGACAACGTAGGCAACCCAAGACGTCAAAACAGCCAACACCTTGGTGAAAACCATGGGGGCTGTGGACAGGACGAATGGAAGAGCAACAAGCTAAAAAAGGTTTTCTCCCTATTGCAAACCACAGGAATTGTTGCCGTGGCAGGCAAATTGGGATGTGTAGATACCAATTCTTTATGTCTACTGACACCAGATAGATAATCCCCCCTGCTAGAGGAAGGTGACCATTAACCCTATAGATTCCATTCTGAGTTTTTATACACGAAGGAACTTGACCCTTGAGATCCAGAATTGGGCGAATACAAAGACATGAGGAGAAGATATGAGCAGAACTTCTGTCCCCCCGGGGACTAAACCAATAACTCTCTGTGCAAGCAGACAGAAAATTGAGTGCCTGAAAAAAAAAAAAAGTTTTTTTTGTGGGATCAAAAAAAAATAAAATAAAAATCTGAGTGCATGAAACACGAAAAGGGAATGCTCAGAAGTTCCAGCTTGTAACCAAGTTTCTATGCTGCAGACCCATTTGTCCACAATCAATCTCTGAGCCAAATGTCCGAAGGCCAGTAATAGGGCCCCCCCCCTACCTCTTAAATGGGAGGAGGTTTTGATGTCCATGGCTAGTTTCAGAATTCATTAGGCCTAGGTTTACAGCCAGAGGCCTTTGGATGAAAGGAATGCTTTTTGGAAGTACAGTAGAGGGGGGGGGGGGGTAGACTTCTGCACTACAGACTTTGCTTTCTTCTTAAATGGTTATAGCATACTCTTACACACAGTTACCTTTTGGATGCAATGATCCAAGCCAGGACCAAACGCTCCCCTTGAATGGGAAGGTGTTTAACCTGCTTCTAACAAGCCAGCTCAGCTGACCCACTTCAGGACCACAATACGTATACATACACGTTGAGGATTTGAAGTGGTTTACAGGGGTTATGGCTAAAGCCATTAGCCATAACTCCAGTATTTTAGTTTTTTTCAGCCGGTGACTCTCTCTCATAAAACAATCCAAGCAGCCGATTAGCCACTAGATCGCTTTTAGAAGCAGGAGGGCATTCCCCCACTCTCGCCGGTGTTTTTCGGGCTTACCGTTCTCACTGGCAAGCCCCGGAAATGATCCAACGGCACAGAGGTGAGGAGAGACCAGACCTCTGATCTAGGAGGACCAAAGCGAAATCATGATGTCACTTCCAGTCCAAGGCGGAAGTAAACAAAAGCAGTAGATCTGTTTTTTTTTCCACCCTTTGTGAACCCACGCTTTCAAAAAGGTATCCCCAGATCATTCCTTACAGAGGACATATCATCCCTTATTTCTACCACAAGGAATGTTTACTGCATTTGGGAACGTAGCCACCCTCTCTCTCTCTCACTCCTGAGGTGGACTAGGGACTATAAAATATGAGATTTGTAGCGTGCATATCACCACAACTAACGCACTACTGCTCATTCCAAATACAGAAGTGAGGGGGAAAAGGGAGAGGTTCAGGATCGGATGTAGAGAAGACTTCACATAGATGGGTACAACTTACAGTATCTCACAAAAGTGAGTACACCCCTCACATTTTTGTAAATATTTTATTATATCTTTTCATGTGACAACACTGAAGAAATGACACTTTGCTACAATGTAAAGTAGTGAGTGTACAGTTTGTATAACCGTGTAAATTTGCTGTCCCCTCAAAATAACTCAACACACAGCCGTTAATGTCTAAACTGCTGGCAACAAAAGTAAGTACACCCCTAAGTGAAAATATCCATATTGAGCCAAAATTTGCCATTTTCCCTCTCTGGTGTCATGTGACTCATTAGTGTTACAAGGTCTCAGGTGTGAATGGAGAGTAGGTGTGTTAAATTTGGATTTATCACTCTCACTCTCTCAAACTGGTCACTGGAAGTTCAACATGGCACTTCATGGCAAAAAACTTTGAGGATCTGAAAAATATTATTGTTGCTCTACACTGAAATAGCCTAGGCTATAAGAAGATTGCCAAGACCCCAAAACTGAGCTGCAGCATGGTGGCAAAGACCATACAGCAGTTTAATGCAAGCATTGCTGCAAAGGTTGAAGGGTGGGGGCCAGCCTGACGGTGCTCAAACCATACGCCGCACACTGCATTAAATTGGTCTGCATGGCTGTCATCCCAGAAGGAAGCCTCTTCTAAAGATGATGCACAAGTAAGCCTGCAAACAGTTTGCTGAAGACAAGCAAACTAAGGACATGTATTACTGGAAACATGTCCTGTGGTCTGATGAGACCAAGATGAAATTATTTGGTTCAGCGTATTATTTGGTCTTAAGCGTGTGTGACGGCAACCAGGTGAGGAGTACAAAGACAAGTGTGCCTACAGTCAAGAATGGTGGTGGGAGTGTCATGGTCTGGGACGGCATGAGTGCTGCCGATGTTCTGACACAAAGTGTACACCTATCGGATAGTGTGCGGCCCGTACTGCTCAGGCGCAGCACTTGCGCAGTACGGGGGACAAGGAGAAGCCGAATATCTCCGAAGAAGAAGAAGAGTCCAGGTTGAAGCCCCACCATCCAAGTGGACATAGGGTTGCAGATACTAAGAGGGCCCCTCGCGGGCTCGCCACGCTTCACTCGGCTCTTTTATATTCTAACTCTATGTCCACTTGGATGGTGAGGCTTGAACCTGGGACACAGTGCGCAGGCGCCGTTCTTCTTCGGAGATGTTCGGCTTCTCGGCGGACACTATGTGATGGGGGAAGAGTTTCTGATAGGACACCGGCACTGAGGAGCTACAGTTAATCGAGGGAACCATGAATGCCAACATGTACTGTGATATACTGAAGCAGAACACGATACCCTCCCTTCAGAGACTGGGCCACAGGGCAGTATTCCAACATAATGACCCCAAACACACCTCCAAGATGACCACTGCCTTGCTAAAGAAGTTGGGGGCTTATCTGGGAAAGAGATTGCTCCAGGATGCAGTATGGGAGGAAGGCAAGCCGGCAGAGTGATTCTACAGGAAATGTTCTGCTGGGAAACCTGGGGTCCTCTACACCATTAGGTAAATAATGAAAAAAAAAAAAGGAGGGGTAATGTGGCGCTACCTAAATATAAATAAACTCAATTTTAAAATTATACCAAAAAAAATAAAAAACCAATACAAATATAGCATATGTGTATTGTGTTAACAAATTCATGTGCAAAATTAATTAAAAATGCAGTGAAACTCCCAAAAAAATTTGCAAATACGCAATTGTGCAAATAAAGTGCAAAAAAGGGGGCCTGGCATTCATGTGGATATTACTTGACATGTGCCACCTACCTAAACATTGTTGCTAATAAAATACACCCCCTTGGTAGAAGCAGTATTTTCTGATGGCAGTGGAATCTTTCATCAGGATAATACGCTCTGGCACACTGCAAACATTTTTCAAGTATGGTTTGAGTAACACAACGATGAGTTTTAGGTGTTGACTTGGCATCCAATTTCTCCAGAGCATCTGTGGGATGTGCTGAAAAAACAGAGGTCTAGTGGTGTCTATGACTCAATGGGTCAGGGCTGTTTTGGAGGCAAAAGGGGAGCCTACTTAATATTAGGTGGGTAGTCATAAAGTTATGATTTATTATTCTATATATAAATATATAGAAAAAAATAAAAATAAATACTTGACCATACAGGATTGCACAAACATGAACTTTACTTACGTGAGCTCTCTGCTTAGAACAATATTTATTCTTCCTTTCAATGGTCGATTCTTCTCTGGTATAGAGAACCATGTTCTCCTGCCCATTATAACTACATTTTGCTTGCCTGTGTAGAAGAAGTGAAAATGGCAAGTTACACCAATCCAGCACATGGATTCTGCAGCTCATTAAACAAAAGTACTACTGTGCTGCCATCTTGTGGTAAATCTGCACATTGCAATTTTGTCTATTTTGTATTGTCTATACAAACATCGTGAAGTTAAAAGGATAACACCACTGCAGTCAAGAGGACGGAATGAAATGTCGCTATTTATTACAGTGCAATACACTGTATTCAATGTGTCAACACTACTCCGGACACAACGCACATCAGAAGCTTCTCTATAACCCAGCTACTGGTGTGAGCAGGCCCTGAGAGAAAAGCAGAGTCAGTTAAAAAAATTGCAGAGAAATAACTTCAGTGCCTCTATGAAAAGATGATAAATTGCTCCACAGTATCTGCAGCAACAAAGATCAGTAAGGGCTTTTTTTAAAAGCAAATGTACTGGTAATTATGAATAGACAAATACCTGAAATATACTAAACCTGGGCATTGGTTTACTTCTAAAGTTTCTAAAGAACTTCATCTCATAGTAGAACATAAACCAAGGAACCAAACGTTTGCAAGCTACTGAATTTTGAAACCAATAATGCAAGATTTTTTAAATTATTGTTTTCGCCCATCTTTTCACCCACAGCAAATCTACTTTATGTTGGCAAGCCACAAAAGGAGCTTGGTTCCTTAGTTATTAAAGCAGAGCTCCACCCAAAAGGGAACGCTCTGCGTTAAAGCCTCCTTCCCCAATCCAAACTTTAAATTTTTACATAGGAAAGCGGAACACCTCCTTAAGGTAGTTGTAAAGGTAGAAGTTTTTTTTTTTTTTTTTTTACCTTAATGCATTATAGTAAAAAACCTGATCTTGATCCATCGCTGTGCCCAAGAGCAGGGGCTCTCTGCCTTTTCACTGCCAATGGACACAGCAGCAGATGCCATTGTCTGCTGCTGCTGTCGATCACCTGCGAGGAGAGAGCTGGAGGAAGGGCTTAGCCGCGGTGTGCGTGTCTATGGACAGAGTGTGGCTGGGGATTGAGCCTACATGAATGCCCCCATAACAAGAGACTCTCTGTGGGGGCACTCAGCAGAGGGCCGGAGACGGGAACCAAGATGGAGGACCCCAGAACTGGAGAATCGGGGCTGCTCTGTGCAAAACCACTGCACAGAGAAGGGAAGTATAACATCAAGTCCTCTACTCCCTTTCCCCTCCTCTCTCTACAATACACATTACTCACCCAGGCCTTACTCTTGCTGGGACCAGGTCCCAACTCAGGACCTTTGTAATAGCACTACCAACGTGGTCTGATACCACATTTTTGTACTTGTTTGTTTTTGCTTTTTATACTAACTACAAGGCTGAAAAACATTATTTTGCATTGTCTCAGAACCCACTAGTTTTGGTTTTATTTTTTATTTTTTTACAGCCAAAAACAGTTGACAACAGCCTATGTGTGCATAGACACATAGGATAACATGCTGGAGAGTTTATTGACTGTAGAACCCCCCCCCCCCCAAAAAAAAAAAAAAAAAAACAATCTGAAGCCAAAAACAGCAGCTGTAAAAACATCCAGTGTGCATGATGCCTAAATGTTATTGGAGAAATATACAAAATAATTTTGAGACCACACATACAGTTTAAGCTTTATTTACTGAATGAAGGCAAATAATAAAAGGATAAATATGCAAAGAGAAATATGGTAACTACCCCTACAAACCTACTTTTAACCTCTTGACAACTGGGCACTTAAACCCCCCTCGTGACCAGACCAATTTTCAGCTTTCGGTGCTCTCACACTTTAAATGACAATTACTCATGCAACACTGTACCCAAATGAATTTTTTGTCCTTTTTTTCATACAAATAGAGCTTTCTTTTGATTGTATTTGATTACCTCTGGGTTTTTTATTTTTTGTATTATAAATGAAAAAAGATTTTGAAAAAAACAAACAAACGCATTTTTCTTTGTTTCTGTGATAAAAATTTGCAAATTATTAATTTTTCTTCATAAATTTTGGCCACAATTTATACAGCTACATATCTTTGGTAAAAATAACCCAAATTGTGGATATTATTTGGTCTTTGTGAAAGTTAGAGCCCACAAGCTATGGTGCAAATCATAACAAAATAATGATCACACCTGAAGTACTGGTGGCCTAACTCAATTCTTGTGAACCCAACAAGCCAGGAAAGTAGAAATGCCCCCCAAATGACCCCTTTTTGGAAAGTAGAAATTCCAAGGTATTTAGTAAGAGGCATGGTGAGGGTTTTGATGTTGTCATTTTTTTCCACACAATTCTTTGCAAAATGAACATTTTTTTTTCCCCACATAATTGTCATTGTGAGGCCGCGTACACACGGGCGGACTGTTCGTCCAACTTTGTCCGCTGAACAGTGTTTGGGCGGACAGTCCGCTCGTGTGTGGGCTTTCAGCGGACAGTTTCAGTGGACAGTTTGACGGACAAGGTTTTTCGGAAATTCCGTAAAACTGTCCGCTGAAACCTTGTTTCAGCGAACAGTCCGCTCGTGTGTAGGCTTGTTCGTCAAACAAAGTTGCGCGCATGCTCAGAAAGGATTTTCACGCCGAAAGCTGTGCAGTGTATAGGACGTCGTATTTTTCGTCCCGTCGTACGTGCCGTTCACGTCATCGCGCACGGTTTCAGCAAACTGTTCGTCCGTCGTGTGTGGCCATGTCCGTCCATGCTAAGTTTGAGCGGACTGTTTGCCGAAACTGTTGGACGGACAAAGTTGGGCGAACAGTCCGCGCGTGTGTACGCGGCCTAATAGGTTATTTCTCTCACATGCCATGTGTATACCACAAATGACACCCCAAAATAAATTCTGCTACTCCTCCTGAGCATTACAATACCACATGTGTGGGACTTTTCCACAGCCTATCCACTTAGAGAGGCTCAACATGCAGGGAGCGCGTCACGTGTTCTAGGAGCATAAATTACACATCTAACTTGTTGACTACCCATTATCCTTTTGAAGGCCCTGGAGCACCAGGACAATGACGCAGCACTGATGACAGATGGCACTAACAACACGTGGCACAGATGGCACTGTCATGTACTGTGGGCACTTTATTTTCGTTTTTTCTTTTAATCACTGCCCCTGCAGCCGCTAATCTCTCCCTCCTCACACGCTGTCTGTGTGAGGAGGGAGAGCCGGTGATGAGAGATGATCTCATGTTTACATATGAGATCATCTCTCATTGGACACGCCAATCGCGCTGTAAACAGCTGCAGTGATTGGCCATTTACAGCGATTTGTGACTGGTTGTGTCCAAGGGACACGGGCAGCACAGAATTTCTCTGATGCGCGCTCGCAGGAGTGCGCATCACGGAAGTAAACAGGAGGATGTCCAGGGACGTCCTCCCGGCAATTGGCGTCTGCTCTGCAGCCATCTTTTGGCTATATCATGGATGCCTAGTGGTTAAGAAAGATGCCTGGCTGTCACTGGGTTCAACACTATGGGGGTTATTTACTAAAGGAAAATCCACTTTGCACTGCAAGTGCACTTGGAAGTAAAGTCGCTGTAGATCCAAGGGGGACATGCAAGGAAAATAAAACAGTATTTTAACTTGCACATGATTGGATGATAAAATCAGCAGAGCTTCCCCTCATTTTAGATCTACCCCTTAGAATTAGAGCGACTGCACTTCCAAGTGCACTTGCAGTGCAAAGTGGATTTGTCTTTCGTAAATAACACCCTATGAGTTATAGAACAAGCAACCAGATCAGGATTTCAACTGTCTAAACTACATGTGCCGTCTTCAACTGTGGCAGACAGACGTTTAGTTCTCAATCAGCTTGTGACAAAAAAAAAAAAAAGTACCTTCGGTAGTTGGTGTCATAGTCAGCCGTTGAAAATGTTTAAATTCATTTCTGAAATACAATGAAGAATGATGTAAGATATAAAAAAACAAAAATGACAGATCACTTATAGCAATAGAATCTTAATAAGGATCAGCAGAAAATACGAGATGCATTCTGGCTCCACTTCAATACTACCGCACACCTCTCATAACTCCATAAATTCAAACAGCGATTGAAGCCAGGATAATTAAAAAGAATAAGTACCAATACAGCTTACTACCTGCACATTAATGGCTGTGTGTTGAGTTATTTTGAGGGGACAGCAAATTTACACTGTTATACAAGCTGTACAGTCACTACTTTACATTGTAGCAAAGTGTCATTTCTTCAGTGTTGTCAGGTGAAAAGATATAATAAAATATTTATTAAAATGTGAGGGATGTAATATATAAAAAATTTTCTCTCTATTGCCCAAAAATGATTTACCAGCTACATACTGCAAGCACTGGGTCCCCTCTGCTATTGGCCCTGTAACAGTTACAGCGTCTGCTACATCTAGGTATGTACTGTGAGTGAACATCTTTTAAAACAAATTGTATTACTGATCTTTTTAGCCCTCACCAGGAATACTAGAGCCAAGCAACAGAAATAGCAGATGCACTACCATTTTCTCCCTGGAAATTGAATATCCTTTGAAGTGGAACACACACACTAGAGCTGCACGATTCTGGCCAAAATGAGAATCACTATTTTTTTGCTTAGAAAAAAAAAAAAAAAGGGATGGATCACAAATCTCTCACGAAGAAGAAGACGAAGAAGACGGAGACGAAGACGACGACGAAGACGACGACGAAGACGACGAAGAAGCTAACTGAACTGTTTTTTTTCTTTAAAAAAAAAAAATGCATTTTGAAAGACCGCTGCGCAAATACAGTGTGACATACAATATTGCAACAACCACCATTTTATTCTCTAGGGTGTCTACTACAAAAAAAAGTTAGAAATATATACTGAGCAATTTTCATTTTGTAGCGAAAAATTTTTTTTTTTAACTTGAAACCAACAAATGTCAGATGTCATTGACAAATTGTTACAATGTTTATACTTAAGTTCAACTGATAAAGAATGTTTCGATTTTTGGCAGACTGCCCAGTTTTTCTCTTCCTTTCTTTTGAAGGCTGTGGCTTCAGAAGAGCAGAGAGAATTCTTTGTATAGAAAGAATTGTGAAACACTAGTCAAGATCGCGATAACGATCCTTTGACGATTAATTGTGCAGCTCTAACACACACACAAACACACACACACACACACACCAGCATGTATGCCCCCATAGCAAGCGCTTGCTATGGGGGCATACACAGAAAAAGATAAAGCTAAGAGCACCGATGGGGGACCCCAGAAAAGGAGGTTTGGGCCACTCTATACAATACCATTGCACGGAGCAGTAAGTATAACTTGTTATTTTGTTTAAAAGTGCCTTTAATAACACTTAAGCTGGTCATACATGGCTGAGAAACTGAGCCAGCTGCATGCAAGACATTTGGGTGGCTCCGTAATGTCAGCCAACAGCGGGCTTTAGCTCACTGTCAGCTGATTCTGGGTCACAGGAGAGCAAAAGAAAGTGCACCCCTATGACCAACATGAGAAGTATGGACAAAACAGCTTTCGCATTAGTTCTCCATTAATACGCAGGGAATGGCTTGCTTTGTGATAATGTCCAAACTACTGTATATCAAAGGGTCTTTGGAAATTGATACTCAAGTTCATTTTATTTGACAATTTAGGAGACCTCTAAAAGGCAAAAATACCTAAAGTGTTTGTTACCCCAACACTTCATATTCCTGATATATGCCTGCTGTACCATGTACTTGTATGAGAAAGTATTCTGTCCTCTTTGTATTGTCCCGTGTGTGAAATCCCTGGTAATCCTGCCAGTCACTTTACTTTCCTATTAAAAATTGACCACACTAAGCAGCAGAGCACCATAATGGTCAGTTCTCTAGCTATGCTAGGAACTCAGTGTACTCTCCTCCAATGATCAGACTTGTACTGACACGCCCCCACCTCACACAGCCATTCATTGGAAAGTTCAGTGTACTGTTGCTTCTTCTCCGCCCATATCTTATGCAGCTGAGAACAGAGGGAATGTGATTACTTATAAAAAGGGAAAAAAAAAAAAAAAAAAAAGGTTTTTTTTTTTTTTTTTATATCTACACAAAAACCTTTTGGCATTTCATTTCTATTTTAAACTGAATGTGTTGTTTACAATCACTTCAAGCTAGCCATACATGGCTCAAACAACACAACCTGTCTCAACAAAGGTCTGACTTAAAAGCAGTAGAGATTTCCTTAACCCAACTTATATAGGGGTGCCTTATCATGGCCATACACACTTCGATAAAACAATCAATTCATTTCCTGATCAATCCCTTCTGATAGGAATAACTGATACATAGAGGACAACTCATTCGACTGATAAGCCACATGTGGGGAACTGGATTTTGATTGAAAGCTAAGATATGATTGTAACTTTGATTGAAAATGTATCGATCACATTTCAGTTTCCACCATGCAATCTCACATTCTGATTGGATGAAAAACTGTCATATTTACAAATAAAAGATCTCAGTGCTGCCGATCGATGCAAAGTGATCAACAATTAACCGCCCTGACTGAAACTGATCAGTCAGTCAGCCGAAGACTAAATTGATCGGAAGGGAAGATATGGCTATTAGATTCGTTCGAATTGCTCATCAATAGGATAATATAAATCAAAATCAAATGCATGATGACCATTAGATGTAGTGCAGAAGCTTGTAAATCCGCCTGCTGAAAAGAGGATTATCACGTGTACCTGTGTGCACAGAATACAATAACATGCTGATCACACACCTGACAGAAAGCTGAGTAATACATATCTTCTAGCAGCTAGATAAGAAAGCTGGTACTTTGCACTTTGATCTTTCAGCAGGATAAAGGCTGGAATCTCATCTATGCAGTTTTAGTGCTTTTTGCAGATTTGCACTAAAGAATGTGTTCCATAGGAAACAATGTTAAATGGACTGTAGTGCAAATCTGCAAAATGCAAAAAGAACTAAAAACGCATAGGTGTGAATCCAGCCTAAAAGCCTCGTAGCTAGATGTCTATATATAGTGAGGAATATGGTCCAGGAGACTGGTATATGCTTCCTTGTATTGTTTTTTTTCTGCTGTTTAAATTTTCCACCCAAAAAAAGGAGGGAAGAAGAATGAAGGACACCCCTGTGCGACTGATAAAGAGCAGCGTGATTGCATGTTGGGAACGCACACAATTTTGTACATGTTCTGCAACACGCAGTAATGTGAACCAGGCCTTAGGCTGGGGTGCCTCCAGACTTAACGCAGTAGTCAAGTCGGCTTTATGACTTGTACCTACAGGTAAGAGTATAAAGAAGACTTACCTGTAGGTACAAGGACTATCTCCTAACTTTTGTGCAAACCAATCAATATAAGCTGATTTGTTTTTGTTTTTTACCAACGTATGTAGAAGAATACATATTGGCCGAAACTGAAAAATAAATTTGTTTTTTTTTTTAGATTTTTTTGGGATATGTATTAGAGCAGAAAGTAAAAAAAAATATTGCGCAATTGTCAGTTAACGCGATGCAGTGCCGTATTGCAAAAAATGACCTAGTCATTAAGGGGATAAATCCTTCCGGGGCTGAAGTGGTTAAAGGGACTTTTCAAGGGTGCTGTGACTGGCTAAGAAAGTAGTGGGCTAGATTATTCTGGATGTTCCTTAGTGGCCAGGAAATTAGGAGCCTCTCCCTGAGTCTCAGGCCCTGAACAAGCATGCAGCCAGTGAAGTCCCAGCACTCTATATCCAGGTCAGGTGATGGAAGCATTGTGCTGGACATTGCATGTTGTGCTTGCTCCCAGAATATTGGAAAGCTGCCTATAGAGAGCATGCATGCTCAACCTGTGATCCTCCAGCTGTTGAAGAACTACAAGTCCCATGAGGCATTGCAAGACTGATAATTACAGCCATGACATCTACAGGCAGAGGCACGATGGGACTTGTAGTTTCGCAACAGGTGGCGGGTGACAGGTAGAGCACCCATGCTATAGACAGAGCAATGCTGAGCGCACACCCCCGGGTCAGCAGATCGGTGCACACATTACCTGAGCAGAGGCCATGGTAGGGTCCCATTCAGGCCGATACCCTGCCCCGGAGGACACACCGCCACTATAGCATTCAGCAGTAGATTCCTCATTGCTCTCTATGATCACACACAGGATCTGTCCTCTTCACCAAGCAATAAGAGGGGGCGGGACACCCGGGGTGGGGGTGGAGTTCGACGCCGGGCACTGAGGCGGCTCGTACCGGAGGAGGCGGGGTTTGTGCGGCATGTACACAAACACTGCACTTCCTGAAATGGGCGGAGCAACGCCGGGACAACACGTGTCCCCCAGACCATTCACTTCTCCCGCCATCACCCGCCCCGCCCTTCGCATGTCATCGCCTCTAGGCGGAGATTGGGTGCCAGCCAACCAGACATTGGCTGCTAAGAAGAGGGCGTGTCTAGGACTCTCCAGCATGGCGCCGTGCGCTGTATGGACAAGTGATTTGTAGGATGCGGCGGCGGCAGAAAGCAGGCCGGTCTCCGGCCCCAGCCCTGTCCCAGCCCGTCATCAGTCACTTCTTCAGACCTCAGGGTGGTGGGGCCCCGCGATCACCGACAGTCCAGCCTGCACAGGTCAGCAGAGTCCATGACACTGGGAGGGGGAGGGATCAGCCCCATCTGTCAGCACACAGCATGGGATCTCTGCTGCTTATGAAGAATCGCTCCTAGATGTCCTATATACTGACCTGTCCCTGATCATCACACACGCCTGTAATGGGCTCTTGGTTGTTTAACCTGCCTAATCCTTCTTCTGACATTTGTAGCTTACACATTAAAAATATCTGTATTTTTTGCTAGAAAATGAGCCCCCATTCTATATATTTTTGTAGCAGAGACCCTTGAAAATAAAATAGCGATCGTTGCAATATTTTCTGTCACCCTGTGTATTTGCACAACAGTCTTTCAAATGCAATTTTTTTGGAAGAAATACACTTGTGTGAATTAGAAACAAAACCGTATAGTTAGCACAATTTTTTTTTTTGTATAATATGAAAGATGATGTTACGCCAACTAAATAGATACCTACCATGTCATGCTTTAAAATTGTGCTCATTTGTGGAATGGCGACAAATTACAGTATTTAAGGAAACATTTAAATTTCTGGAGAGAAGGGTTTGGGCTAGAATTATTGCTCTCGCTCTAACGATCGCAGCGATACCTCACATGTGTGGTTTGAAAGTCGTTTACGTATTCGTTCACTTCTGCACGCGAGCAAGGGGGATGGGGCGCTTTTACTTTATATTTTATTTATTTTTTTCACTTTTATTGCTGTCACAAGGAATGTAATCGGCAGTGATCGGACTGTGTTGTCGGATAATCCGACTGTGTGTGGTATGCATCGGAATGTTTCCGTCGGAATATCCGTTGGACCCAAATTTCCAACTTGTTTGAAATATTTCCCGACCAACTGGTTCAATCGGACATACTCCGATCATGTGTAGAGAATTTTGATCGGACCAAGTGCCACGCATGCTCAGATCAAATTCCTACATCAAAGCTATTGGCTACTAGCCTGAATGTAGTCCCATCGTAACGAAATTACGCCATCATGTTCTGAAAGATCGGATTTTTCGACAACTTAGTCCGACCATGTGTATGCAACAGTTTCGGACAAGATCCGACGGGCAAAATCCGATGGATTTGGTTGTCGAAATCTCCGACCGTGTGTACAGGGGCTTAGACTTTTCTCTTCCTGATTCACCTGTGGGTGTGGATTCTTGCCATACACTGTGAGAGAGCTGATTGAAGGAAAGGTGCACACACCCCTCTCCACATAGGCAGAGACTTGCAGAGCTGTGCTGTGAATCGACCATCTCTCTGCCAATCTATTTATAGCACCCACCTTGACACAAAATTCAGCCTGGTTTTATGACAGTTGGTGGAGAACCTGTCGGAAGTTATGCTGATAGAAGAATGAAGCAGGAGAAAGCCACATGACTTAGGGCTTTGAAGAGAGATAACAAAACACTGCAGATATTTGCCCAGCTCAAATTTCATGAATGGGGTTTACATTCACCTTAAGGACTGGAAGGTTTTACCCCCTTAATGACCAGGCCATTTTTTGTGATGCAGCACTGTTATTTTAAGTGACAATTGCGTGGTCTTGCGACGCTGTATCCAAATAAAATTGATTTCCCTTTTTTCCCCACAAATCAAGCTTTCTTTTGGGCAACAATTTTTTCTTTTTTTTTTCTTTTGTGCGACTGCAGCGTTGTGGTGGACAGATCGGACACCTAACTGATACTTTTTTGGGAGCCAGTGACATTATTACAGTGATCAGTGCTAAAAATGTGCACTGACACTGTATAAATGATACTTGCAGGGAAGGGGTTAACATCAGGGGCAATCAAAGGGTTAAGTGTGTTCCCTGTTTGTGCTTTCTTACTGTGTGTGTGTGTGTGTGTGTGTGTGGGGGGGGGGGGGGGGGGGGGGGTATAGAATTGCAGAAGGCCTCTGAGGTATAAAAGAGGTTGGAACATTCAAAAGGAGGTACCTTCCAAATGAATGCAGAGTTCCACCCAAAAGTGGAACTTCGCTTTAAGCACTTTTCACCCTCTTACATGCCACTTTTGGCATGTCATTTTTTTGGGGGGGGGGGGGGGCAACAGGTACCTAGTTTTGACAGGTCCCAATCTCCTGCAATCCTTTGGGACATGTCACAGGTCCCAGAAGATTGCCTGGCCACTAGGAAAGTGCAGTGGGCAACCCGCTACGCTGCCGCAAGCTGTCACAGCTGGGTGCCCACACTTGCAATGATGCCACAGGAGGAGGAGAGGAGCGAGGCTTCGGGCTGCCGCATCGGTGGACCATGGGACAGGTGAGCGTCTGTTTATTAAAAGTCAGCAGCTACACTGTTTATTTGTAGCTGCTTTAAGCTAAAAATTAGGGGTGGAGACAGTTCCCCAAACTTGTCTCCGAAAAACAGGGGAATGGACTAGCTCGGTACCGATAAGACGGCATACACATGAGTTAAATAAAAAAGTATAATTTTCTTATACATAAAGTTAAAGCAGGATATCATGTACAATGTTTATACAAAACAATAAAATACAAAGGTGACCCTATGGGTGTAATACTAATACCTAATGTACTCCCAAATCGATGTAGACAGAAGGTATAGTAGGTCCCCACAGGACATGTGGTCCTCTACGTGTATAATTACTTATAGGGATGAAAAAGGATGAGTGTTCTGTTCCTTATCCATAAACCCATATACAGGGTCACAGCCAAGGCTCCACCAAAGCTCCCCCCAGGGCGGATATGGGGATGTGTTGCAAGTGCATGGATTCTGCAGTGCCTGAATCGAATATATGAATAATCATATATAAATATTCAAATATAAGGCCATAGAAAGATAAAGAAAGAATGGTGCAAGACAAGCGATGGCTAAATGTGGCACAAAGTGCTAAAAGCCACCCCATAAAAAATCCATGGCAATCTATAATAGACTGTAAATAAGAGAGAAATATGGTAAAAAGCTCACCTTAAAGTAGGTATAACAAAGTGTCTCCCCTTGGCAAGGCATCCACTGCACATACAGAGTAGACATCAGCCAGCTTATGTACTTATGTATACAAGCCACACGCTGCCATCCGGTCTGGTGCCCCCGCAATGCACCCGTGTGATAGATCGCGCATTTGCGCAGCAGTCACGACCAAAGGGCAGGGAAGCCTAAGTTGGTCAGAGCAAGTGGTGGGCGGTCCCCAACTAGATAGCAGGACCTCACCTCCACCAGGGGAGTCACATACCTGCTGGAGGAAAACAAAGGTCCACGCCTACACCACTATTTTTGCCCAGGTTGAACTAAAAGCAGCAGCACCTCCATTGATCATTTTAAAGTAAAAAAACAGTAATAATACAATGATACATAAGGATGGTTGCATAGATTTATAATTAATCAATACATAATAATAAAGCCACATGGACAAATCATTGTTTGTGTCAGGAGAAGTTAATTACAAAGACAAAAAAGGCCCCTTCTACATTTGCAATCAGTACTGTCAGATCCACATCCTACAAAAATGGCCTGTATGATAATACTTTGTTGAGGCCCGGCAGAGTGGTGGCATTGAGCCGTTCAATCCACTGGGTCTCATGTTGCAAAATGGCCCTGTCCCAATTGTCTCCTCAGGGACCACCTCCAAGATCAGAAATTTGGCCACCTGTGAATCAAACCTATGATACAGTCCAATATGGCAAACAACTGTAGTCAGTTTCCCATTGGTGGAATAATATACATGACCACTGATCCGTTGACGGGAATTCCTGGATGGTTTTGCCCACGCAGAAGGCAATTGCATATCATCAAATATATAACCCCTGTCGTGCCATAATTGGCAGGGGTACGTGGCGAAAATATTTCACCATTGGGTAGTTGATATGTAGTGCTTCAAGAACCTAGGGGCAACGTGAACACTGTCCACACTGGGAGTGTACCGTAAGGCCTGATATAAGGACACCTGCACTGCTTCTCTGTGTGTCCATTCAGACATGGAGCTGTGGCTCAGCCCACCCCCCTCTCTCTCCTCATTGGCTCGCTGAATTTGACAGCAGCGGGAGCTAATGGCGCCCACTGTGTCTCTCAGCCAATCAGAGTCCTGGACAGCTGAGTCTCTTGTGCAACGCTGGATCGAAATGGGGCTCAGGTAAGTATTAGGTGGGCTGCTGCACGCAAAAGTTTTTTTTATCTTAATACATAGAATGCATTAAGATGCCAAAAAAAATTCTGCCTTTAGAACCACTTTAATTTCTAAAGTTATTTGTTTTGGTTTCTTTGTATGGACTGTATGGGTTGTTACCGACGTGGTGAAAATTTCATGTCAATAGCACCTTTAGAAATATATTTAGATCCTACAGGGACCTTCTAGATATTATGGGCTTAGTGGACATTTGGAAAGAATTACATCCCTTGACAAAAGATTATTTCTTACTGTTCCCATCCCCAGGCACGTTACTCTCGTATTGACCATATGAATGTCATTTGACCACAAATTCCTAGCGTAATATAGAATTCGGCTTCTATATTAACGATGCCCTGGTAAGACCATGACAATATTTTGGTGGTGTGCAATTAGATTTCATTTAAGCCTCCATTATCTAGTTGGTGCTTGAACGATTCTCTCCTATCTCACAACGTGCTTGTCAACGAATCGTGTTCCCGTTTGGTGGAATACTTCCAACATAACATTCCATTGGTCTCCTCTCCCGTTACCCTTTGGGGGGGGCGTACAAATCTGTAATCCGTGGCCATCTCATTCAACATGCCTCTCAGGAGGAAGAAGGCATCAGGCCGAAATCTGTTGTCTGGCTTCTGTCACAGCGGAGTTGAAATGTCACCCCCCCCCCCCCCCCGACTTGTAATAGAAGTCTGGTTCATAAATTGCACTGCGACCTTTACCTTTGTCTGACCGACAGGGCGGAGCGTGATTTGCACCGGATTAAACATACGTTTTATGCCAATAAGATGGGTTCATTATTGGCTAATAAGTTTGGGTCCTTTGAACCTTGGAAACCAGATCTGTCACTTAACGAGGTTTTAGATCCAAACATCTAATCCAGTTAAGATCTTGGATGAATTTCATTTTCATCTAGCAACGCTTTATTTGTTGGTGGCTACTTCCTCTAACGCAGAGATTCCAGGTTTCCTACAAAACTGTCCCACAGCACTAAGCCTGGTGCTGATATTACAGAAGACAAAGTGTGACTCGCAATTAAAGCACTTAAAGTGCAAGATGTGGGAGGCCCTTTTTCGTTCTCTAGGGCTGATGTAATAGCCCTAGAGAATACGTTCAAAATTATGTCTAGATGGTATTAGACCCCAGTGAGAATTGCAAAATACCTTCCTACGTATCCAGCGTTGTGTTTTAGGGGCTGTTCTGATCTGGGCAACATGATGCACATATGGTAGACATGCCCTAAAGTTAAAAGGCTGTGGATTTGCGTGTACACTTTGGTCAATAACTCTCTTTCATTCTAATATACGGAGGGACCCATGGGAAGCTCTGCTTCATAAGCCTATCTTGGAATTGAATGAAACGAGAACGCGTCTTGGCAACACCTGTTTTTATGGCTACTAAACCTTGGCGAAGGTGTGGAAAACACTTCTCTCTTTTGAGGAGGTGAAGTGCCGGGTGCATGGTATGTTGATGAACGAGAAGCTTAAGGCAATACTCCCGGACACTAGGGACAAATTTTGGTAAGATTTGGCAACCCTGGTTGGACCTGTTTCCGGCGATGGGCCTGCCTTCTTGGGGCTATTGACAATTCTGACAAGCCTGCCGGGGCTGGCCTTGGATTTCCTGGGGCAGGGCTTGCTTCTCCGTAATTCCCTTTTCTTGTTCCTCTCTCCTTCTTTTATTTATTTATTTTTTTCCTTCTTTCTCTATGTCCTCCTTTATTTTTGGTTATTTACCACCAGATGCCAGTGGGGTGTGTGTGTTTTTTTTATTTTTATTATTGTTCAGTGAGAGCAGACACACATTTCACGTACACAGGGACTAAGTGGTGATCAGGTATAAAACAAAACCCCCAGCAAGGGCTACAGTCTTAGTAGCTGATACCAAATAACACTGAATGATAGGGGAGACATAATTTAAAGCCAGGAAGGATGTGATTCTGTTTTCTGAAATTTCTGAATTTTGGGTGACCTGACAATTATAAGTCTGCAAATGTGCTCATGTTTGTTTGTGTTATTTTTTAATTTTTTTTTATCCTTTTAGTTGTCTAGTAACATTGCAGCAGGAGATGAGCCAAGCAAGAAAAAAAGAAAAAAACATCATGAAAGTGAAGGGAATGGTGTCTGTATTTCAGAGCCGTTGGGTAAGTCAAAAAAATGTGCTTCATGCGAAGCTAAACTGTCTGCCTCCTGGAAGAAACAGTTAAGCCAGGCTTGCACGAACTAAAAAGGAAGCCAATTGTCTTGTTGAAGGGCTCATGGATAGTGTAAGAAAGGAGATGTCCCATACTGTCCTGTCTTTACATTCTCTCCTGCTCCAGTTGGCAAAATCCACTACCCAGGCCCTCTAGTGGCACTTTGGTCGCTGGTGCATAACTGAGCGGTTGGTTCAGGGGAGCAGGGCACGGTAACAGCTTTGTAAGAAGGGCAAGGTAAAGTTGCTCCTCTGAGTCTGAGGAGGGGGAGCTTAAAGTGGAAGTAAACCCTCCTATTGTTTTCAGTCAAGGAAGCTGCCATCTTGGCCTCTAATAATTCTTCAACTGCCATAATGCCGCACATATGATCAGTTATGACACCAGCCATTAGATGGTTTGAAAGTTTGGTTGAGAGCACAACCAATGTGAAAGTTAGCATTTCCGGCATGCTGGGAATGTAAGTGTTTTTTGAAACTGGGTTTACTCCCGCTTTAAAGAAGATGAGGAAAGGGATTCAAAGGTTTTTTCCCCACAGAAAAAAACGGAATTGCTAAAAGCCATACATGATACACTAGCTTTTAAAGAAAGAGAGAGTCTTATCCTTACTTGACTAGCTTTATGCAGGATTACAGTCCAAGTGGCCTTTCCCAGTGCATACCACCCTCAGTCAGACCATTCCTCAGGAATGGATAGATCCAGAAAGGGGAATTTTCTTTTCTAACAATATAAAAATATATAAATATTTGTCCAGCAGAGTGATTAATACAATTATGAACAGGCAGAAGGAAGCATTCCATGAAGTTTATTTATGAAAGTGTGGAAGAAGTTCTCATAAAAGAATGAATGGAAGGGCCAGTCATTCCTGCGGTATTCAAGTTTCTGCAGGATGGTGCCGATCTTAACTTGACAAGCAACACCCTCAAAATACATGATGTAAATCAAAATCAGCGGTCAAAAAATCTGCCCCAATGTTTATTAAAGCCCACAGGATCTTATATGCTCTCACCAGATGGAATGACCCTTCACATACAGTATCTCTCAATAGTGAGTACACCCCTCACTTTTTTGTAAATATTTTACTATATTTTTTCATGTGACAACACTGAAGAAATGACACTTTGCTACAATGTAAAGTAGTGAGTGTACAGCTTGTATAACAGTGTAAATTTGCTGTCCCCCTCAATACATAGCCATTAGTGTCTAAACTGCACCCAACAGGAGTACATCGCTAAGGCCGCGTACACACGCGGGGACTGTTCGCCCAACTTTGTCCGTCAAACAGTTTCGGCAAACAGTCCGCTCAAAATTAGCATGGACGGACATGGCCACACACGACGGACGAACAGTTTGCTGAAACCGTGCGCGATGACGTGAACGGCACGTACGACGGGACGAAAAATACGACGTCCTATACACTGCATTTATAACTTTCGGCGTGAAAATCCTTTCTGAGCATGCGCGCAACTTTGTTTGACGAACAAGCCTACACACGCGGGGACTGTCCGCTGAAACAAGGATTCAGCGGACAGTTTTTCGGAATTTCCGAAAAACCTTGTTCAGCGGACTGTTCGCTGAAACTGTCCGCTGAAAGCCCACACACGAGCGGACTGTCCGCTGAAACTTGGTTTCAGCGGACAGTTTCAGCGAACAGTCCCCGCGTGTGTACGCGGCCTAAGTGAAAATGTCCAAATTGGGCCCAAAGTGTCAATATTTTGTGTGGCCACCATTATTTCCCAGCACTGCCTTAACCCTCTAGGGCATGGAATTCACCAGAGCTTCACAGGTTGCCACTGGAGTCCTCTTCCCCTCCTCCGTGACGACATCACAGAGCTGGTGGATGTTAGAGACCTTGCGCTCCTCCACCTTCCGTTTTGAGGATGTCCCACAGATGCTCAAACAGGGTTTAGGTCTGGAGACATGGTCGGCCAGTCCATCACTTTTACCCTGAGCTTCTTTAGCAAGGCAGTGGTCGTCTTGCTGGTGTGTTTGGGGTCGTTATCATGTCAGAAAACTACCCTACGGCCCAGTCTTCGAAGGGAGGGGATCATGCTATGCTTTAGTATGTCACAGTACTTGTTGGCATTCGTGGTTCTCTCAATGAACTGTTGCTCCCCAGTGCCGGTGTTCTATCGATTAGTGCCCTCCGTCGAAAAGTGCCTGCACATGTGCAGAACGGAAGGGCACTCCAGCTGATGTGATAGCACATTTGCACATTGTAGGAGGCTTTTTTTTTTTACGAACGATACCATTTCACGGGCACAATTGAAAGCTATGCAAAGAGCGGCGGGACGCTGTACTTGTCAGATTGAGCCTCGCTGTTGCACGGTAGGTTGTGGGTGTGTTGCAACCTACCCTTACACACAGGCAAAACCTGCCGTTCAACACACCAAATCCACCCTGCAACACAGACAAAACCAAACCTTCAGCACACTGTAAACCCACCCCACAACAACGAGGAACAATATGACAAATATGGTGTCCCTCCGCTGTTTACATAGCATTCAATTGTGCCCGTCAGATGGTATCTAACGTTCAAAAAAAATCTCCTACAATGTCCGCATGTGATGCGCTATGTTGACGTCATGTCAGCTGACCAGGAAATCGGCTGCAGTGCCCTTCCGTTCTGCCAATGTGCAGGCACTTTTTGACGGAGGGCACAAATCGACAGAACACCGGCAGCACTAATGCAGCCCCAAACCATGACACTCCCACCACTATACTTGACTGTAGGCAAGATACGCTTTTCTTTGTACTCCTCACCTGGTTGCCACCACAAAGGCTTGACACCATCTGAACCAAATACGTTTATCTTGGTCTCATCGGATCACAGGACATGGTTCCAGTAATCCATGTCCTTAATCTGTTTGTCTTCTGCAAACAGTTTGCAGGCTTTCTTGTGCATCATTTTTAGAAGAGGCTTCCTTCTGGGACGACAGCCACCCAGACCAATTTGATGCAGTGTGCGGCATATGGTCTGACCACTGACATGCTGACCCACCCCTTCACCCTCTGTGGCAATGCTGGCAGCACTCAAACGTCTAATTCCCAAAGACAACATCTAGATATGATGCTGAGCACGTGCACGCAACTTCTTTGGTCGACCATGGCGAGGCCTGTTCTGAGTGGAACCTGTCCTGTTAAACCGCTGTATGGTCTTGACCACCGTGCTGCAGCTCAGTTTCAGGGTCTTGGCAATCTTCTCATAGCCTAGGCCATCTTTATGTAGAGCAACAAATCTATTTTTTTTTTTCAGATCCTCAGAGTTATTTGCCATAAGGTGCCATGTTGAACTTACATGTTGAGTTATTTTGAGGGGACAGCAAATTTACACTGTTATACAAGCTGTACACTCACTACTTTTACATTGTAGCAAAGTGTAATTTCTTCAGTGTTGTCACATGAAAAGATATAATAAAAGCTTTACAAAAATGTGAAGGGTGTACTTTTGTGAGATACTGTATATGGGTCAGCATAAAGCTTGACGTATGTGTGTATTACATAGTTACAGGTTGAATAAAGAGAACGGTCTATCCAGTTCAACGTGTGTGTGTGTGTGTGTATATGTGCGTGTGTAAAATCTTTTCCCATATCCCTGTTCTTTTCACTTCATCAACCTGCGCTCAAATTGTCATTACAGAAAGGGGAATAGAATGAAAAACCAAAAACAGGAAAAACTATAAGAAAAATATGGTGTTAGTATGTTTCAATTTTTCTCTATAAGGCTGTCAGATGGAAACAGACCGCTTGTCTGTTTCCATCCGGCTGGCATCTGATCTGCTGTTTTTGGCGGACAGAATCGGATCGGATGCCAGTGGGTGTTCACTGGCCTGCTCCATAAAGAACAATGGATGGTCTGATCTGCCCTGCCTGAAAAACTAACAAGGCAGACCTGATCGGACAGCCCATGTAAAACCAGCCTAATGGATACTGGTTTTATAAATATTAATTGCCTTTCCCCAAATAATTGTGTTCACATTTTCATGTACATTATAAAGCCAAAACCTACATTTTTCCATGTGATAAACCTCTATATATCCATGCATCTACTCCTGAAATAGTGCACTTTGCCAGACCATAAGCCCAATGTTCAAAGATTGAAACTGCACTTTAAATCAATTCCACAACAGTTCACCACCTTCTGTCATCAGATGTTCCCAAACAGTATGAGTAATGATACATGCAAAAAGTAAACAAAAATGACTATAGTGTAGTAATCAAGCAGTAAAAACATTTATTACACATTTATATGCTTGCATATATGTGCAATCCTGTACAGCCCAAATCCAAGATGGTTGACTGGGTACGTCTGGTTCCAGCAATGTGTCATGACTTTGACACATTTAGTTGATTGACTTACATAAATGATTGTTTAAACTTTATTCTGACCTGTTATGTGAAGGGTCATGCCATATGGTGAGAACATTTAAGAACCTGTGGACTTTCATAATCATCCAGAAAGATTATTTGAGTGCTGGTTTTCACTTATATGCTTTGCCACTGCTGGGGCTGATGTATATCATTTTTTTTTTTTTTTTTTTTTTTTGTGCACGATACAAGTTTTAAATCTTGACCCACCAAATTTCTGCAGGATGGTGCATCTTTTACATACAATAGCCTGCAGCAAGGAAGCCCAAATCCTGGATGATTAATGTACTGTAACTGTCAAGGTATGATACATTTTTAGTAGTGTCAAGGGCTGGTTTGGCCCCCTCTTCCGGTAGGCCTTTCAGTGTTATGGCTAGCCTTACTAACCAATGGGAACATGGGGTAGGGGCAGGTCTGAACACTAACTGGTAAATTTGGAAGAAAGACCTTTTGTAAAATTGTTGCAACAGCAGTTATGATTTCTAAGGATTTATCTAGAAATGTATGTTTTATAACCACAGTGTGTATGCAGGGTTTTGGAGAATTCTTCATTGTGTTTTTTTTATTTAACTTGATTTCTAGAACAAAAGAAATATGGAAAACCATCTCTGTCATGTGAAACCCAACATAAATTAAGGCAGTTTTGCAGTGAATCTGGAACAGACACAGAGCATTCACGCTTGAAAATCCCTGAGCTCTTGATTCCTTTTGTGGGATTTAAAGATGGACTGACAAAGCCGGAGACAGCCGTTCTAGATGGGGACTTGCCTTCTAAGATCAGGGTAAGCCATTCATGGAACACAGGAATGTAAAATAAAATGTTGCATGGAGAGAAATGTGTAGGTTGCCATGGCTGTCCTTCATACAATTTACCACCCAATCCCTGAGATTGTTAACCCTTTGATAGGGACAGACCGTGTTCCCATTTAGTTTACAACTGATAATGAGATTTACCAGCACAGTACAGACAAGGTTAATTATGGTAAACCTAACTCCCCAGCCCCCTCCTTTTAAAACAAAAAAGCCAAGGGTCATAGCTGTTCCCACTCTGTCAAGAACTACAAAAAAACGTTTGACCCAAGCTTGGCAGCTCATTGTAAAAATCAATGGAAGGAAAGATTATTTCAGCCAGGAAAATTATTGCTAGACAAGGCCACTACCCCCAAGTTTCACTGAATGGAAGGTGGACATAGACAATACACTACCCTACAAAAAAATTATTTTAATAGGCGAGGGTGCCCAACCAAACGCACAATAAAATTTGGGACCGATGGTTACAAGATTCAGAAATCTGTACATGAACAACATCCTAGTCCTTCAGTCATGTTACTTAATGACCTCATTCAAACCATATATTTATTGATAGGAATTGACATCTGTTTCTTAGACATTTTTTTTGTGTGAAATAAGTATAAACCTGGAATATGTCCTGTATCTAAAGATGCATCCTTATTTTTTCCTTTGCTTGATGTAGGGCATTTCAAACATTTAAGACTGTTGTATATGTAAATTGATTGTTTAATAAAAACCTTTTGATTAAAAAAAAAAAAATAAATCATCCTTTCGAGGTTTAGCTTTTAGGGCATTTATAATTTTAATGGTACTTGTAATCCACATTAATATCATTCAAGGTGTGCCTAATTCTGAATACTAAGAAATGGTGGTATATTGAATTTATAATGCAAAAAGCTTATTTTTTATTTTTTTACAGACAGAATCACAAAAGTCAAATACGTTTCCTTCTCTCAAGCCACATGAAGCGCATTCTTCTGAAATGAAAACTCCCAACCGCAGAACCAAATCCGTGTACACGCCTCTGGAGGAACAGTACATGGACATCAAGAAGCAGTACCAAGACGCAATCCTATGTGTGGAATGTGGATACAAACATAGGTTTTTCGGAGAGGATGCAGAGGTCAGTGAGGCAGCTTTACCTTTCCAACACGTTGGGCTCACTTCACAAATGATAAGGATAATTTTTAGCCATAGGACTGTATTTTTCTATTTACCCAGCTGGAAATAGCTACAGTGGGGAACATAATTATTGGATCCCCTGCAAGTTTGTCCACTAACAAAAAAAAATTAAGGGTCTATAATTTTTATCATAGGTATATTTTAAATTATAGACACAGAATATCAACCAACAAGCCTGAAAAAAACACATAATAAAAATATTATAAATTGAGCTGCAGTTCAGTGAGTAAAATAAGTATTTGATCCCCTACCAACCAACAATAATCCTGGCAAAGAAAGACTGGCTACAGTATGTGCTCATGTGGTACACAGATTAGTCTTGCCAATTTAAGAAGGTCCTCCTAATGACAACTCCTTATGTGTATAAAGAGGCCTTTCTTCAGAATCTTTCTTCCATTCAAACCTCACCATCATGGGCAAGACTAAAGGGTTGTCCAAGGACATCAGGGACAAGATTGTATACCTGCAAAAGGCTGGAATGGGTTGTTCAGAAGGAGACAACTGGTTGAGCGATTGTTCACAATTGGAATAAATACAAAAAACAAATCAATCGTCCTCGGTCCGGAGTTCTGTGCATGATTTTGCCTCATGGGGTAAGGATGATCATGAGAAAAGTGAGAAATCCATGCAGAACTACGCAGGAGAAACTTGTGAATGATCTCAAGGCAGTTGGCACCACAGTCGCCAAACAAACCATTGGTAACACAATACGTCGTCATGGATTGAAATCCTGCAGCACCCACTAAGTCCGCCTCCTCAAAAAGGCACATGTACAGGCCCATCTGAAGTTTACCAAGGAACATACAAATGATTCAGAGAGAGGTTGGGAGAAAGTGCTGTGGTCAGATAAGACTAAAATTGAGCTCTTTGGCATTAACTCAACTCGCTGTGTTTGGAGGTAGAAAAATGCTGACTGACCCTTGGAAACACCACCCCTACAGTCAAGCACAGAGGTGGAAACATTGTGCTTTGGGGGGCTGTTTCTCTGCTAAAGGTACAGGCCGACTTTGCCACATTGAGGGCCAATGGATGGGGCCATGAAGTTGTAAAATCTTGGATGAGAACCTCTTTCCCTCAGCTAGAACACCGAAGATGGGTTGTGGGTGGGTCTTCCAGCATCACAATGACCCAAAACATACCACCAAGGCAACAAAGGAGTGGCTCAAGAAGAAGCACATCAGGGTCATGGAGTGACCTAGACGGTCTCCAATCCTAAATCCTATAAAAAATTTCCTGGAGGGAGATGAAACTTCGAATTGCCAAGCGAAAGCCAAGTAACTTTTAAGGATTTGGAGAAGATCTGTAAAGAGTTGATCAAAATCCCTCCTGAGATGTGTACAAACCTGGTAAACTACAAGAAACCTCTTACCTCTGTGCTTGCCAACAAGGGTTTCTTCACCAAGTACTAAGTCATATTTTGCTTGGGGATCAAATGCCTATTTTACTCCCTGAACTTTATAATGTTTGTTATTATGTGTGTTTTCTAGATTTTCTAAATCTACAGAGTATTGGCAACTGGTATAAGCCCTAAAAAAGCAACATGGGTCGACCCCTAAAGGCAATACCCCCCCAAATCACCAGAGCTAGTGTCCCCATTGGAAGATTTCCCCCCTATTACTTTTCTGGGGGCAACCCAAAATTTGGAATTTCTCTAGTCGTCTGTCCAGGACAGCACTAGAGAGATAGGCTCCACCTCCAGAGGCAGGAAACACAAACCAGATCTTTAAAGGGCGGTCTCCGTCCCTTCCCCTTCAGTCTTTTGTGTTTCCTCCACCGGAGGAGGAGGCTGGATCAGGAGCTCTCCTTCCCCTGACGGTGGGATAGCCCATAAGAGACGGGGAAGGAGTTCGGATTACCTGTTGGTAAACGGACGTTTTGAAGTCCTCCGGTCGGGTTGACTGCAGCTTCGAACCGGTGTTCTCCTTCTGAAGCCCGGGGAGGGTGTTCGTTTCCCCACCTGACAATAGGTTCAAAATTGGGCGCGAAGTCAGGTGGGGGGTGGGCACAGGCTTCGAGTTCCGGCCTGTGCATCACAGGAGGAGGATAGAGGACTTCCGGCAATCCACTACCGGTTCCGGGTCGCGCGGCGAGCGTGGACGTTCGGGACCTTGGCGGCTTTTTTAAAAAGCCGCAGCCACGAGGCGTTCGCGCTGCATCGCTTTATCGCCATTACGATCCAGGCGGTTAGGCGTGTGCTTCAAGCGTTCGTGCTGCATCGCTTTATCGCCATTACGAAGGGAAGCCTCCAGGCGTGTTCCGATCAAAATGGATGCAGTGGAGAGTGGCAGTGGAGCCGAACCAGCTCAGGTAGGCAAACACAGAGGTGTCTTGTACCTACAGGGCTGGGAGAGAGGGGGGGGGGAGTAATGGACTAATCAATGCATAGGCATTTTGAAATGGTCCAGGTGTATTTTTCCTCCCTCCCTCTCTCAAACAGGATCCGGACTAAAGAGTCTTGCGAATCCTGTTAGCGGGATGCACATAGGTGTTTGGTGAAGGCGTCCTATTTTGCTAAAGGTTTCGCTGACGTTGGCTTGTCTGTTTTTTCCCTTCCTTCTTCTCTCCTTCTCTTGCCTTAGGCTCTGCCCAAAGAACCAGAGAGGTCAGGGGGGAAGAAGAGATGTCCTTCATGTATGAGTAAATTAAAAGAAGGATGGTCCAAGCCCCTTTGTAAACCATGCATAGACAAATTGGTCTATAAGGAAGCTACGGGAGCTTGTAAGGATTTGATTTCTGGAGTACAGAAAGAAATGGAGTCCATCAAAGCAATGTTAGCGAACCTTGAAACCCCCAAACCAGCCGCAGTTCCCTCTGCTTCCACCCCAGTAGAAGGTGACGAATCGGAGGAGGAGGAACTTGATTCTCTGGATGGCCTAAGTGAGGCGGCATCATCCAGAGATGTTCCTGTTCAAGGGTCAAGCTCTTCCAGATACAGGCTCTCACTCGAGGAGGTTGATGCCTTACTGGGGGTAATTTATGAGACGCTCGAAATCAGAGAGGAGCCAGTCTCCCTGTCCTTGCATGACCGGATGTATCAGACCCTAAAAACTGATTCAGTTAGGGTCTTTCCGGTTCATAGCACACTGATAGACTCAATCAAAAAAGAGTGGGAGGAGCCAGAGAAAGTTATTTTTCCCTAAAAGCATGAAGCGGAGATTCCCCTTCAGCGAGGACCCCTCTTGTGTTTGGAATAAAGTGCCCAAGGTAGATGCAGCTTTTTCCCAGTGTGCAAAGTCAACAGATCTCGCCTTTGAGGACATGGGTGTTCTAAAGGAACCCATGGATAAAAGGATGGAGGTACTGTTAAAGAGGTCATGGGAAGTAACCATGAATAACTTAAAACCTGCAATGGCCACGACAATAGTGGCTCGCAACTTGGAGGTCTGGTTGGAACAATTACAAGGCCACTTGGAAGGGGGGACCTCCAGAAAAGAAATTCTGGATTCCCTTCCTATGCTACATAAAGCAGCAGGCTATATAGCAGATGCCTCTGCGGAGTCTGTTAAATTGTCAGCCAGGACCGCTGCCCTCGTAAATTCATCGCGCAGGGCACTTTGGCTGAAGTCTTGGTCGGGAGACTCGGCCTCAAAAGTGAGGTTATGTGGCATCCCCTTTGAGGGAGACCTTCTGTTCGGACAGGACCTTGAGAAAGTCCTGGACCGTACTGCGGACAAGAAGAAGGCTTTTCCTGTCAAATCTAAGAAGACTACAGGTAAACGCTTTTTTTCGTCCTCAAAGGCAGGGACAGTCACAAGGACAGACCTCTAAGGAGTCAACTCCTAAGAAACAGTGGATGGGAGGAAAACAGAAAAGCAATCTCTTTTCCTCTTCTAAAAAAAACACTAAATCCCAGTGACGCGGTTCCTGTGGGGGGGAGACTGGGGCAGTTCCTCCCACAGTGGGAATACGCTACCCCAAATCCTTTTATCCTGAGGATCATCAGGGAGGGTTACAAAATACAGTTCAGACACGTCCCACCTGCAAGGATGTGTCTGACCAAACCTCCCAAAGACCCCCAGAAAGCGTCAGCTTTGCTGTCGCAAATTGGCGATTTAATAGATCAGAGGGTTCTAGTGCCAGTTCCGCCACAGGAAATAAATCACGGTTTCTATTCACACGTGTTTGTAGTAAGGAAACCGTCAGGCAAATTCCGGTTGATCTTGAATTTGAAGTTACTGAACAAGTGGGTAACTTACAAGAAATTCCGGATGGAAACAATTTTTACAGTGAGATCAGTACTCCCTCCAAATTGTTTCATGGCCTCTCTCGATCTAAGGGACGCGTATCTTCACATCCCGATTCGAGAAGACTCTCAAAAGTATTTGAGGATAGCGATTCTTTGGGGAAGTCAGATTCGATACCTCCAATTCAGGGCTCTGCCATTCGGTCTGTCTTCTTCTCCCAGGATTTTCACCAAGGTCCTGGCAGAAGCATTGGCTCCCCTAAGACTGAAAGGGATCGCTGTCATACCGTACTTGGACGACCTTTTATTCTTTGCCCCCTCAAAGCTCCAACTGCAGGGAGATCTGAGGGTAGCTATCTCTTGCCTAAAAAGGCTGGGGTGGTTGATAAACCAAGAGAAGTCACACCTGATACCAACACAGGCCTTACAGTATCTAGGTTTTCTGGTGGATTCAGTATCACAGAAAGTCTTCCTCACAGGGGAAAAAGTGATAAAGGTGAAAGAGATGGTAACCTTCTTGCAGTCCAATCAGACAATTTCCATCAGGTCAGCTATGGCAGGATTGGGCCTATTGGTGGCAACAATCCCTGCAGTTCCTTGGGCAAGAGCTCATTTCAGGTGTCTCCAGGCCAATATTCTGAGCAGCTGGGACGGGACACAAGAGTCCCTGGACGGGACTATCCATCTATCCTCAAAGACCAAAAGGTCTCTTTGGTGGTGGAAGAGAGAAGAGAACCTAGTACGGGGTCTTTGGTGGTCTCCTCCAGTGTCTGTTCGCATCACCACAGATGCCAGTGCTTGGGGCTGGGGGGCCCACTTGGGGTTGAAGGTAGCCCAAGGATGCTGGGGGAAGACACAGTCCCAGAGGTCAGCCAATTGGAGGGAGTTGCAGGCAGTCTGGGAAGCCTTAAGGGTATTCGCCAGGGATCTGAAGGACCACCATGTACAGGTTCTCTCGGACAGTATAGTGGCGGTTTCCTACCTAAACAAGCAGGGAGGAACAAGATGCCCGTCCTTGATCAAGCTAACAAGTACGATCATGCATTGGGCAGAAGAAAACCTAAAATCGGTTTCAGCGGTCCATCTAAAAGGGGTGGACAACCACCTGGCGGACTTTCTGAGTCGACACCGGGTGTACGAATCATAATGGTCACTAAACAGGGAGATTTTCCAGATGTTAGTGCGCAAATGGGGTCTTCCGGAAGTGGACTTGTTCGCCAGGAAAGCGAACACCCAGGTCCCAGTATACTTCTCCTTAGAGAGGGAGGCAGGGGCAAAAGGAATAGACGCTTTGGCACAAAGCTGGGCATTTCACATTTGCTACGCCTTCCCCTCATTCAAGCTAATTCCTCTAGTCCTGAGGAAATTTTTGCAGGAATGGACCACATTGATTCTAGTGGTTCCGTATTGGCCGAAGAGACCATGGTTCTCGGTGCTGCTGGGCCTGACAGACGAACCTCCCCTCATACTGCCCGAGAGAGAGGATCTGTTGTCCCAGGGTCCAGTTCTGTTACCAGAACTACAGACCCTAAAATTATCGGCCTGGCGTCTGAAGAGAGTCTCTTGAAGTCTAAGGGACTCTCGGATAGGGTAATTAAAACACTTCTTTCTAGTAGGAAGAAGGTAACCCAAGCAATTTATGTTAAGTACTGGAAAGTTTTTTGTTCATGGTTGGACACTAAAAAGGTGTCTAAGTATCCCGACAGTCTTGGAATTTTTACAAGACGGTGTGGATAAGGGACTGGCCATTAGTACCTTAAAGGTACAAATTGCGGCCCTGTCTGTTTTTTTGGATCAACCTCTGGCGATAGACCCGCTAGTTAGCAGGTTTTTTAAGGGGTTAACCAGGATTAAACCTGTTCCTTTCAAAATTTTACCCAAATGGGACCTGTCAATTGTGTTACAGGGATGGGTAAAAAAGTCTCTGGAAGAAGAACCTTCCTTGAGATGGATCACGCTTAAAACGGTGTTCCTAGTGGCTATTTCCACAGCCAGACGCATTAGCGAGCTTCAGGCACTTTCGGTGAAAGAGCCGTTTTTACAAGTTTTTGAGGATAGGCTGGTGTTGCGCACGGACCTTGGGTTTTTACCCAAAGTAGTGACAAAATTCCACAGAACACAGGAAATGGTTTTGCCTTCGTTCTGTGGGTCTCCCGCTAATCCTAAGGAGGTAGAGTTCAGCCAACTGGATGTGAGAGCCTGTGTCTTACAATATCTGGAGATGTCAAACATTAGAAAATCAGATGCATTATTTGTTTTACATGCGGGTAAAAAATTGGGGTCACAAGCTTCAAAAAATACAATTGCAAGGTGGATCAAACAAGCTATTGTAGAAGCCTACAAAGGAATGAAAATGGAATGTCCTTTTTCCCCCATGGCTCACTCCACACGGGCGTTATCGACCTCATGGGCAGAGCGAGCTGGAGCAACACCAGAACAAATTTGTCGAGCAGCAACTTGGTCAAGCTACTCGACGTTTATGAAGCATTACAGATTGGACCTTATCTCAGCGCAAGACCAGGCGTTTGGGAGAAAGGTCCTTCAAGCGGTAGTCCCCCCCTAATCTGGTAAGTTCTCGTTGATCCTCTCTAGTGCTGTCCTGGACAGACGACTAGAGAAAACGAGAGTTAGACTTACCGGTAACTCTGTTTCTAGGAGTCGTCCAGGACAGCATGGATTCCCTCCCTATATGCTGTTATAATGCTGGACAAGTGTTTTTGTCGTTACAGAAGCCGTTTCCGGGGAAGTTCTTGTTTACAAGACTGAAGGGGAAGGGACGGAGACCGCCCTTTAAAGATCTGGTTTGTGTTTCCTGCCTCTGGAGGTGGAGCCTATCTCTCTAGTGCTGTCCTGGACGACTCCTAGAAACAGAGTTACCGGTAAGTCTAACTCTCGTTTTTCTTTTCTTAATGATGATGGTAAACAGCACAAATGGAGGATAAATCTTCCTAACGGGCCACAGATAGCAATAAAAGCTGAAACTTGTTCTAATTCATCTCCAGTCTATCCAAAACTTTAAAAAAAAAATTGCCTTTAGTTATACAGTGGATATAAAAAGTCTACACACCCCTGTTAAAATGTCAGGTTTCTGTGATGTAAAAAAGTGAAACAAAGATAAATAATTTCAGAACTTTCCCCCCCTTTTTTAATGTGTCCTATAAATTGTGCGACTCATTTGAAAAACAAACTGAAATATTTTAGGTGGAGAGAAGTAAAATAAAAAAAAATATAATAATATGGTTTGCATAAGTGTGCACACCCTTAAACTAATACTATGTTGAAACACCTTTTGATTTTATTACAGCACCTTTTTTGGGTATGAGTCTTATCATCAGCATGGCACATCTTGACTTGGCAATATTTGTCCACTCTTCTTTGCAAAAAAACTCCAAATCTGTCAGATTATGAGGGCATCTCCTGTGCACAGCCCTCTTCAGATCACCACACAGATTTTCAATCGGATTCAGGTCTGGGATCTGGCTGGGCCATTCCAAAACTTTAATCTTCTTCTGGTGAAACCATTCCTTTTGTTGATTTTGGATGTATGCTTTTGGGTCAATGTTATGCTGAAAGATGAAGTTCCTCTTCATGTTCAGAAGCCTGAAGGTTTTGTGCCAATATTGAATGGTATTTGGAACTATTCATAATTTCCTCTACCTTGACTAAGGCCCCTGTTCCAGCTGAAGAAAAACGGCCCCAAAGCATGATGCTGCCACCACCATGCTTCACTGTGGGTATGGTGTTCTTTTGGTGATTGTGCAGTGTTGTTTTTGCGCCAAACATATCTTTTGGAATTATGGCCAAAAAGTTCACCCTTGGTTTCATCAGACCATAACACATTTTCCCACATACTTTTGGGAGACTTCAGATGTGTTTTTGTAAAATTTAGCCAGGCTTGGATGTTTGTCTTGGTAAGAAAAGGCTCCACTCTAGGTGGATTTGGATATTTTGTATTTTCCTAAAGACTGTAATGATGATAATTGAAAGATTTAAAGCGGATCTTCATCTTCTGTAGGTAATATAGCTGCTAATTGTCATTTTAACCCTTTACAGATTGCAGCACGTGAGCTGAACATATACTGTCACCTTGACCACAATTTTATGACTGCGAGTATTCCCACTCACAGATTATTTGTCCATGTCAGACGACTTGTTGCAAAAGGATATAAAGTAAGTATATGTATATATTTTTTAATACTTTATAAGTACCATGCACTGTATGTATGTTATTGTATCCCATTATCTTTGTTCCATACCTGGCCAATACCTGTGGAAGAGGAGAATCATTGTAGAAGCCACTGCTACTTCTGGATCCTATCCTTGCTGTCTTCTGGATCTTGTGCTGAGTGGCTGCCTTGCTACATCATATCCACAGGAGGTCGCTCCATGGGCACCCTTCAAAGAAGGCTTTGCATTTTCTTAATGCAGAGCATTCTCTGATTGGATGAGGAAGAGAGACAGGTTGAATAAATGAATAATTTGTATAGCACACAATGTGAACTGAATCGCCTCAAGGCGCTGTTAAGAGCTTTGTTGTCCAGCTTAAGGAAGGTCTTGAGTTTTTTCTTGAAGACCTGGTGGTTTTCTTCCAAGCGCATGTTGGTTGGTAAAGCGTTCCAAAGCCGAATCTCCGTTCCCCCTTTGATTTGTTTTTAAATTTGGGAACGAGGAGGAGGTTTTGGTTAGATGATCGAAGACTGTGGTTGGGAGTGTAGTGTTTTATTTTCTCGAGTAGGTATTGAGGAGCGTCTCCATGCATGCATTTGTGGGTGAGGCAGAGGGTCTTGAATGTGATCTGATTCTTTACGGTTAGCCAGTGTATGTCGAGATTGATTCCCAGGTTTTTTTTTCCTGTTATCAGTCTTGCCGCTGTGTTTTGGATAAGTTGTAAGCGGGCAAGTTGATATCAGGGGAATCCTATGTAAAGGGAGTTTGTGTAGTCAAGTCGTGAATTAATGACTGTTCCAACTACCACTGCTTGGTCCTTCTTTGGGATGAATGGGATTAGTCTGCGTAGCAGGCGGAGCAGATGGTGAGAGCCAATGACTACTGCTCCTATTTGAGCATCCATTGACATTTGCGAGTCAAAAGTGACCCCGAGACTCTTTGCCTTGGTCTTTGGGGAGATGGTCTGCCCAAAAATGGTGGGTGGTGTCCAGGGGATCTTGGTTCGGGAATTATGGTTTGCGTGTAGGATAACAAGCTCTGTTTTTGATTCATTGAGTTTGAGGGAGTTAGTGGTCATCCAGTCTTCTATCAAAGTGAGGCAATTTTCTAGTTGCTGATGATGGTCTTTTTGTCTAGTGATACGAAAGTAAAGTTGCGTGTCGTCAGCGTATGAGTGGAAGCAGAGGTCAGATGATCTTATGATTTTGAGGAGTGGGCGGATGTATATGTTGAAGAGCAATGGCGACAAGGGCGATCCTTGAAGGACTCCGCAGGAGACTGCCCGGGTTTCAGTGGTGAATTCTCCTAGTTTCACTGTCTGTGAACGATTTCCTAGGAAGGATGCGAACCATTGGAGAGCTGAGCCTGTGACTCCTGCTACTTCTGTGAGGAGGATGAGTAGAGTATTGTGGTCCACTGTATCAAACGCTACACTGAGGTCCAACAGTACCAGGAGACATGATTCTCCGTCATCTGGTGATGAGACAATCTCCACCTTGTCCAATCAAAAAATGCCTTATAGTTTTCTCATTTAAAGAGATGTTCTTCCAGTGGCGCCCATACCGAGCAATCAACCCCCTGTGGTTGCTATGGAACAGGGCAGTCGCTGACAACAGGATCTGGAGGAAAGCGAGGATTGCTGTAATTGGGACTTTTTTTATTACAGTGTTTCTCCTCTTTCAAAAAGATCAGTCAGTTATATATAAATATTGGTCAAAGCTGAAACAATGCAACTATGTAGAAAAATGGAAAAGACCGAAGAAGGCAGATATCATAAAGCAGACCCGTGTGCATGAAGAGAGATGAATGGCAGCCTCAACCTGGACTCCAGCCAGGCCATGCTTCCAACGCATTTCGCTCCACCGCTTGGGGCTTAATCATAGGGATTATGCTTAAAAAAAAAACATACCTGAAATATAGCCTTAAAAGACACGCTACTAAACCCACCACATAAAAAAACTATCAAATGGGGTATTACATGTTCATGCTCAGCGCAGCTTCTCTTTTGCATGTTGTTTATACTCGGTCACTATGAGATTTGTTTTCTGTATTCTGCAACAAACCTGATTTATCCTACTGTTCTCTATCTCCCCCTTAAGTTCATCTCCCCAATTCAGCTAGGAATTTTGCAGCTCTGGTGGCAACTCTGCACATGCTCAGCTTTCAGTGTGTTTCTATGATGAGCATTATCATATCTGAGCAGCTCATGTGACTATAGAGCCACAAATGTGGACGTATACACTGTGGTAAATGACAGCCCACACCCTCCCTCTTCCTTTATGTTCACTAACCAGCTAAACACAATGGAGGTGGGATATTACATGTAGATTAATAAAGGCTTCACCTCCCTTTTATTCTAAGACACAATCTGAAGAGGCGTGAGACAGCCTGTGACTGGCAGAAATCCGCCACACCATGTTATTTCCCAAAAATAATAGATTTGATCTCAAATATACATTTGTATGATGATTTAAAACTGTTTATTGATATTGTTTGTATTCCAAAGGCTGTTTTATTTTATTTTGAACATGTTACCAGTAGCAGAGGACTAGCAGCTCCTCCTGCTTACGTTTTCCTGCAGACAGGCTGGGAAAGAGATGGGTCATGTGCCAGCTGAGGATTAGGAAAAGGTAAAGTAGATGTAGATGTGTATGTGTTTTATTTTAATAAAAAATTACAGTGCCATCATCCATATACAGAATAGAATGGACAATGTAAATAAAAAAGTGTGTGTTTAGCATTAATTGCAGGCTTGGTGCTTATGACATTCAGCCTCGGTTCACACTAAATGCGGTGCAAATTCACAGCGGATTCCTCACCGAATCAAAATCGCAACCCGTTCATACAAACAGATTGAGCATTGTATGTTAAGTCAATGACACCCTGAAATCAGTTTGCAAAACGCAGTGCGATTTGCAGAATTGGGTGCCATGGGTGTGATCCGATTTTCTTTTATAAAAAAATGTTTTATTGGGTTTAAAGAAGACCCAACATACAAAACACAAAACAAAAAAAAACTTTGGTTGTTCATTGTTATACATAAACAAGCAATAAACTCTTTCAGCCAATATCAATTCACTTATTTCGTGTGATTTCTTTTTTAATTGCATAAGTACAGGAATTGACCACACTGTCAATGTGAACTTCATAGTAAAAAAGGAGTTAGCCACAGCTAGCTGACTGGTACTGTTTGCGGACCACATCCCTAATACGTACTGTAAAAAACAAGTTCCTCGGGTTGGGATTTTAAACTGACCACAAACACAAACGGTAATCGTAAAAAAATACAAATTTATTAACACCAAAAAAAGTTCAAAGATAATAAAAACAAATATGTTGGTGGCAGATATGAAAACAGCTGAGGGGGAAACCCAAAACGGTCAAACCGACAGTGTCCAATGCGGTTTGAAAAAACACAGTACACATCTGTGCCTTAAGTCTATGATAGAATACATGTCATCAGAAAAATGTAAAGAGTGCAAAGATTTAAATATTACAATCGTCTTACATTTCATACATAGAGATCATGCATATTTTGACATCACCAATAAATAGCTGAAAAAACTGACCCCCAAGTGTAAGTATTCCACCTGAACAGCAGAAAATAACTCAACAAATGAGAAAGTGGTCAGTCGAAGCCATGCATGAAAAACAGGCCAGGGTATCACCGACCGTCAATGATTCACGACAAAATGAGCACTCAAAGGGAGTGCTACTGGCCAATAAATCTAATTTTGATATATCTATATGGGTATGAAGATTATTCCACCGATTTAGTTCAGGTACAGTGTCTTAAATTAAATTATTGGTGAAGGAATGTATTCTAATGATGAAGGAATACAGTCCAAAATTAGTCAAAAAGTCACCATTCCTCAAATCACAGGAGCTTCACATAATAGATGGTGTCTGTATACAAGCATCCACAAAATCACCGGCCAATTATACAGGTGTCTATCATGGGACTTGGGTACCCATATAGACTGAAAATGGCAACAAAAGTAACCAATTGGCTACAGAGGCTGTAAGAAACAAAGTAGGGTATGGCATAGTCCCAACTACCGCTAAAATAGCGGTGTAGGGACCACAGCCAATGAAAAACAGAGCTATAACACTCTCATAGCCTGATGGAATTCATTCTATATCACAACTATTTTGTCATTAATGGTTCCCATTTCCTCCAGGTACAGAGCGTAACTATGGGCACCTGTTGTGCCCCTTCCTATGCCAATCTGTACATGGGGGAGTGGGAACGAGTGATTAATACTTTGGATGATTTGATTCCATTTTTGGACCACGTGGTAGTGTGGTTTCGTTTAATCGATGACATACTACTAATTTGGAGCAGTCCTGATGGGTTGTTGAAGACTTTTGTGCAACAATTGAACATCAATACATTTAACCTTACTTTCCCCATGACATCTAATACCAACATAATTGAATATCTGGATATCTATATACACAAAGATACAAATGGCGTATTATCAAGCAGCCTATATAGAAACCCAACGGCTGGTAATGGCATTCTACATGCCACCAGCTTTCATCCAACCAATTTAGTTAAATCGATTACCATTTGACCAATACCTGCGCATCAGACGCAACTGTTCAGATGAGGTTATCTTTAAGAAAGAAGTAGATGAACTTGAGTCAAGACTCCTTGCATGTGGATACTCTCATAAATGCCTTATAAAAGCATTTAGGAAAGCAACATCAAAAACTAGGCAAGAATTACTGTATGGAACTCATTCAACGATTATTCAAGAATATCGTGCACAAATACTGGTATGTTCTAGCACTGGATCCCATAGTTGGACCAATATTGCCGGAAAGTCCAGCATTTACTTTTCGCAGGGCGACATCTCTGCAAAACAAACTAGTCTCCAGTGAATGCAAAGGGGGTACAAAGGATCCATGTAAGAGGTTGGGTACCTTCATATGTGGAGGGTGTGGCTATTGTCAATACATGGATATTGTTACCCGAAAAAACACTTCCGAACAAAGTCAACTTTACTCCTAGGCATTTTGCGAACTGCAAGACATTTGGGGTGGTTTACCTCCTGCAGTGCGAATGCAAATGCTTCTATGTAGGCCATACACCTACCAGTGTCCATCAGTACTAAGTAGTGCCCATCAGTGCAACCTCATAAGCGCACATCAATGAAGGTGAAAAATTACCTGTTTGAAAAATGTTATAACAAACTTTGAAAATGTGTTTTTTTTCAAAATATTTTGGTCTTTTTTTGTTTAGCAAAAAATAAAAAACCCAATGGTGATTAAATACCACCAAAAGAAAGCTCTATTTGTGTGAAGAAAATGTCATATGGGTACAGTGCTGCATGACCGTGCAACTGTCATTCAAAGTGCAACAGCGCTGAAAGCTGAAAATTGGCCTGGGCAGGAAGGGTGTATAAGTGCCCATTAAGAAAATGATTAATAAAAAGACACTCGCCTGTCCAGGGATCTAGTGCTGTGTTCTGCCAGGCGGGGTCTTCTCTGGTCTTCAGTCCTAATGGTGGGAAGCCGCCTTTGACTTTCTGCTGGCTCATAACTGGCTACCCATCCTCTGAATGGTACCATGACATGTCCTTGGAATTTGTGGGCAGGGAGTTTTGGGGTGTCAAACTTGCACTCAGCTTGCTTAGGTGAGCCGAGTGGGATTGGGTACCTGTCAAAACTAGGTCAGTGCTCCCCGGGGGGGAGGTTTGCAATGAGAATAGAGGAGGAGGACAAACTGCTTTTCAAGTGCAGTTTTACTATAATGCAGGGAATGCGTTAAGGTAAAAAAATATTTTGCATTTACAACCACTTTCATTTGAAATTTCAAATGTGTCCATTCATCCATGTGTTCTGCATCCTGTAATTCTATAATGTTCCACTATGTGGTGCTCCAGTCTCATGAAGTTGCAATTTTGTTCCCCTTGCAGGTTGGCGTCGTTAAACAAACAGAAACGGCAGCGCTGAAGGCAGCAGGTGACAACAAGAATTCTTTGTTTACCAGGCGCCTTTCTGCACTGTACACAAAGTCAACACTCATTGGAGAAGATATCCTTTTATACAGAGTGATTTCCGTTTCGACATTATTACTTTCAGAGGCTCTACCAGCTTCTTCAGTGCTACCTTTGGAAAGGTTTTTTTCTTTTTATGTCTTCAGAATTGTATGTTTACTCCTGAGTGATTATATGGTGAATGGACATATTTTGGAGTAAATACTTTGACATTACACACCTACTGGAAAAACATTGAACTTCAGTATAAGAACGTTAAATGGTTACTCCACCTTTCTGTAGCTTTTCCCAAACAATTCCTTATACTTTTACTCAATCCGATGAGATCAAATTTTATAAATCTGAAACTTTCCCATTGTATGCCTCTTTGTCCTGCATGGTCTATCCACAGAAAGCTCTGGGCTATTGAGTCCTCCCCCCCATCCTTACTAAGGCCTCAGTCACAAGGGGCATACTAAAACATACACCTGTGGTGGACCATGTTTACTCATACAGGTATTCTGTACATCCTTATGCAGGCAGTGATGTCAATTGGGACACTGTGGCTGCACTGACACAGTTGCTACTCCAAATATGACATCCATGCGGTTGCACGGTCCTAAACGCGCACAAACCTTATGGCAGGATGGGGCGAATGTTAGAATTGAACCCCTAGCAGCAACCTTTTATTATAAGCAGTGCACTCTCAATGAACCCTCTCTCCCTCTAATAGCAGCTGAGCTGGGGTGATGGGAATCCATCATGGGGGACTTTTTGAAAAGGTGCAGAAAAGCGAACAAACCCTTTTAAAGGCTAATTATTTAGTGTTGAAAATATTTATTAGCATAGAAAAAAGACAGTGAACAACATGAGATGAACAAAATCAATAGACTGCTATAAGGTTGCATATTCAAGGAGTCAGCCCGATGGCTATCGCCCATAGTTAGGTTCCTGTTTACAAACCAAAAAGAAATTCAGTCTTCTGACGTACGAAACGATGCCAATTAACAGTCCTCATGGTTCACAACATAATGTAATACTTGTAGATTGAATTAGGTAAAAGAAAAGGCTAAGGTAGAAAGAAGAAACAAGGAGGGGGGGGGGATAGAGAAAGGGAGGTAATGGATGTAATCAACAGAGGACATGTGGGTATAAGGTAGAGAGGAGCGTAGGGGAGGGTTGGAGGAGGGTTGAGGGCCACTAGGAGTGCCCCTATGGGCTCGACAGCTTATTCATTAAGGTGTCAGAGGAGGAGAAGCGGAGCCAGACTGATCATAATGTTGTAAATTTGACAAACGTGTCATTATCAAGGGCCAGCATCTCCTCCATCCTCAGTGTCATGGTAGAGACCCAACGTGACAGTGGAGGGGTAATCTGAGTTTTACAATAGGCGTGTATGAGTTGCCTTGCCAAAGACATAAAGAAGCAAAGTTTTGGGGATTTGATTGACCTGGGCAATATAGAAAGGAAGGCAATTTTTGGGGAGGTCGGTACTTTTCTTATAAATAAAATGGTAGCATTGTAGCGGATCCTCTCGCAGTCCCACTAGACATGTAGGTAAGTCTCGACAGAGACATTGCAACACCAACAGGTGGCCGGAGAAGACGGAAAGATTTTTTGCAGGGTAATGGGGTCTCTGTACCACCTAGATAAGATCTTATAATTCTTTTCTTGAGAATAACAAGAGATTGTCGATTTATGTGTAAAGTGGAAAGATGTTTGCCATTCTGGTCCGGAGATGTCCTCACCCAGGTCCGCAGACCACATCCTCGTGTAACGTGGCAATTGGTCATGTGTTAAGGCCTGTAATAAACTAAATAGGGATGAAAGAAAGTGCCTAGGACATTTCCTGAAGGGAACACAGATCTTCAAAACCGGTATATGTGCAGTGTATTTGGGAGGAGGAGTGTAAGTGTTTGGTGTACATTGACACATGTTGGGCAGTGAGCCAGTCACAAGGTCCCTCCTGAGAAACCGGAGTCCCCTGTGAGTGTTGTACAAAGGAGTAAGCTTGAGGCCATTCAGAATGTTCGAAGGACCCCAGGGTCGATGCTTCTACCCCCTGTGGAAACGCGGAATTGTCAGAAAAGAGATTTCAAGGGACCCGGGTCAGAGGAAAGAATGGTGTAAAGGCTCCTATTGTACCAAAGTTTAAGGGATGCCAATGTCAATGGTGAGAAGGAGGGTAAGTGAGCATAGTCATGTTTGTAGCCCCAGAGAAGGGCCCAGAGATCAACAGGGGAAAGGTCTTGCTCTATTAATACCGAGCCTTCTGGAACGGGTGAGGGAACCACTCCAGGACACATGCCATATGGGCAGCTTTATCCTGCATCTTTGGGAGAGTGAGTCGATTAAATTTAACTCTTGGGAGCCCCCGATTCCACATAAATCTAATGGCTAGGGATCGTAAGGAGGTGAAGAACAATATCGTTTGGAAGAGGTAGAAGAGTTTGGGCAAGGTGTCCATTTTTAGGGTATTAATCCTCCCGAACCATGGCAAAGAGGATCCTCCCCACTCCTCCAAATCTTTCCGTATGCAGGAAAGTAAAGGGATATAATTTAGGGGGCATAAGTTGTTCAGTTTGGAGGGGATAATGACTCAGAGATATGAAATCCCTTTTGTTTGCCAATGAAATGAGAAGTTGGACTTCAATATGTTAAGTAATGAGATGGGCCTATAGCTACTACATTGGGATGGATCTTTGCCCGGTTTAGGTATAATAGAAATATTCGCGGATAGGAGTCCTTTAGAGGGGAGGTTGGAGTTATCGATTGAGTTAAAAGCTTTCATTAGAAGGGGCGCCAGTTGGGGGGCAAAAGTTTGGTAAAACCAGGGTGTATATCCGTCAGGTCCAGGTCTTTTATGGCTTGTAGGAATTCAGAAGTGGACAGGGGCTTATCGAGCTCTAGAACATCTGACACATCGACAGAGGGTAGAGCTGTCTCTGCGATGTAGGCCGGCATGGGATCGCCAGGTGCAGAGGGCTAGTGTCTGGGGCTGCGCAAGGAAGGTTATACAGTAGCGAATACTGTTGGGAAGATGCAGAAATACCGGATGTGTTAAATGTCTTGGTTGGGTTGGACAATAAAGGGGATAGAGTGACGAGGCGGTCTAGGGTGGATAGTCCTTCGCCAGGTGTTTACTGCATTTGTTTGCCAATGAGTAATAGTGTTTATGCGCTTTATATCTAGCAATCAGGGAGTGCGAATCTAGAAGTTGGAGTAGGTCTTTACGGGCATTGGAGAGTTGGACGAAAGTAGCAGAGTCGAGGTCTCTCTTATGAATGGGTTCAAGCTCTGCAATCGTGGCAAGGAGTCTGTGTATGTTGTCGGCTCTAATTTTCTTGAGGCGAGAATCTGTATGAGAATTCCCAGAGTCATGCATTTTAATGTTTCTCATTGGTTGAGGGGGGAGGTTGTGTCTGAGGAGTGATCAACTATGACATTTTTAATGGCTTTAGAGACATTGGCGACACATACAGAATCCCGTAGTAAATTATCGTTGAGTCTCCAATTTGTTCCCCTGCGAGTCGCAGGAGGGTGGGCTAAGGTCAGGTAAACTGGGACATGGTCAGACCAGAGTATGTGACCGATCGATCGCTTGGAGTGGGGTGTCTAACAGGGATTGTGAAATGAGGAAGTGATCCAATCTACTATAGGAATTGTGTGCAATAAAATAGTAACTGTAGTCCCTCTCTGTGGGATGCTGGACCCGCCAGACGTACAACAGATGGGAGGAGTATAACAGTGATTTTATACGAGTCAGTGTTGAGTAGGGAACAGAGGACTTACCCGAGGATGTATCTGCAGACAGGGACAATGTAACATTAAGATCTCCACCGATGATGGAGGGACCCCCGAAGGAGGACAGTCTGGTGAGGACCGATGAAAGGAACTGAGCCTGACCTGCGTTAGGAACATGGATGTTAGCCACTGTGGAACGAAAATTGTTTAGTTTCAGCTTCAAAAATATGTAACGACCTACATCATCGATGAAGGAATCTAGTACCTCCAGGTTAAAGGCGTTAGGAAAGGCAATAGATACCCCTTTGGATTTGGCCTGAGGGTTAGTACTGTGGAACCATTGTGGGTAATATCTATTGCTCAGGGATGGTATAGCACCTGTGCGAAAGTGTGTTTCTTGCAAAAGCAAAATTTTAGAACGCATTTTATGAAAGTGAACGTTTCTGGTAGGGCCGAAACAACTAATCGATTAATCGTCAACCAATCGATTATGAAATTGATTACTATTTTCATAATCTATTAATCTGCCACTAACATAATGGGGTTAAAAAAAACTAAAATGGGCCCTTTATAGTACAAAAAAAGGAAATCGCTATTGTAAATATTACATTCACTGTCCCATAGTAAAAAATGAACCCCTTTCAGTAGTGATTATTTGCTGTTTTTGTACTAATTTTCGTTTTTTTTTTTAACCCCATTATGTTACTAAACATCTCAGGCCTGGGTCACGCCTCTGTGTTTTTGGTGCTTTTTGCAGAAACTCACTACAGCTCATTTACATGGTTTCCTATGGGACATGTTCACATCCATGATTTTTTCAGCTGCTGCGTATTTGGAAAAGACGAGGACTTTTTTTTTTAACGCAAAACTGTGCTATTTTTTTTTTTTTTTTTTTGGTTCAATATACTTCAATGGAGAAGCTGCAGAAACACATGTAATGTGTTTTTGTGGCAATTTGTGGTTTTTAATCTGCTCAAAAACAAATTGGCCAAAAAAATTTAAAAATGCAAATCTCAGCAAAATTACCTTTTTTATTTTAAGGTTATTAACCGATTAATTGAAACAATAATCGGCCAACTAATCGATTATGAAAATAATCGTTCGTTGCGGCCCTAGTTTCTGGCTCCGCTTGTCAGGCGTCTTAAAACCCCTACAGTTAAAGGATGCTAGTGCCATCGGTCCGTCGTTAGCCATAGGGAATCTAAGAGGGTGCGGAACGGCATATGAACGGCTAATGGTTCAGCAAACAACTTCTCTTGAGGAGAGGGACAGGTTTGATCTGTATTTAAGAAGAGAGGAGACAGGGGAGAGAGGACAGAGGGATGCAGGTAAAGTAAAAAGGCAGATGAGAAATGAAAGAGAAAGGACAAATGTCAGAATGAATATATATATGTATATATGTCTATTATAAAAAAACAAACAAAAGAGAACCATAACAAAAAAGGCCAATAGGTGGCTCCAAAAGATCAATAGTAAGTGATATAAAAAACTTCCATTGAGGTACACATCAGTGTACTCCACAGTAAAAAAAAGTAGAAAACCTTAAGGGGGGGGGTGCGAAGCAGGACCACAGAACAGAGCCGCACCCCGGCTCCACGGGGATCACAGAATTAGTCATGACCTTCTAGAAAACAAAGAAACAGCAATATAAGATTTAACATTAAAGGTCATATATGATGTATATAGTAAAACCAGCAAAATGGATAACAGATAATCAAACTTGGGGTTATTGTTGTACATTAAACCTTAGAGGAGAGTTCTGACTGAGTAGAATCACATGCTTCAAACCTTTATAAGAGCAAAATAAAAAGACCATAGCAAACGAGTGTGTAAAATCAAATCCTGGAACATATGGATGTAAAACATAGGAAAATATGAGGCCACACTCCATCTGTAAAAGAGAACAGAACAATACAAAAAAAGAAAAGGAGTGATCAGTAGTTAGTCAGACCCTCACAGGTCTAGGCGTGGCTCAGGGGGTGTCCCTGGTAGAGAGAAAAGAAAAATAGGGCAAAATAGCCCTCTGAAGCAGTTCAATTGTTGGGATCCTGTTGCTGCCAGGGTCTGGAATTACGTTTTGCGGCCCTGTTTTTGCCATTGTGGGGTAAAGGGCAGTCCTGGGGTGGTCGGTGAGAATGGCCAATTTGGCAATGCGACATGAGGAAGTTCCAATGTGCTGAGGAAAGAGGGTAGGTCTCCCATCGTATGAAAGATGGCGTTTTTTTTCGTGATGTACTCGAAGGTGGAACGGGAAACGCCATTGGTACTTAATCTGCTTCGATTGCGGGAGTTGCGTAAGTGGCTTCAAAGTTTTCCTCATTGCCAATGTTTGGCGGGAGAGATCAGGAAGGTGCATAACAGGTGCGTCATTAAAAAGGATCGTGTGCTGTGTACTGGCAGCCCTCATGATCTTCTCCTTTACTTTGTAAAAGTGGATCCGGCACAATGTATTACGCACAAAGGAGGGATCAGGGGTGCGAGGGCCTGAGATGTGGTGCACTCGGTCCAATTCAATTCATGGTCCTCTTTAGGGCATTGAAGCCATTGAAGGAAAATGGCTAACACAGCCGCAGGTCCATTTTTGGGGTCAACTGATTCGGGGATCTCCCGTATGCGTATGTTATTGCGATGACTGCAATTTTCGAGATCATCCTGTTGATAAGAGAGCTGCTGCAACATAACCGTGTGGGTATTAAGGATTCTGTCATACGTCTGCGCAGAATCACGCAGGTCGTCTGCAATGCCCTCTATATCCTCAAAGCATGCCACCATGTCCTTCTTTAGATCAGAAATCTTTCTTTTAAGTGTAGCGGCCATAACCCTTGATGGGGTGGCCTTGACTTTTGGGCTTAGCGGTTACCTCCGCTTGGCTTGTTCTTGCACGTCTAGGGGTTCCTAGGGTTAGTGCCCAACAACTTTGGATGCTGACACCATAAATGTCCTTTTAGAAAGGTTTATATTTGCAGGGATAACATCCGACAAACAGTCTCGTATGGGAACAGAGGGCAAGGGTGAAGAAACTAGGGCACCTTGAACTGCTAATCATCGGAAAGTCTCTAATACAACCCAGAGAGTAGCCACTCGCAGTTGGGCGCTTCAAAGCTGAACAAATCTCTAGCCAGAGATTATGGCAGTCAGCACTTTGATCTGGAACTTGTGAAATCTCTGACCTTGAATAAATTTGTAACAGAAAGTGAACAGGAACCTTTCCTCAGTACCTGGAACGTTCCCTGTCTCCTTGGCAGTACTGGAAAAAACGTGGATTCGTTGGTGTCCTTAACAACCCAGCAACCAGGCACTTCTTGGGATGCCAGCTTGTTGGCCCTCCTCCGAAGAGTCCTCCCTTGGTTGCTTACACGAGCTGCGGTGTCCCTCCAAGTTGAGAGCACACCCGGACGCCTTGAATCCTCCCTCAGTTACTGCGCCTCGGACCAGCCGGTTCCAAGACCCGGGAACAGATGTATCCTTACCCCAGACCAGGCGGGTCTATTGGGGGTCAGTCAAATGAACCATGTTGTGGGGCGACACACGCTCCCGTGACCGGGACCCCTCGTGGGCCTACCCCGGTCCAGACTAAGGAACAGGCAGCTATGGCCTCACGAACGAACCCTGAACACGTGACTTCAACATCTTAAGTACCCTTCCCCAGACTCCTCAGCGGGGCCAGACGCACCCACTGATTGGTTCCGGGGAACACTGATACCTAAAGTGTGCAACCAGGCCTGGTTCTGGGCCTGTCATGTGCACCCAACCGTACACATGACCAGGCAGAACTCTAATGCCCCGTACACACGAGCGGACTTTTCGACATCCAAACTCCGACGGACTGAGTCCGGCGGACTATCCGATCGTGTGTGGGCTGCAACGGACTTTAGCGAAGCTAAAGTCTGACGGACTTTAGAAATGAAGCATGCTTTAAATTTTCCCGACGGAACTCCGCCGGACCCGGTCCCCTTTGAAAAATCCGCTCGTGTGTGTGCTACTCCGACGGACTAAAACCGACGCTAGGGCAGCTATTGGCTACTGTCTATGAACTTCCTACGTCGAATCCAGTCGTACGTCATCACGTTCGACTCCGTCGGAGTTTGGTGTGATGGTGTGTGGTCAAGTCCGTTCGGTCGAAAAGTCCGCCAGAACTCCGTCGGAACTCCAGCGGAACTCCGGCGGAACTCCTTTGGAGGTCTGTCAGACTTAATTCCTCTCGTGTGTACGGGGCATTACACAGCCCAGCCAAACTAATGTCAAAGTTAAACCTTCACAATCAGCCCTCAGAACCCCTTTACTGTTCTGAGGAAAAAATAAATATGTACATAGCAGATACCTTGTCCAAAGTGTCGCCGCTACATAGGTTTTCTCAATCCTGTGTACACAGTGCTCAAAGTCTGCTTTAGCGGGCAGGGACCTGATGTAGCTGTGGAGGGATCTAATCTGAGCCTCCATGTCCCAGTCTTCCCCTGATCCCAGGGAGACATTAGATCGGCTTTTGGGGAGCCTCGGTGTGAAATCGGGGTCCTCGGAGTGAGAATTGGCTTTGTGAGCTCACCTGAGTGTGCAGAGCTGATTCCGAACATGCTAGGGACGGCGGGGCCGGCGCCATCTTGGATTCCGGCCGGCGCTGTGAAGTGGATCTGAAACGTCCAAAATAATCATCCAAATCGCCCGCCGCTGCCCTTAGGTGCCTTGAGCTTGTCTTTCCCCGTTAGTTAGTTTTTGTCTGGTTTACTGGCCTTTATGAGGTCAGTGGAGCCGAGGGTGCCAGGAGCTGAGTGCAAGCACGTCTCACCTCTCCATTCGTCAGGCCACGCTCCTAAATGCTAATTATTTAATAAGAAAATCAAAGTGTACAGTGTATGATATTAAAGTGGAAGTAAACCCCTCTATCGTTTTCAGTCAAGGAAGCTGCCATCTTGACCTCTAATGATTCTTCAACTGCCATAATGCTGCACATTTGATCAGTTATGAAACCAGCCACTGGATGGTTTGAAAGTTTGGTTGAGAGCACAACCAATGTGAAAGTTAGCATTTCCGGCATGCCGGGAATGTAAGTGTTTTTTTAAACTGGGTTTACTCCCTCTTTAAATGAGCTTACTGATATATGAATCTGTACTTAAAGCGGAGTTCCAGGCAAAAAGACAACTCTGTCTTAAACAATACACTCCACCCTCCCTCATATATATATATATATATATATATATATATATATATATATATATATATATATATATATATATATATATATATATATATATATATATATATATATATATATATATATACACACACACACACAGTACCTTGCGAAAGTATTCGGCCCCCTTGAACTTTTCAACCTTTTGCCACATTTCAGGCTTCGAACATAAAGATATAACATTTTTATTTTTTGTGAAGAATCACCAACAAGTGGGACACAATTGTGAAGTGGAACGAAATCTATTGGATTTTTGAAACTTTTTTAACTAATAAAAAAATGAAAAGTGGAGCGTGCAAAATTATTCGGCCCCCTTGCGTTAATACTTTGTAGAGCCACCTTTTGCTGTGATTACAGCTGCAAGTCGCTTGGGGTATGTCTCTATCAGTTTTGCACATCGAGAGACTGAAATTCTTGCCCATTCTTCCTTGCAAAACAGCTCGAGCTCAGTGAGGTTGGATGGAGAGCGTTTGTGAACAGCAGTTTTCAGCTCTTTCCACAGATTCTCGATTGGATTCAGGTCTGGACTTTGACTTGGCCATTCTAACACCTGGATACGTTTATTTGTGAACCATTCCTTTGTAGATATTGCTGTATGTTTGGGATCATTGTCTTGTTGGAAGATAAATCTCCGTCCCAGTTTCAGGTCTTTTGCAGACTCCAACAGGTTTTCATCCAGAATGGTCCTGTATTTGGCTGCATCCACCTTCCCCTCAATTTTAACCATCTTCCCTGTCCCTGCTGTAGAAAAGCAGGCCCAAACCATGATGCTGCCACCACCATGTTTGACAGTGGGGATGGTGTGTTGAGGGTGATGAGCTGTGTTGCTTTTACGCCAAACATATCGTTTTGCATTGTGGGCAAAAAGTTCGATTTTGGTTTCATCTGACCAGAGCACCTTCTTCCACATGTTTGGTGTGTCTCCCAGGTGGCTTGTAGCAAACTTTAGACAAGACTTTTTATGGATATCTTTGAGAAATGGCTTTCTTCTTGCCACTCTTCCATAAAGGCCAGATTTGTGCAGTGTACGACTGATTGTTGTCCTATGGACAGACTCTCCCACCTCAGCTGTAGTTCTCTGCAGTTCATCCAGAGTGATCATGGGCCTCTTGGCTGCATCTTTGATCAGTCTTCTCCTTGTCTGAGCTGAAAGTTTAGAGGGACGGCCAGGTCTTGGTAGATTTGCAGTGGTCTTCCATTTCAAAATGATCTCTTGCACAGTGCTCCTTGGGATGTTTAAAGCTTGGGAAATCTTTTTGTATCCAAATCCGGCTTTAAACTTCTCCACAACAGTATTACGGACCTGCCTGGTGTGTTCCTTGGTCTTCATGATGCTCTCTGCGCTTTCAACAGAACCCTGAGACTATCACAGAGCAGGTGCATTTATACAGAGACTTGATTACACACAGGTGGATTCTATTTATCACTATCAGTCATTTAGGACAACATTGGATCATTCAGAGATTCTCGCTGAACTTCTGGAGTGAGTTTGCTGCACTGAAAGTAAAGGGGCCAAATAATTTTGCACGCACCACTTTTCAGTTTTTTATTTGCTAAAAAAAGTTTAAATTATCCAATAGATTTCGTTCCACTTCACAATTGTGTCCCACTTGTTGGTGATTCTTCACATAAAATTAAAATTTTATATCTTTATGTTTTGAAGCCTGAAATGTGGCAAAAGGTTGAAAAGTTCAAGGGGGCCGAATACTTTCGCAAGGCACTGTGTATATGTGTATATGTATATATATGTATATGTGTGTGTGTATATATATATATATATATATATATATATATATATATATATATATATATATATATATATATATATATATATATATATATATATATATATATATAATATACCCCCCCCTGCAAGACTGGACTATGCTGTGATTCTGGACAAAAACACAAAATCTTGAACTGGTAGGGTAGAAAGCCATGTTTGTATTTGATTTGCGTATTAAATAGTTTTCTTCTAAAGTGGAGTTCCAGCCTGGGGGAAAAAAAATTAAGTCAACAGCTACAAATACTACTGTAGCGGCTGACTTTTAATACAAGAACACTTACCTATCCAGGGAGCCCGCGATGTCGACACCCCCAAGCTGATCCATCCATCCACTTCGAGTGCAGGCGCCAGCAGTGAAGCCTTAAGGCTTCACAGCCAGTTTCCTACATGTGCGAGTCTGAATGGTCTCGTCGTAGTCTTCTGGGACACACACAGGTCCCAGAAGGCAGTGGTTGGGGGGAGGAGGAGGGCCCGGATACAATTGTGGAAGTGACGCACCTCGCCATGGCGACATAGTACGGAAGTCCTGACTAAAAAACTTAGAAAAGGTACCAAAGAGACTAAAAAAAATCCAAAAACAAGTGGTGGGGGGGGGGGGGGGGGGTCAGTTGTTTGAGACTGAGTTGTCTATTTGCCTGGAACTCCACTTTAAAGAACTGAGGAAACAGAAGGATGTTTATACATATTGTATTAACCTTAACTCTGTGTACATGTGAACCCTTTGATGAACATTGATGACTCACTTGAGGTTGGGACAGTCACAACAGAGTGCCCAAACAGCTACCTTTTATGTATCTCTGAAAATCTGGAGAGATCCAAAAACAAATCCGACAGGCCACTCTTTGGTCTAGTGGTAAGATTGTTTGTTTGTTTTTTGTTTTCTGTTTTTGTGTAGATCTTTTTTTCTTTTGTTGCACATAAGAATTAGCAGGGTTGCATATCTGTCAGAGAAATGCATAGAATACAATTGCTCACAATGATTGGAAAATGTCTTCTGGCTGTCATGTTGTTCCTTTGGCTTCAGTCAGTGTTTTTCATTGACTTGCTCCAAACATTTCACCCAAGAGGGATATTTTCCCTAATCGTCTTTCAGGACAGCCACTATGAGAGAGATAGACTCCTCCTCTTCCTCTGGAAACACTGCGCCAGCCCATAAATTCTTAGTTCCCCTGCCGGACCTCAGTTATTAGTGTTTCCTCCGACGGGGAGACACTGTGCAAGGAACCAGGCCGATCAGTCAGGGAGGCTGTGGCCGTTTTTTTCGTTAAAGAACCCGGTTGAAAGAAGCAGGGGCTTCGTTTGAAGAAAGCTGGGTTCAAACCGTTCGAAACCAACGTCCGCGTGTCGGACGGGTCGAACGGTTTACTTACCTCACCAGGTACTGCCACCCTTTCCGAGTCGAGCGCGGCTTCAGGTCGTGGGGGACTCCTATCGCGTCTACAGGGACGCAGCTGGCAAGCCGTTCGGAAGATTTCCCTGTACAAGGGTACAGTCCGCCTCTTTTTTTCTTTGAACCGAGCGGGCCGAACGACGGGCGACGTCGTATCCGGCGGAAACGAAGGCTTGACCACGAATACGATCGACTTCCGGGTCGTGGAGCTGATAGGAGGGCCGGGCACAAGCTGGAGATGAGTTCAGAACGCGCACAGGCAGCGTGGAACTCTGTAGTAAGCAGCCACCTGCAGTCATGTCGGAAGCTGAGGCTCAAACGACAGACTCTATCTCCAGCATTCCTAAGGTAAGAGCACCCTGGGGAGGGGTACTCTCTATCTAGGATCCCCCCACCCCAATGTATGGTTCTATCATGGGTGGGGGGGGCAGACCCCCTGGGTGGCCAGGGGGGAGGGGAGGCTTAGATCCTTTCGTTTAAAAAAGGGTCTAGTGCACTCCCAGGGTTGTATCCCGAGCTTTTGATTGACTTTGTCTTTTTCTGTTTTTCCTTTTTCCTTTTTTTTTTAGAAAGCTACGGAAAAAACTAGGTCTACGCATAGTTCTAAAAAGAAGTGTGCCTCCTGTAGGGACATTTTAGGGGAATCTTGGACCAAAGTGTTGTGCAAAGGCTGTATTGACTCCCTCGTTAGGGAAAGGGAATCTGAACAGGAGTCAGGACTAGCAGCTTCGGTCAAGGAGCTCTCGTCCACCTTCTCTTCTTTTAGGTCCCTTTTTGAAAGATTTCAGCTTCCCACGGGTCCATCTCCCCAGGATACAACCCCACCTCTAGCACAGAGTTCTGCTCCGGTCCAACCTGCTAGTACAGGGGGGACAGAGGTTGCAGGCCCTTCAGGGACAGGTAGGGAACTTCCAGACAGTTCCTCTTCCGATTCTCAGGAGGGTTCCGAGGGGGAGGACCAGGATGGGTCCAGGAAAGCCTCCAGATATAAATTATCCCTTGATGAGGTAGAGGACCTCTTAAAGGCAATTTATGCAACCCTCGGTATCCAGACGGATAAAAAGCCCCTAACCCTGCATGACCAAATGTATTCAGGTTTGGGGGAGCCAAAAAGAAGGGTGTTTCCAGTGCACAAAGTTTTAATGGAAACAGTTAAAAAAGAGTGGCAGGATCCGGAGAGAAAACCTTTTTTTTTATCTAGATCCCTCAAAAGAAGGTTCCCATTTTCAGAGGACCCGGCATGCCTTTGGAATAAAAATCCCAAATTGGATGCCGCTTTCTCCCAGGTCTCCAGACACACAGATTTGGCGTTTGAAGACATGGGGGCCTTGGCAGATGTCATGGACAAAAGGATTGACTCTCTGCTTAAAAAAACGTGGGACTCGGCTATCGGCAATCTTAAGCCTGAAATGGCAGTTACAGTTGTGGCTCGCAATTTAGAGCACTGGCTCTCACAGATCCAACAACATATTGAGGCAGGCACAGATAAGGAAACCATTCTGTCATCCTTCCCTACTATGCTGCGAGGGATCACTTACATAGCAGATGCCTCTGCTGAGTCCGTCCGCATGTCGGGCAGAACGGCGGCTCTAGCCAATTCGGCCAGAAGGGCCCTCTGGTTAAAAACATGGCCAGGGGATAATGCCTCCAAGATAAAGCTATGTGGGATACCCCTCACGGGGGACCTCCTTTTTGGCCCAGGGCTAGAGACGGTTCTAGACCGGACAGCGGACAGGAAAAAGTCCTTTCCTCTCAAACGGAAAACCCCCGTACCAACAAAAAAGGGGTTTCGTCCGCAGGGGCGTAGGGAAACCTCTAAACCAGAGGGGAAAAAGAAAACCTGGCCCCAAAAAGGCAGGGGCAGAGGAGGGGCGATTTTTTGCCCTCCTATCCAGCCCCGTAAAACCCAGTGACATTCCAGCTACAGTGGGAGGAAGACTGGGGGCCTTTCTTCCACAGTGGGAGACAATATCCCCCAATCAATTTATTTTAGGGGTAATAAGAAGGGGGTACCTCTTGGAATTCCTAAGACCACCCCTCAAAGGCTCCTTGTCACGCATCTACCCAGGTGCATGGTAAAGGCCGAGGCCTTGCTAGAAGCTCTGAGGGAATTGGAGAATCAGGATGTTATTCTCAGGGTCCCAAAAGCAGAAGAGGGAAGGGGGTTTTATTCTCACATCTTCATAGTGAAAAAACCCTCAGGGAAGTTCAGGTTGATTCTGAACTTAAAACCCCTGAACGCTTCAGTGACATACAAAAGATTCCGCATGGAATCGATCTTCTGCCCCACAACTGTTTCATGGTATCTCTGGACCTAAGGGACGCGTATTTACATATCCCTATAGCGGAAGCCTCGCAGAGGTTTCTACGCCTTGCCATAGATCTGGGCGGAGAAACAGTACACTTTCAGTTTCAGGCCCTGCCATTCGGGCTATCCTCTGCACCCCGCATTTTTACCAAAGTCCTGGCAGAAGCCATGGCCTTTCTTCGGCTCCAGGGGATATGTATAATTGCCTACCTGGACGACCTGCTTTTATTTGCAGCATCCCCAACACAGTTGGTCAAGGATCTCGATCTAACCAAAGGGGTCCTTACAGACCTGGGGTGGCTTCTGAACTTGGAAAAGTCCAGCCTGATCCCCTCACAACAGATCTCCTATCTAGGTTTCCTGTTGGACTCAACACTGTTGAGAGTTTTTCTACCAAGAGAAAAGGTACAAAAACTGGACAGTGCGGTGGCCTCTCTTCAGAGCAACCAGCTGGTTTCCATAAGGGTTCTGATGTCAGTACTGGGTCTCCTTACATCCACCCTTCCAGCAGTGCAGTGGGCAGGGCTACACTTTCGTCCCCTACAGACCTTCATCCTAGGGGTGTGGGACCACAGTCAGGAGGCCCTAGACACCCTAGTACATATTCCACACCAGGTAAAGAGATCCCTCTGGTGGTGGAGGAAAGTGACAAATCTGTCGCAAGGTCGTCTGTGGCTCATCCCGATTTCTCGGGTAGTAACCACAGATGCAAGTGGAAAAGGTTGGGGGGCACATTTGGGTTCCCTTCTAGCCCAGGGCACTTGGGAGGACGGCGAGTTGACTCGATCGTCCAACTGGAAAGAATTAAGGGCAGTGGGACTAGCCCTTAAATTCTTCAAAAAAGAGCTCCGGGGTCACCACATTCAGGTGCGGTCGGACAACTCTTCCGTAGTGGCCTATTTGAACAAACAGGGTGGCACGAGAAGCGGAGCCCTGTTGTCTTTAGCGACAGAGATCCTGTCCTGGGCCGAAACCTACACCCTTTCGCTCTCAGCAGTTTTCCTGAGGGGAGAGAAAAATGTGGTGGTAGACTTTCTCAGCCGAAAGAGGCTGAGGGAGGGCGATTGGGTTCTCAACCAGGAGGTCTTCAATCTCATAGAGAAAAAGAGATGGGGGTCTCCAGAGGTGGACCTGTTCGCGTCCAAAAACAATGCAAAAACCCCTTGTTTTTTCTCCCTAAAAAGGGCAGAAGGAGCTCTAGGGGTGGACGCTTTGAGCCAGAATTGGCATTTCAGAACTTGCTATGCCTTCCCACCTCCAGTGTTGTTGCCAGCAGTTCTGAGAAAGTTTCAGATGGAAAGCACTTCTCTGATTCTGGTGGCTCCACATTGGCCCAAGAGAGCATGGTTCTCAGTGCTAAAGCAGTTGGCGGTAGAACCTCCCCTGCTCTTGCCCCCTCGGGACGATCTCCTCTCTCAGGGGCCAGTCCTATGCCCACAGGTACGCCAGTGGAAGTTAGCGGCCTGGCTACTGAGGAGGGTTTATTAAAATCTAAAGGATTCTCAGAGAGACTAGTTTCTACCCTCCTGGACAGTAGGAAGAAGGAAACTCGCCAGATCTATGAAAAGGTCTGGTTGCGTTTCAACAAGTGGTGCGCAGAGAGCTCTTTCCCAGTACGGAGCTCCTCCGCAGTGTTGGAATTTTTACAATGTGGGGCAGATAAGGGCTTATCCATTAGTACCCTTGGGGGTCAAGTATCAGCCCTCAGTGTTTATTTGGAAGATCATTTGACTGCCAACCCATGGGTAGTCAGGTTCTTTAGGGCCCTGTCCAGACAGAGACCGGTCCAGGGTCTGTCCTTTCCCAGATGGGATTTATCTTTAGTTTTGCAAAGCTTAACTGGACCCCCCTTTGAGCCCTTAAAGGAGTGTTTTCTGAGAGAGCTTACTCTGAAGACAGTGTTCCTGGTAGCAGTAACAACTGCCAGGAGGGTCAGTGAGATGGAGGCCTTATCAGTCAGGGCTCCCTTTTGCGTTATCTTTCCGGATTGGATAGTTTTAAAGACCGATCCAGCCTTTTTGCCGAAAGTGGCATCCAGCTTTCATAGAAACCAGGAAATTGTTTTGCCCTCTTTTTGTCCCAATCCCTCCGGTGAGAAGGAACTAAAATTTCATTATTTAGATGTTAGGAGATGTATCCTACACTATCTGGAACTGACCAAGACATTCAGAAGGTCAGATTCCTTATTTGTTTTGTTTTCCGGGGCCAGGAAAGGTTGTAAAGCGTCCCGGCGCACTATTGCTAGGTGGCTCAGAGTAGCCATCGAGCAGGCTTATGCAGTAGCAGGGAAAGAAATCCCAGTGGGTATTAAAGCACACTCCACTAGAGCTATGGCAGCCTCCCAGGCAGAAAAAGCGGGAGCAACGCCAGAGCAGATTTGCAGAGCAGCAACATGGTCCAGCTATTCCACTTTCGTAAAACACTACAGAGTGGATCTGGTGTCGGCAGGTGAGCAGACCTTTGGGCGAAAGGTTTTGCAAGCTGTAGTCCCACCCTAACTGGTAAGTGCTCGCTTATCCTCTCATAGTGGCTGTCCTGAAAGACGATTAGGGAAAATTAGAGTTACGCTTACCGGTAACGTCTTTTCCAGTAGTCTTTCAGGACAGCCCTAGTTCCGACCCGAAAATTGGGGGGAGTCTTACAAAAGACCAGAGCGCAGCAAGATAATGGTATTTGATAAATATGTTATTAATGTGTTCTTGTGTCTCCCCAGCTGGCCGGAGGTATTCTCGATATAAACTGAGGTCCGGCAGGGGAAGTAAGAATTTATGGGCTGGCGCAGTGTTTCCAGAGGAAGAGGAGGAGTCTATCTCTCTCATAGTGGCTGTCCTGAAAGACTACTAGAAAAGACGTTACCGGTAAGCGTAACTCTAATATATTTTTTTTTTTTTTTTTTTATTGGTTTGAGCAAAGTGACATTCACTTAAACCATGGGTGCTCAACCTATGGCCCTCCAGCTGTTGCAAAACTACAATTCCCATCATGCCTCTACCTTTGGGAGTCAAGCTTGGAACTATCAGTGGCTTGCAATGCCTCATAGTTCTGCAACAGCAGGAGGGCCACAGGTTGAGCACCCATGACTTAAAGCATTATTCAACTTAAAAAACAAAAATTGATCTAATGCAGCTTACAAAAGGTTCCTGACACTGTGTGAAAAATAAATAAATAAATCAGCACCTGCAAAAACTATACCTGTTTACTTTTATTAAAGGGACACTTACCTGTCCAGGGATCCAGCACTGGCTAGTTCTTTGCTGGTCTTTGGGTTCCCAGAAGGTTGCGGTTGGGTGGGAAACTTTAATGGAAAGTGATCCCACCAAAAAGTTCAAAAAGAAGTTGGGGGGGAGGGGGGTTCCGATTATTCCCCCTTTTAGGGTCTAGTTTTGCCTTTGCTTAGTGGCTGCATTTTGTTTTAATTAGTTATCTGGCCAGTAACACAATTCCTGTTTTTAGGGTGTCTAATCTGGAGGAACAAAGGAGACCACCTTGGACATGAGAATTGTCAATCGGGGGGGGGGGGTTAGATGTACTAGCAACAAGATGGACAAGTTCAAACTCCAGCTAACACTTTTTAAGTACTTAAAGCAACAGTTTTTTTTCCTTTTGGAATAAAGTTTGTTTTATTTTTTTTAAATATAGTATTTTTTAAGTTTCCCAATTTTCAAATACAGGAAAAAAACCTAAATGGATAAAAGCTGAAGTGGAAAAATAACACTTACTGGCAGGATCACCAAGTAAAAATAAAGTAAAAAAAAGGAAATGAATGAAGCTAAAAAAAAAGTGGTAATGAAAAAAAAAGAAAAAAAAGTGGCCCCACCACAGCGTTCTCTGCTGATGGCACCTGTTCTGGTGACGTCACCGACTGAAGCATCTGTGAATATCTCCTAAACAGCACACGTTTAGAAGATATTCACTGTACCTACAGGTATGCCTTATTGTGAGCTTACCTGTAGGTACAAGCTAAAAAAGGTTTACTACCGCTTTAAACTACTGTGCTCTGTAGACCCTTTTTTTTGGGGGGGGGGGGGGGGGGGGTTTGGTTGAAACTGGAATACATGAAAAGCACCACCTATTGGTTGGACTTAAGAACACATTTGCGACCCTTTTTTTTTTTTTTTTTTTTTTTTTTTTTTTCTTATTGCAGAGAGGTCTGCAAATGAATGAACTACATATATCCTCTTCCACTGTGTCAGATAGACTTGTAGTTCTCAATGGAACATGTGCAATCATGTCACCCAAGTGCAGTAATTACTGCACCTGTAATCTGTTGACATATCCTCCAGCTTTCTAAGGCCATTTCTCACATGTGACCTGAAAGTTCCCTGATTTTGGCATGATATTTTGCTGTGACTTGAAGCATTGCCTGTTTAATCTTGAGGTCTATGGACCTCAAGTCGCATCAAAGTTGGACCAAAGTAGAGAAGAGACTACTTTTAATTCGCACAGATATGAATGGTACACATTGGAAATCATGGGGTATGACTTGTCATGCGACTTTGGAGTCCCAAGTCGCACAAGTGTAAAAAGAGCCTTTAGTAAAAGCCTATACCTCTATATGGACAGAGAGCTCAAGAAAGAGTCTACATGAGTCTGGCATTGCACCTGTGATCTACACAAGGTTGGTTGGTGCAATCCTTTGCAGGCTGCTGTGCAAAAAAATTCTAAATGCATGTTTTTTTAGTTTTTTACACCTTTTTAAAGGCAAACTTGGCCTGTAAACTACTTTAGAAATTTATTCAGATTTTTCGAAAGTACATTTTTTTTGAGAACACATTGTGCTTGAATTTATATAATACACTTTTTTTCTTTACAAATACATTTTTTCTTCTTACACAGGCTGTTCAGCCTTCTACAGGAGAGGTTATATATGACAACTTCCCTGATTCTAAGTGCTGCTATGAACTGGAGACTCGAATATTTCGCTTACAGCCAGTGGAAATCCTGCTTCCTTGTGACATTTCTGATGGAACTGAAAAGCTGATCAGTAGCATTACAACGGCATGGTAGGTGCTAGATTGTATGTACATACTGGATAGGAATGTGTGATGATTAAAGCAGTAGTAAATACGCACATTTAAAAAAAAAAAAAGAAAACCCTGCAAGGCAAAGGTATAATGAGCTAGTATTCAGCGCATACTAGCTCATTATCAAATACTTTCCTCAGAACGAAGCCCCCATATCGGTGCGCAGTCCACACCGAGGGAGCTGACATCTTGCCCTCGGCGTGTCTTCCGGGTTCACGGCTCCGGCGCTGTGAGTGGCCAGAGCCACGATGACGTCACTCCCACGCACGCGTGCAGGAGTTTTCTTCCTGGCGAGGTCTGGCAATGCTGCAGGACCTTCAGCTGGGGCATTCAGAGCGCATGCGCCACTGACGTCAGCGGCTGCATGCATAGGGAATATCTCCTAAACCGTACTATAATAAGGCTTACCTGTAGGTTAAAGTGTAAAATTTGAGTATACAACCGCTTTAATATAGCTTCTACTGTTCACTTCAGCTTGAAGTTTTGTTTTCAATAAATGTTTATTAATGAGTGTTAGTAAATACCTTCTTATAAAAAATTTTTTTAATCAAAATTGTTTAATTTGTGTGTTTTAGTTTGCATTCATGGGTGGTGTGATGAGTAAATTAAGGCCCCTTTCACATTTGTGCAACCTGAAAGGCGCCCGACCTAAGAAATGCCTGTGTAATCTTGAGGTCTATGGACTTCAAATCGCATCAGTCGGACCAAAGTAGTGCAGGGAAGTTGCTGTGACTTGAAGGCGCACAGATGTGAACGGTACTCATTGGAAATAATGGGGTACTACTTGTCATGCCATTTTACAGTCCCAAGTCGCAGGATAAGTTGCACAAGTGTGAAAGGGGCCTTAAGAGGATCTTCATCCTAGAGAGAAAAAAATTAAAAGTCAGTAGCTACTAAATAGTGTAGCTGCTGACCTTTTAATAAAAGGATACTTGCCTGTCCAGAGATCCAGCGCAGTCCTAACCCAAGCCAGTTCTTTGCTGGTCTTTAGGTCCACGGCGCTGGCCTGTTTACCATGGGAAACCGACTGACTCCTTGCAGCTTCACAAATGCGTATGCACAAGCCGCACTGCACTCTGTAAATGGTGCCTGTGACATGTCCTAGAAGGCTGCGAGCAAAGGGAGGGGTGAATATCTACTTGCATCACCATGGTGATGTGAGCTGAAGCGGGACAGGGTACCAGTCAGAACTAGGTGCCCGCCCCCCCCTCCCCCCCAAAAAAAATTATTCAGTTTTTCCTGGTAGCCATTGTCACTGAGACAGGTGATGGGAAATCCAGCATTTTTGGTTTGTCACTAGAGCAAAAGATCAACAAGAGGAGGAAATACCTTTCCGATGGGGATCCCTGTTCCACTGACAAACATCTAAGGGTAACTGCTCTCACTTTGTAAAGAGTTCATCTCAGTGTCACTTGCAACTTCAGGATAGAAAGCAAAGCATTTTTCCAGATAGGACAAAGAGAGCAAAAAATACTTTAAAACGAAACCAACTCCAGACAGGTGGATTTGATTAAAATCAAGTCTATTTAAAAACTTGATTTTTAGACCCCTTTCACACTGGGGGCATTTTGCAGGCTATATAGCGTTAAAAATAGCGCCTGCAAACCACCCTAAAACAGCTGCTCCATTCACTCCAGTGTGAAAGCCTGAGGGCTTTCACACTGGAGCGGTGCGCTGGCAGGGCATCAGAAAAAGCCCTGCCAGCAGCTGCTTTGGAGCGGTGAACTCACCGCCCCCCCACCTCTCCTCTCCGTTGACATCAATGGGGCAGCGCTGCTATACCGCTGGCAAAACGCCAGTGCAGCAGTGTTTTGCGGGCAGATTTAACCCCTTTTCGGCCGCTAGCAGGGGTTTAAAAACGCTCTGCTAGCAGCCGAATAGTGCCGCTAAAACAACGGTAAAGCAGCTCTAAAAATAGCGCCACTTTACTGCTGATGCCCTAGGCGGCACAGTGTGAAAGAGCTCTAAGTCATGATTTAAATCACTAGTAAAATGGCTTGATTTAAATCAACATGATTTTTAAAGCAACTGTCACCTCTGTCCCGCAGTGGCTCCTCCTCTGACCCGCTGTTGACTCACCGACGGTCCCATTCACTTTAATGGGACGGCTGGTGATGCGGCAGTGACACCACAAGGTGAGGGATGTGGCGGCTGCAGATGGTTGGATGCCCGCTAACTGGCTCTGCCATGATGGTTCTTTAAATGTAAGGACTCATTCTTGCTGCTAGTAAGAATGTTTAATATTTGCAAACAAAATTAAGGTTTCCTATTTGGAATAATAAGCTGTCAGGTTAGTAAAAGAGCGCATCAGAACCGATTCAATCATAAAGTTTGTAGTGTACGTAGATTTGCAAATCAATGGGATATAAGGAATATTTCTGAAGTTTGGTTTATCTCATGGTTGCTGTGAAATTGTGTGCATGCATCAATGCAGTGTATGATATCTCTGCTTGCAGAGCTTGGATACATTGAATGAGTTTACCAAAAATTTAAATATTGCAGAATATACAGACTCATGCTACATACCTAAGCCCCCATTTCATACTGAATGGACAAAATTATTAATGTATCTTAAATAGAGAACTATCTTTAGATAGATTTTTACCCCAAAAGCATTTTATTAAAATAAATTTGATAATAATCATTAAAATCAGATTATTATTTTTTTGATTCTTTAAAAAAATTCACTGATTTATATCCACACACCGAATAACAGTTTGTCCTACACATGTTAAATAAAAAAAGAATGTTTGATGCTGTCCCCAAAATACTTTTTAGTTCTGATCTACTTCAGGGGTTTTATGACGCCCACCTGTGAGGCCATGAAAATTATTTCTGTCTAGAACAGTGGTCTCCAAACTGCATCCTGAGGGCCAGATGTGGCCCTTTACTTGCCTTTATCTGGCCCTTGGGGCACTATTCCTCCCACTGACACCAATGGTGGGGGATTGTTAACAATGCCAGATATTTTCTACTCCCACTATCCACAGTCCCTAAAATCTGAAGGATAGTAAACTGGACATTTTGCTTAGAAAATTTGGAGACCCGTGGTCTAGAACATTCACCCTAGTTATTGAAATGGCCTGTTTGGTTTGAACATTTAAAAGATAAAATCCTATAATTAAAAAAATCTATTTATGTTGACTCATTTAAAAAGAGTATTCAGTAGAGTTTGTGCTAAATTGGCTTTCTCTATACTTACATTAACTTGATATTTTGGTATAGCTTGCAGAAGACTTGAAAAGTTTCATGAAGTCCATCGGTATGTACTGTAGACTGAAAGCCATATGCAATAGCAATTTCCAGCATGTACTCTAGAGGGCACTATGGTACAGTAAACCTGTGCACATACAGATGGCATCTTTTAGAACACAAAACGCACAGATCCATTGCAAAATGCTGTTGAAATACATTTTAAATATTGGCTCATTCTTCATATTGCGGTATACAAACAATTAAAATAATAAAAAGGTTTACATTGCATGTCTTTTTTGTTTCATTTGGGAGGGCAACCTAAAGTGTGTAAAAAAGTTTTGTATTGTAAAGTAGTATCACTACCCCTCTTCCATCGATATGGAGTAGGTGGGACACCTTTTGGACAAAGTTTTTGGTGGCCAACACTGTTTCTTGTAGGAAAGTGATGGATGTAAGAGTTCTTTCACACGGGCCATGTCTATTTTGTTCAGGATATCCATGGGCAGATCACCTGCTGAATCGGAGCAAGATGATATCTTCTTTATGTGTGCCAATCATTTTTTTGTCCGCATTTTGACAGTGGACTATGGCGGACTTTTGTTCAGCTGCCACATGGAAACAGGCTTGTGTACATTTACATCTGGATACCTTAAATCCATCATGTTTAGGTCATGTAAAAACAGAAATGTCTGCAACCCTTTACTCAGTTTTTTTTCCTTCTAGACCTGGACAGGCGAGAAGGTTGGTGGATAAGAGTTTGGTGGCATTTGAGGCATAGAGTATTATAATTTGGTAATCTTTTAGAAGGGCAAATGTGTGTAAGGTAAATTTGGTGTATGACAGTGGTTACCAAACTGCGCTCCAGGGACCCTTTTCTTCCTTTTATCCGGCCCTTGGGGCATTTTCTTCCCCTCACTGTCCGAAACAGTGCGGCATATAAAAATCCCCCCTGCCCCAATGTTGATTAGATGGCATGCCAAGAACTATATACATAAAACTACACTTAACCATTCAGTGCCAAATGAAAATTTGTCAGGCATACTGGAAATACTGGCAATTGCAGATCTTTGAAGTATAAGAGTGGAATTTGTGTATCTTGCCTTAAATCCCTAAGCTGTGGCAGGCGAGTGAGGGTCAGCATGGTGTCAGAAGCTGGTGCATCTTCCCCAGACATCTCTGCTATTGCAACCGGCTCACCTGCAAAAAATGTGGTGCCTATGAACGCTTTGGCGTCCTGGAGACCTTTGTTGCCAGGATGGAAGCGGCGTACAGGTGCAAGGGGGGTAAAAAAACGCCCCCTCACCATCTTCTGGGGAGAGCTCTGATTCAGACTTGGGTCCCACGGTGACTGGCGGCTCCTGTTCTGGCGTGTCAGAGGATGCGGACCAGGACTCTGTGTCCAGGTTAGCACAGGAAAATCGCTAGTAGGAGCACTTATCACTGTGGTGCAGGATACCCTGAAAATACAGGATGCAACAGGAACCTCTGCTGAAGTGGTGGTCCCTTTTGGGTCCTGAAAACTGTCCCACACGCCTAAGGTGTTTCCGTATTTAACTTATTTTGATAAGTTCATCTACAGGGAATGGGGAAGCCTGCAGTGGGCCTTTTCAGTCCCAAGAAGAATGGTGGTACGTTACCCCTTTGAGGAGTGCCTCCTAAAAAAATTGACATCTCCTCCGGTCATTGAACCCCCCCCAGTATCCAGGTTAAATAAAGTAACCACGATTCCGGTAGTAGGAACTCCTGCTTTCAAGGATCCTGCCGATCGGAGGGCCGAAGCAGTGGACCGGTCCATGTTTAAGGTAGTGGGGTCATTGTTACAACCTGTGCTGGCCACGGCCTTGGTGTCGCAGACGCTTACTGAATGGGCATAGCTGTTGCACCATGAATTGGAGAAGCAACAGACTCCCCCGGTCTGCGTAGAGCTGGCAGACCAGTTGGTGCATGGCCTTAAGTATGCCTGTGATGCGGCCCTGGATATGGTCCCCCTGCTCTCTAGAGCATCAGTATCAGCAGTGGTGCTACAGCGCTTGATTTGGCTGAAATGCTGGTCTGTGGACCAGGCATCTAAAAAAGCTCTGGCCAATTTGCCCTTCCAAGGTGAGAGCCTTTTTGGAGCTTCGCTGGATGACATTATTAAAAATGTTACCGGTGGGAAGTGCACGTTGCTCCCACAGTCCAGGAAGGGTAAGGAGTCATGCCGTAGGCAAGGGCCCTCTTTTTCCACTCAAACGGCTTTTTCACCCACCTAGGTCGGCAGGTAAGCGTTCCCAGTCCGACAAGGCGTCTGCTGAAGGACAAAAGCATCCCTGGTTTCGCAACCAAACAAGTCTGCAAACAAAAATGTTACCACATGAAGGTTTGCGCCTGCCCAACTCTTGGGTGGGGGGGGGGTCACCTTCGCGAGTTTGCAGCCCGGTGGACTTCTCTACTGTCCGACCAGTGGGTTTGTGAACTGGTTTCATCAGGATAGTTTCTTTCTTGTCCACCAAACAGATTTTTTCCCTCCAACCTACCTCTACTTCCATCTTGTTGGGAAGCCCTGTAAGGGGCAGTATGGGACCTGCTACTGCGCGAGGTGATAGTACCTGTACCGATGCTGGAAAGGTTTCAGGGTTTCTACTCCAGTCTGTTTGTAGTCCCCCAAAAAGAAAGGGGTACGTCTAATCCTGGACTTGAAGGCCCTCAACAGCTTTGTGAAAGTGCAAAGGTTCAGGATGGAATCCATTTGCTCCGTGGTCGCTGCACTCCATCAGGAGGACTTCCTGGCATCCCTGAATATCCAGGAGACGTATTTACATGTACCCATATGTCTCAGGCATCAGAGGTTTCTGCGACTTGCAGTCGGGGAAGAGCACTATCAGTTTGTGGCTCTCCCTTTTGGTCTGGCATCAGCACCCCGAGTCTTTACCAAAGGGTTAGCTCCATTTCTGGCGCTGTTAAGGCAACGTGGGATCGCAATCGTGGAATACCTAGAGGACCCCCCCCTTCTGAGAGCAGCTTCCACCTCAGAATTTAGAATGTAGCGATCACCATGCAGACTCTCTGGGAGTTTGGTTGGGTGCTGAACCTAAAGGAGTCGGTGTTAATGCCGACTCAACGCCTGGAGTACCTGGGCTTGCTATTGGACTCCTCAGAAGAGAGAGTTTTTCTCCCTTCAGACAAGCTGCAGACTCTTCAAGCTGCGGTGAAGTTGTTGATGAACCGCAGGTGGCCGTCGCTGCACTTCTGCATGCACGTTCTGAGCCTCATAGTAGCCACTTTCGAGGTGGTACTGTACGTTCAATTTCACACTCGAGTCTTAGCAGAAGGAGAATTTGCCAAAATGGAACAAATCTTCATTATCCCTGGATTGTCAAATTCAGACGAGCCTATTAGTCAGGGATTCCCTTCCCCGGTGGCTGAGGTCTCTGGCCCTTTTGTCCGGGAGATCGTTCCTTCCTCTAAATTGAACGGTGATCAGAACAGACGCCAGCCTGACCGTTTGGGGGGGGAGTGCTGGAAGTACAGTCGGCCCAGGGCCTTTGGTTGCGGGAAGAATCCCAACTGCTGATCAATGTGCTTGAGCTTCGGGCGATCAGACTTTGCCTCTCCACATGGTCAATGAGGCTAAGGGATCCAGTCAGACAACGCCACGGCGGTAGTGTACGTCAACCATCAAAGAAACGAGGAGCTCAGCTGCAGCACGGGAGGTCATTCACATCCTCCAGTGGGCTGAGTGACACGTACCGGCCCTGTCGGCCATATATCCCAGGCATAGAAAACTGGCAGGCGAACTACCTGAGTCATCAGATGCTGGTCCTAGGGGAATGGTCGTTGCATCTGGAGGTGTTCAGGCTCCTTTGCCTAAGGTGGGGCACACCAGATGTGGACCTCTTGGCCTCTCTGCTCAATTGGAAGGTGCAGAGGTTTATGTACAGGACAAGAGACCCCTGGGCGGACGCATCAGACGCGTTGATGGCTCCATGAAGGCATTATCGGCTGATTTATGCCCCCCCCCCACTCAAGCTTCTACCATATCTGCTGCGCAGAGTGGAGGCCGAGGGGATTCCAGTAATTCTGATTGGCCTTGGCGTCCTTTTGGACGCCGACCTAGAACGACTGGTGGCCGATGTTCGATGTCCGATACTTCATCCTGCTTCACCGCCCCTGGTTTTAACGGCATGGCTGTTGAAACCCAGGTGCTTAAGGACCAAGGGGTGTCAGACTCTGTAATTTCCACTATGCTGAGGGCATGGAAGTCTTCTTCTCTTTCTAGGATCCTGCTGTTTTTGCAGCGAGGAGTGGATCAGAAACTTGCCTTAAGCACCATTAAAGAGGAAGTAAACCCTGATGAGTTTACTTCCTCTTTCATTCCCTGCAAAGGCAAAGCATAATGGACTACTATGCATCGCATAGTAGCCCATTATGTGTCACTTACCTGACACAGGAGCCAGCGAAGTCGCCGCTGTCCCCTGTAGTCCGCCGCATCCATCTTGTTGGTGGGGTCTCGCAGCTCCGCCACTGTCGTTCGGCGAAGCCGCGATGACGTCACTCCCACGCATGCGCACGGGAGCTGGCACGCGCGGCAGCTCCATCGCTGAGAATGCCGCGCTCAGTGCGCCTGCGTGCCGCTGTCTACGGCGCATGCGCCGTAGACAGCGGTGCCCGTTTTCGGGCAAATATCTCCTAAACCATATAGGTTTAGGAGATATTTCTTGGACCTACAGGTAAGCCTTAATCTAGGCTTACCTGTAGGTCAAAGTGGTTGGTTTGTAAGGGTTTACAACCACTTTAAGGGACAGATATCGGCCTTGGCTGTCTTTTTCCAATGCCCCTTGGCGACTCACTCATTGATGAGTACCTTTTTGTGCAAGGGGTTTGACACGTGGTCCCTCTGGTTTGACCTCCACTACCTCCGTGGTATCTGAATCTGGTGCTATCGGCAGGTCAGAAACTGCCGTTTGAGAACATTAGGGAGATTCCATTGTTAACACTCTCTCTCAGAAAGTAGTTTTTCTAGTGGCTGTTACATCTGCCAGGAGGGTTTCTGAGTTGGCGGCCTTGTCATGCAAGTCTCCCTACCTGGTCGTCCACAAGGATAAGGCAGTGCTACGTCCGCAGCCCTCTTTCATTCCAAAGGTGGTTTCGGCATTCCATCTAAATGAAGACATTATGTTTTACCTTCCTTATGTCCTAAGCCGACACACCCAAAAGAGGTTGCCTTACATTCCCTGGACGTGGTCCGGGCTTTACGGTGTATCTGTCTGCTACGGCTCCCTTTCGAAAGTCAGACTCTGTTTGTTTGTCTCGGAGGCTGGTCTGAAAAGAGGTCTGGCGGTCTCGTCCACCATTTCTTGGTGGATCAGACAGATCGTGGTTCCAGGCCTATGCCTTAAAGGGGCGGGGGCCCCCTTTTCCTGTCATGGCTCATTCCACAAGAGCAATTGGGACCTTCTGGGCTTTCCAACATCAAGTGCCTGTCTCCCAGGTGTGTAAGGTGGCAACTTGGTTGTCCGTTCACACTTTCACTAAACTCTACAAAGTTGACTCAAGTGCATCTTCGGGTGCTTGCTTTGGACGCAAGGTTTTGCAGGCAGGTGTGTAAGGTTGCAATTACTCTTTAAGTTACTAGTTTGTTGTAAACGCATACTTTGATGCACAAGTTGGCCGCTGGTTTTGATGGCGGCCGTTTAAGATGGCGACTCCTCTGAGGTGTTCCCTTTGTTGTGGGTGAAGTTATGTTTTGCTGTTTCCACCCCTCCTTTTTTTGACACTGCTTGGGGATGTCCCTAAGGTCAAGAATTAAAGGAGCTGTGTCCGTCAATGAACAAAAGAGAAAGTGGTATTTTTGTACTCACAGTAAAATCCTTTTCTATGAAGTTCATTGATGGGCATAGCACCCGCCCCTCCTATTTATGTTTGTACTGCTTTTTGACAAACCGAGCTGCAGAAAGCAGGGTGAGGGGTTATAGCCAGAGGGTCCACTGCCTGGGCAGTGCTGTGCAGTCTTGCTGTTTTTTACATGTGTTACATGTTCTGCCTAGTCCTCTCCTGAAGTGGCGTGATAACCCTACGGTCAAGAATTAAAGGAGCGGTGCCCATCAATGAACTTCAGTGAAAAGGATTTTACGGTGAGTACAAAAATCTAATTTTTACCTTTTAAAGGAGAAGTCCAGCCAAAGCTTTTTTTGTCTGGGCTTCTATGGATCACAGGAGTGCAATTCATTTTTTCAGCAGTCCGCTGACGTTCACAGAAATCAGTCCAGGCACCGCGTCATCGCAACAAGGAACTCTGGGTCCGCCAGGTGTATGCACTGATACCTGCCTCAGCCTCTCAGCGAGCTGCTGAGAGCCTGAGATGGCTGCTCCGCCCCCTCCACGGCTCAGCACTTCAATGTGCATGGAGGGAGATGAGCAGAGAGCTGTGACTGACAGCTCTCTGCTCACGGAGCTCTGAAGGCCGATTGATCGGCGATGTTTGAACGCTCGGTCCTCAGTACAGAAGCAACGGGAGACCGATACAGCATCGGACCGATGCTGCATCCACCTAGGTTAATATAAATTGGGGGGGGGGGGGGGAGGGGAAGAATACTTTTCTCTCTTTCATGAGTTTGCCAGGAAGGGGGGGGGGGGGGTGAGTCATAAGAGGGCTAATGAAAGCTACAGAGCTGGAGGTGTGCCTCTGTGTGTCTGTGTAAATCCAGGAAGTGAACAGGTAGCTTCAGCTGCCCTCAGTTAAAATGGCTACAGCCAGACGTAGTGGAGAGAGATTTCTACAGCATATTTGCCAAGTACAGAATCGCAGTATATATAAAATATGCAAAGTGGTTGGAGAGAAGCTTCAGAATGACGAAGATGTTTTTATTACAAATTATGTGAGCAGACTGCTGTTCCTCTTTAATGCATTCTGTGCATTAGGGTAAAACGCCTTTCAAAACCCCCCCCCCCCCCAGCCCCCCTTAAACACTTACCTGAGCCCGATCTTGATCCAGCGCTGTGCCCACCTGCCGCAGCTCTTCTTCGAAGGAGACTTGAACACTGTGCTAACCCTTGACTCCTGCTGCTGTCAGTTAAATCCTGTGAGGATGGAGCAGGGCCAAGCCGCGCTCTGTGTGCCTAAGGATGCACTGAGCCCACATGCCCCCATAGCAAGTGGCTCGCTGTGGTGGCACACAAGAAGCAAAGTGCTGGTGGGGACTCCAGAGGACGAGGTTTGGGGCTGCTTTGTGTAATACCATGGAACAGGGCAGGTAAGTATAACATGTTTGTTAGTTTCAGAAAGAAAAAAAGAAATCCATCGTTGTTGTAGTTCATAGTAAAGATTGGGTTTGCTTTTGCCTACCACTGATGGCAGAGATGGGTAAATTTTCCCTGTGTCAGGGTCGCTGGAAAACTTACATATTAAGCAGGAAATTGAATTACTACCCAGAAAATGATTTGGAATGAGACCCAGGTGTAAGGAGACGAAGAAGGGAAGATAAACCAAGATGGAGACTAAGTAAATAAATACAACGATGGCGCCTACAACATGGTATGCTGGATTGGGTATCATTCCAGTGCTGGAAATGTTCTGTGTTCAGGACCACGTATATTTCTCTACAAGCGTAAAGAACAGTCTGCTTGTATAATAAGTACATGTCTGATTTCACCTTTAGACTTTAGAAAGAATATGTGGCTGTCTTAATGTAGATTTACAATACAGAGAAAGAAGATTTTTAAAGCATAAATAGACCTTTATAAGATTATTTACAGTAAACTTCTCATGCTGATATGTGTATATAAAAATAAAAAAGCCTGAAAACCTTAGGTTTTATGGGTATGTACTGTGCTCGTGTCTTTGAGCTCTTCTTAAGTGGGTGTAGACTGAATTCCCATATGTGGGCTGCAGGATAATTAACATGCTGAAATAAAAATATAGGCTGCTATCTGCCTTCACTTTGACTTGCTTGGCAGTAACAGCAACACTTTCTAAAGTTGTGGATTTTGTTATAAATTGTCCTCATTTTTTATTAGCTGGCAATGTTAGATTAATTCTTTTGAGCTTAACAGTGCTATAAAGGGGTTTTGTAGTTTGGGGATGGTAAAATTAGACAGCTGAGCAGCCCCCCCCCCCCCCCCCCCAAAACCTTGACTGCTTCTCCTAAGTAGCAAAGCAGCTTTGTGACACAACAAGAATAATACCTCATTTGGTGTTCGGTGGGCATTACCCACCCAATGCAGCCCATTCAAGTAAATGGGGCCAGGTTACAACTACCCTACAACCCCGTGCAATGCACACAGTTACAGTGTGCTGGTGCCATCATTTAGAAGTTAAAATTGGGAGTGAAGAGGCAACGTATTGCCATCCAGTTTCCTGTCAAGCACTCTGAAGACCTATTCTGCATAGATCCATCATTTGTTTCAATCATTGAAGGCCACTGTGGGGATCTTTAGATCTTGACTGTTGCATTATAGTGTCACTTTTAGTAGTAGGACACTAGGCGCAAATAACAGAGCACAGTCTAGGGGCAGCCCCTGCTGGTGATCATTCCCCCCAAACTCCACCACTCTATTTTTGCCTAGTGTCATGGAGTAAGGACCTAAGCTCTTTGTTGAGAGTCAAAGAGCACCAGCATTTCTGGCTCTTCCTCCCTGCTGAGCAACCCCCTATGGACTGTATGTTAGTGGTGTACATGTGCGGGCTCGATCCTGAGCACACACACTGTGCGACTCAGTCCCACCACTGTTCCCTCCTCACCAGATGTGACTGACAGCAGCAGGAGCCAATGGCTGCTCTGCTTGAGTCCATTGAGGAGAGAGCAGCGTTGCTATGCTCAGTTACAGCACCGGATTGAGACTTAGCTTAGGTAAGTATTTAGGGGAGGCCTGGGATGGGGCTGCACCTAAAAAAAACTTTTTTTTTTTTTCCTTAATGCAGAGAATGCATTAAGGTGAAAAAATATTAGCCTTTACAACCACTTTAAATTCACGTTCATGAGCTCAGGTCCCCATGTGCAAAAGGCTTACTGTGCAAGCGGGGTTCCCACCAGCAACAACACTAGGGTCCAAGTTATAAAGCAGCCTTAGCACGACCATACTCATTTAAGAGAGAAAAAGTTAAAGAAATAAAAGTGCAAATATTGTATAAAGCATGTGTGATTTACAAATGTGTTTAGCGCTTTCTTTGCTAGCTTTGCCTTTTTTTTTTGGTGGAAGGTTTATTTCATTGGGTCCTAAACCATTGTAGCTGAGGACAGCTTGATTGCATGAATAAGCACCCTAATTGAGAAGTCAGAGTATTGGCATTGGTCAGTCATCTTAATCATCAAATTCAAACTTTAAACTCTCCTGATTTTATTTTTTTATTAAGACTTTAGATTGGTGAATGATTTCATGGACCAATTGTAAATTAAAGCCAAAAATAACACTTCAAGTGCGCTGTGTTTGCTAGGCAGCTTTAAAATTCACATATTTTTCATCAGACAGTAGTGATTAAAGTGTGTTACCGTAAAAAAAAAATATCCTGCTCCTTTAAAGCATGGTATACAGTACAGTGCTTGTGTTGTGTCATTTGGCCATCTGTATCACCTGAAATAGCTGGCGAATCCTGCCTGGTTCTGCCCCCTGTAAACTTGCCACGGTATATCATGGCTGCTGAGCCCTGACACCGTGGTCAGTTTACGCACCTCTGTCATCTGTTGCTATCTGCATCTCTCCTGTCCTCCTCCCACCTCCCCTCCCTGCCTGTCTGCTTGTGTGTCAGTACCCGCCCCCTCCCCTCCTGCTGCTGAAATAACTTTTAATGTCTCATATAATCCTTTGTTTCCTAATGATATTTGCTCTTGTCTGTGTTTTTTTTATATAAAAATTTTTTTTTTACCTGTCTTCAGAGCGCCTCTCGGCCGGCTCTAGTCCCGACTGACATCAGGGGGGAATCTCAGCCCCGCCCACTGCAACTGTCAGGTAGAGAGAGGAGAGAACCGGCCGGTCACGTGAGCACTGAGCGGCGCTCTGAAAACAGGTATAAAAGGTATTTTTTTTTTTTTTTTTAAAGCACAGACGGGATCAAATCTCATTAGGAAACAAAGAGGATTAGATCATATGATATACAAGTTATTTGTGTGGGTTAACAACCACTTTAATTAGATTTAGAGTATATTTCCAGATTCCATGTCTGTTCCTTCTTTGAGTTTCTGCTTCTTGGTTCTTCTTTATATTTATTTAATTTTTGTTAAGCAGATTTCTGACATCCTGTAGATTTTGTAGTTGCTCTGAACAGTAAAGATTTGGTGTCACCAGTCACTAGGTAAACCTGCTTCCTACTTTCTTCCGGTTTCCTGTGAGTAAAGCATCTAGTAATGCCAATCACTGCAGTCAGCAAGGCCTAATCTGTAATTACCCATTTCTCTCCCAGCGCTGTTAATGACTTGGTATTGTGTGCCTTTTATTATTGTTGGCTAAAACAAATCAAAATCAGAGGTTTTGAAATGTGGCAAAGGTTTTGGACTAAATGTGTAGATGTGAATGTGCAGTTATACTGACAGTTCCTTATTAGTGTATATATATATATATATATACATACATACATACATACATACATACATACATACATACATACATGGGTCAAAATTGTTGTTTATTTCTCATCTATTGAGGGAAACTGAAAGTCTTAAACCTTTAGTCTGGGTTCACACTTAATTTGAATGCAGCTCACAGCAGGGGGTCCGATGCGCCCATGTTCTCCGTTTCAGGGAAAAATCTGGGCCAAATTTTTGCTTGATTTCGAACCTGAAACTGAGCCAAAGACGCACAGGACCTCTGTGCAATCCGCTTTGCAGCTTCTCCATAGAGGTCTAAACCAGCTCCATAGAGAGCTGGTCACAATCTCCTGTCATGCGAATTGGATGCGGATTTCTCCGCAATTCACAACAGTGTGAGCACAGCCTGAAAATGGGTGTAAACCTAACAATAAAAAATAATAATAAATTGTACTGTACTTTAAATTTAGTTTAATGTGATATGTCATGTTATAAAATTTCTTCCTGCCAAAGTTCTAACGCAACTAAACTGACCACGCTAGCATGGCAGCCCTTCTATGCTAGCATGGTCAGTTTACAAGTTGCCATTGCCCCGCTGAAGATATAGGCATGCTATGTAAGAGCACAGTAGTTCTGTAGTTAATAAATAGCCTTGCCCCCTCCATCTGCCTTGATTGACGGCAGATTTCTCTTTAGGGGAAAGAAAGAAGTGAATAGCTTCCCCATTATGCAAATGAGGAGCATGTACAATAAGGCTCCTTTCATTGTTTTCTGCAGCGGAGGAGAAAAGAAAAAGCCGATCACCGGCTCATCTTAAAGGGACATTGGTCCCAGAAAGGAAGAGGCAATTATGCCTCATGTATGCCACCTATCAATGCCCACAAGTGCCACCTATCAATGCCCACCAGTGGTGCCAATCAGCGCCACCTAGAAGTGCTGCCTATCAGTGCCCATCCCTGCCACCCATCGGTTCCCATCAGTGCCGCCTCATCAGCGTACATCAATGACGGACAAAAATGACCCGTTTTTAAAATTTTATAACAAAATAAACAAAAAATAAAATATTGCAGAGGTGATCAAATACCACCAAAAGAAAGCTTTATTTGGGGGGAAAAAAATGATAAAAATGTAATTTGGTTACAGTGTTGTATGACCGCACAATTGTCATTCAAAGTGCATCAGCGCTGAAAGCTGAAAATTGGTCTGGATAGGAGGGGGGTTTAAGTGCCTAGTAAGCAAGTGCTTAAATAACTCCCTCAGGGGACTAAGTACATATAGCACTTGGTCCTGTTCTGATTGGTGGCCCTAACCGCTTTGAAGCCCAAATTATGGGCATTTCAGTAGGGGGAGGTACAGCCAGCATAGATCCCTTTTAGTTCTAGAAACTGAGTGATCTGTCACTTTTTTGTGAATGAACAGTGCTATTTGTTCAATTATAATAGCTTTGGCTTTGTGCAAAGAATTTGCCCCTTTGAGTGTATGAGCAGCTGCAGATACTTTACACAGAGTCGCAATTATGAATGAACAAGCAGCACTGATTGTTCATTCATACAGTGACAGATCTCTCAGAGCTGTGGCTCTCTCTCTGTCTATATCAGGGCTGCTTGTACGCATGCACAGCCTGAATGATGAATCACATAGCTCTGTCTGGGCTTTCACTATGTATGAATGAGAAATCAATGATATCAGGCTAGTGCTGTGTATAACACAACCTGGAATAGCTGATCACTCATTCATCAAACTAAAATCTCCCACAGCACTGCATCATTCATTGGCCTGACTGTGGATGTGTACAGCCGCTGATAGACACACAACGCTGCCGGCTGTGTGATCTATTTTTGTGAATGGCAGACTGGTCTCTGGAGCGAGCCCTACTGCTAGAGGTGTCGATCACAACTCTATCTACTTACTAGCAGTGATGTTGGATGGAGGAACCTGCCCCACCACACAGTATAGATACAAAGGGACTGATTTGAATAGAAGTTGAAATACGTTTTTAATGCTAGATCTTTAAACTTTTTAAATCTGTTTTTGTACTATAGATTTGCATTCTTTGTTTTTACAAAGGATTCAGAGGATTCCCAGAGAACTATGCATTCGCTAAAGACACAGCACACACTAGTAGCTACCGGTCTTGTACGTTCTGTTTGTCTGGTCAAATCTATTACAGTAAAACCTTGGTTTGAGGGCATTTTGCAACACAAGCAACATTTTTTAATACATTTTGACTTGATTAATGAGTGATGTGCAAGTAATGTCATGATATGCAAGTAACATCATGTCACAACTGGGTATAAAAGAGAAGAGAGGCACCTCTAAGTGTAGCAGTATGGTTACATTTAATGAAGGTACAACATTTATCAAGTCACATGGTTGATAATTAAAACGGGCACATCTGAGTATGCAGGCACCCAGGGTAAATCTGTCCACATAGACCATCATGTGCACTGCCATCGAAGTCCTCCCTTCCACAATGCGCTCCACAGAGGGTCGGCCCAACCATAGGACCCGGTGGAACCATGGGTCCCAAGCGGCAATTTCAGAGGGGCAGCAAACTCCCGCTTGCCAGCCCGCTCCGCTGCTTATTTTACGGGAAGTGACCGGGCTAGTAGAGCATCAGTGCATACTTCTACTTCCTGCTGACAGTGGAATGCATAATGGGGTGGATGTGATTTCATCAGCCGGAAATGATGGCTGTGAAATGATGTCTTGCATCATTTCCGGCTGATGATATCACATCCACCCTATCATGCGTTCCACCACTACCATGAAGTAGAAGTACACACATCTGTGCTCTGCATCTACTGCCCCGATCGGTCCCCGTGAAATAAGCAGCAGAGCAGGCGCTGTGTATCTTTCCTCCCCTGTCCACAGAGTCCCTTCTTGCTCTGGGCATGACAGCCACTACAGTGGGCATCAGGGCTGCTGTTAGAAATCAATCACCCTTTCGACTCATTGGCAGGCAATGTGGCAAGTGACAAGCTGCATCTGCTGGCAAGTGACGTGGCAAGTGGCCACCAGATGTTTGAAGTAAAGTGGGTCGGTGTGGATGAATTCCAGGGCCAAATTTTGTCTCAGTTCAGCCCTGAGCAGAGCACTCACTGCCATACTCACACAGTGGACTGCCCTCTCATCCTCTCCATGGCTCCCCCCATTGCTGCAGACAATTGCCATGTCGGGACAAGAGGCAGAAACTGCAGGAGAAAGTCAGCTGACCAGCTGATGTCCAACAGCATGAAGGGGGAGAAGCTTTCTGCTGTGAGCATAGACCCCATGTTGGAAAACGCATCGCTGGAGGCACGGCTGACACTGTAAGCAAGTAAATGCTAGCGCCATTGATCCCATCCCCACCACCACATCTTCTGACTGAACCCCCACCATGGCCGCCTCTGTCTGAACCCCCCTTACCACCACAGCTGCACTGGACGGACCCCACCACCACTGTTGCATGTAAATCTGACTCTCTGATCAGAGTTTAATTTTAGCTTTAATTGTCATGATATAAAATAATGGATGTGGTTGGCGTGTTATTTATTTATTTTTTGGGGGGGGCGCAGCATTTCATTGTTGGGCTCAGGCAGCACAATGTCTTGGGCCAGCCCTGGCTCCACGCCTCACTTTCAGGGTAGTCTTCCCGGTCATGATTGCAGACTGACAGCAGTGAGAGACAGAGGTGTGGAGGATGGTCTCTGGATAGCTTTACCCGGATGCCTGCATACTTAGTTGTGCCTGTTTTAATCATCAACCACGCGAGTTCCTAAATGTTGTACCTTCCTTAAATGTAGCCATATTGCTACACTTAGAGGTACCTCTCTTCTCTTTTATACACGTTAATCCCCCACAGTCAGCAACAATAGACCCCCTGCAACAAAATAAACCCCCCACCAACTATAACTTCACCCCAGCACCAATAAATCTAAACAGTGGCCAGAGTTATACACCTGCTAGCAGCCAGCCACCTTAGACCCTTCCCTCAACAGTAGATCCTCCTTGGCAACAATTAATCCCAAGCAACTTAAGATCCCTAACCACTAATTGTGTACCTCCCCAGTAACAATAGACCCTGCTTCAACATTAGATCGACCCAGCTACAATAGATCCCCCAACAGTCGGCATCAATAGACCTGCCCAGCACACCTTGCCATTATGTACCTTCAGTGTGTTCCACCACCCCCCTAAGACTGCTTGGCTCCTGGGATTTTCTCATACTTTCTCTGTTGTCCCTCTGTTTTACGGCCTTAATAATCATTTCTGCTAAGTAATTACTCAATACTAGGATTTTTTTTTTCAATGTTGATATCAAGTCAAACATTAAAGCTATTCTAAATGTACTTGGTGCTTTTTAGCCTTTCTTGCTGATCTAGACCTTGTTACTTGAGTTTTGGGCCTTCAAGACGCTCCTACTGGATGTTTGCAGCGTTAATGAAAAATGAAAACAGACGGAATAATCAGCAAACTTGTCTGTTTACTAAAACAAATCTTTGAAAGGCTTCTCGCCAGAGAAACGCTAACTCTCTGTAGCCTTGACCCTCATTAGCTGTGTGTGGCCATTAGTCGTGACCTACCAGCTCCTCGTAAAACACATTGGTGGCTTGTAACATCACATAGAGAATTTGTCTGGTTGAAATAGAGATGGAACAAAATATTTCGATAGTCTTTTGTTCTGCAACTTGCTGTGCAATGTGGGTGCCCTTATTGTGCTTCCTCTCCTGTGATCTCTTCACTCCAGCATGCTTAGATCCTTCCCTTCCACCCCATAGTTTTAGACATGTTAAATTGACAGTGATGTGCTTTTTAGAAAATTTAGTATGGAAATAGATTGCTCAGTGAATATATTAACTATCTGTACATACTGTATGTACGGGAGTTTGGATCTTAATTGAAACCTAAAGGATGCAAATTTTAAATGTGTTTTCACTTGGTCAGTCCTTTTGAGGTGATATGGATAGATAGCTTGTAATAGAAGATGACAACAAAGCCAGTTTCTGTGCAGAAGCAAACAACCAGGAGATGACTTTTTAATAGAGCCACCTTGTATACAGACAGACCTGTGCTTCTGAATAGTCTCTAAAGAAATGGCATAATTGATACGTCAAACCAGAGGTCCTGACAGCTAACGGGTTTTTCTCTTTCGTTCATTGACGGACACAGCTCCTTTAATTCTTGACTTTAGGGTTATCACGCCACCTTCAAGACTGCACAACACCGCCCAGGGGGTGGCCCACTGGCTATAACCTCTCGCCCCGCTTCCTGCAGCTCAGTTTTTTTCTGCCTAGTGTTTAGAGAAGGACCTTGCTCCGTGAGGGGACCATTGGTCCTGGGAATTTTTTCATTTTTTCTGCAATTTTTATCCTGTGATCTACAATCAACAGCCGGGCTGGGTGACAGGCTGGATAATATAGATCCTTGTAGTCTCCCCACCCTGGCCATCGAGTGTGAGCAGACCCTAGCTATGCGCTGGGTCGGCCATGACAGGCCCCTTCTGGTCCAGGGGCGGCCGGTGAGCTATATGCTCCGGGGCACACATACTGCTGCTGTCCGTGTCAGTGTGCCGTGGCCAACAGCCACCCCGTACTGCTCGGATGATGGGTTATTAAAGGAGGTTATTAAAGAATTAAAGGAGCTGTGTCTGTCAATGAACTGCAGAGAAAAGGATTTTATGGTGAGTACAAAAATCCTATTTTTCATTGGTTTGGATTTACATGGCTAAAACAATCATAATTATGAATCCATTTATCATTTGTTCTGTAAAATAAGTATTTCCAGTCTTCAAGCATATAAGCATTGCAGTTCACTCATAATGTGTCCCACTAGTTTATTTAAATGCACTCCTCCTTTCCAAAAAACAGAGCCTAAAAAAACTAAACAGGGCTGGGATTAATGTATAAATTGGGGCTTTTGTCAAGTCAGTAGTTGATTCCTAATCTCTGTTTCTAACCAGTCCCTGTGCCACCATTTTGTGCAAGCATCACAATGCAGAGATTAAAAAGAACACTGTATACACATCAGGAATGGCCCAAAGCACAGAACAGAGAGTAGGTGATACATTAGTATGATCCAGGTTATATTGACAGGTAAATAAGTACCACAGCTACAGAGAGCTGGTTTAAGTGGTGATGTAAGCAGTCGTTGACGAAACTGTAAAGGTAACACTAAAGTATCATAGAGCAAGGTAAATGCCAAAGTATACTATTTTCCTGATCACAGTGAAATCGCTTAGTTGCAAAGAGAAGGCGTTGCACAGTATGGTTGACATGTAAAGCCAGCAATATAGTAAGGTAGCAGGACAGCCGATCAGAGAAAAACAGTTGGGGGAGGGAAAAATGGTGAAAAAGAAAAAGTGGAGGCGGGGAAATATGGAAGAGAAGGCACAGGACTCTTCCGAAGAGAGGGTGTGTAAGGGTGAAGGCAGAGAAGTTAGTCGGAGCAGTTAGTGAGCAGGCAGTGAGATGGTCATCAGTATAAACAAAGTATTGCAAAGGTTTCCAGGTAGATTTGAAGGTTTCCATTTTATGCAGGATAGCTGTTAGGTCTTCCATGCCACTTAATTTATTTACTTTGGCAAACCAAAGAGACTTTGATGGCGGGCAAATTTGCTTCCAACAGAGTGGTATACAGGCCTTCACCGTATTCAGAAGTTGGATGATCAGAGAGGACCTATACATTTTAATAGGCCATTCCGACAGATGCAGCAGGCACAATGTTATGTCATCATGGTGGTCCACTGAGGTACTATAAGTTATTTAATTATGCACGTAACCTCCTGCCAGAAAGGCTTCATTTTGGAGTAGTGCCAGAATATATGCAGCACGGTACCAGGGTGGATAAAAATTGATGATTTTAAAAAAATGATCAAATGTCTTTGAATAAAATGCTTTTGTAGTAAAAATCTATCGATAGTTTTCTATTTAAGATACATGAATAATTGAGTTTATTCAGCATGAAATGGAGCTTAGTTATCTAGCATGAGGCTGTATATTCTGCAATATTTACATTTTTTGTAAACTCATTCAATAAATGCAAGATGAGATAACATGCACTGAATTTATGCATTCACACAATTTCCCAGTAGCCATGAGATAAAACAAAGTTCAGGAATATTCTTTTATCCCATTGTTTTGCTAATCTATGTACACCATAAACTGTATGATTAAATCGTTTCTGATATTGCTGTTTTAATAACCTGATCGCTTATTATTCTGAATAGGAAACCTTCATTTTGTTTACAGATATTTAAAGATTCTAACTACCAGCAAGAAAATGTCCTTGCATTTAAAGAGCACCTGTCATTTCAGATCCATCATGGTAGCACTCATTAGCAGCTATCCGCTCACCTGCTGCCACCACGTCCATAAGCTTATTGTGTCACTGCCGCATCACCAGCCATGCTATTAAAGAGAATGGGACTGTCAGTGAGTCAACAGCGGGTCAGAGGAGGAGCCGCTGTGGTACAGAGATGACAGTTGCTCTTTAAAAATTATGATTTAAATCGAGGTTTGCATAAAGTCAGCCTTTTTACTAGTGATTAAAATCATGCGTTAAATCGACTTGATTTAAATCAGATCCACACTGCACGGTACCCCTCTCCTCTTTGAATCACCAACATGTACTCGGCACTTGGGAGAACACATGATAAAGCGCACTAGGAACCCTGTATCACCGTGTCAATATCTTATAGTTTCTCATGACTCCTCGTCACAATAGAGGATTTTGGGGCAAAATTAAGACTTTTCCAAGTGGAGGAGGAAAGGAGGGGCAAATTCGGGATCTGGCCTAATCAAGGCAGCATAAATGATAAAAGCAGTGACGGATTGTTTTGCCTCTACAACGAGTACCCTCCAGCTCTGTTAAAGGCTGGGCAATACCCTTCTGCTTGTAGAGCTTGCTGAGAATGTGACGAAGCTTAAGACCACTGCAAAAAATCTAAAAAATCTAATCTTGTGTCAAAAAGTCTGACAAATGGGAGTAGCCATTAGACTGGAGGCGCCCAAAAAGTTTGTGTTAAAGACCCGATGCAAATTTGGGATTCCCCACAATGAAAACAAAAGGTGAAGGGATTGGCGATATCCCAGTGGGGCGGAAGGTCTCCTTTGATCCATGGCCAGCTCAAAGCTGTATCCTGAGTGCCTGTGCCTTCTGACTTTTGCCCTCTGCCCTAAAAAAAAAAAAAAAACCGTAACAGATAAAAATGAGAGTGCAGAAGTGACTTTAAAGCTCAACTCTGGGGAAATTTGAATATTCTCCATTGCAGTGGAGTTGTGCTGACGCTGCAAGGGTTATCTGCTCGTTTATTCTAGGGGAGAATAAAAGTACTTTTATTTACGTGATTTTCTGCTTCCCCAGCAGGCGGCACTTCCCCATGCTTCAGCAGTGGACTATATCTCTTGGCGTCGTCATGTCCTCTAACCCTGGTGTCTATTGGAATTCACAGTCATATTTCATACCATGCACAATTGCTATAACAGGAAAGACTATGAAAATGGAGGTTGATAGTGTAATGTCTATTCAACCTTATCCATCTCTGACTTTATTTGAGCGTTACACCAGGCATTATAAATTGAGAAACACTGGTGCAGCTTTTCAAATAATCATAAAAATGGCCTTAATAAGTAATAGAACAAACAAATAGTGAGCAGTTAAAATGACAGTAACAAAATGAAAATATTCTATAGGAGAGAAATGCACACACTGTATGACATGCAACATATAACAATACTCAGTATAATTTTGCATCAAATAAGTCCGTACAAAATCTCCCCACATTGATCATACACTATAAGTGTCCAATTCAGACTTGTGAATGACTTTTCTTGGCTTCAAATACCACCTCTATGCTGACGACACCAAGATCTATCTCTCAACTCTAAAACTGAGCTTGCAATATTCACCCCCCCCCACGATCCCCACTCTATGACCTTACCATTACGATCAACGGCACAACCATTGGTCCCTCCACACATGCCAGGGTGCTGGGTGTAATCCTAGACTCTGACCTCTCCTTCAGCCCCACATCCAATCACTGGCTAAATCTTGCCGCCTTAACCTCCAACATCTCCAGAATTCACCTCTTCCTAACGAACGACACCACAGAACCACTTATTCACGCCTCGGTTACTTCCTGCCCTGACCACTGCAACTCTTTACTCACTGGCCTACCTTTACACATGCTACTTCCCCCCCCTCCAATCTATCATGAATGCTGCCAGACTTATACACCTTACTAACCGATCCATGATTGCTGCCCCTCTCTGCCAGTCTCTCCACTGTCTTCCCCCAACCCACCGTATAAAATTCAAAATGCTAACTACAACATACAAGGCCATCCACCACCGCGCCCCCATCTACATCACCATAGAAAACAAGATAAGGTCTGGTTTTACCGGTAACACACCTCCATCCCTATAATATGCAACAAAAAAAGAGAAATTCGCCCTGGGACTTTAGATGAGGTGAGCAACACTAAGCCAATAAAAGTAACAATCTACATCACCAACCTCATCTGCAGATATCACCCAAATCGTCCTCTCCGCTCCTCCCAGGACCTCCTGCTTGGTACTCGGTGGAGAAATGTTTTTTTGAAAAGCAGAGGTAAGACGTTACTTAGTGGCCAGTTTTGCACACCTCTCAGGAGGGATTTTGATCCACTCTTCTTTACGGTTCCTGGATGTTGTTCTTAGGGTCATAGTCAACATTTTTCTTCTTACAAACACGGCGAGTCGAGTTATTGCCAAAGAGCTCAATTTTGGATAGTCTGAGGGAAGGGTGTCAGGAAAGGCTGGCTGGGAACAGTGGTCCATCACCTGTCTGTGCGCGCGTTCGCGGTTACTGGAGCCAGGCGGGATATTTAAACCAGTTCTCCCCTCAGATCTTGCTGCTTGATCTACAGAGTTCCTGAGTTTATCATCTGACCCAATCTGATCTTGTATTGACCCGGCCTGACCTGTGACCTTCCCTGCCTTCTGCCGGCCTCTGACCTCCGGCTTGTCTACAACGCTGCAATTGCCTCATCCTCTGGTCCATCCATGCTCATCTGTTACCAACCAGGCCTACTCCACGATCCCGTCTGTCTTCTGCACCTGTTCCTGTATTGACCATCTGCTTTGACCCGGCTTGCCTGACTCTTCTGTGTGCCTGCACCAGAGGGACTTATCTGTTCCTGTGTGTCCCCTGCTGCCTGCTGGTTCCTGTCTTCTGCCGTCAAGGTCTGCTGATCCAGTTACAGTTCCCTGAAGACTGCCTCATCCATCCTCCGGCTATTGATCTTGCCAGGCACTCATGCTACCTTAGAATCCCATGCCTCCTGTTTCCTCTATCAGGGGCCGCGAGTCAGACACACAAGAGGTCTCCTTCTGCATTCCAGGCTCATCACTAGGTACATGACAAAGGGTAGTGTAGTGGCAGATTTAAATACACCAACAAATTGAAGCCAAACTTCAACTAAAACTTTAAAACCAGTTACAGCAAAGGTTCTTTTCCTTTTGGGATAAAGGTTTAACATAAATAAAAGCTGATCATTGTAAGCACCACGACAGTGCTAAATGATTTCAATGTACAAATACCGTACTGGTGACAATAGGGATACAAATTTTACATGAAAGGTAATTTAATAAGACGCGCGGCCATTCACTAAAATTAGAGGAAAAGCGGTTTTACCTTAAACTGCGTAGAGGATTCTTTACTGTAAGAGCGGCAAGGATGTGGAATTCCCTTCCACAGGCGGTGAGTTCAGTGGGAAGCATCGATGATTTAAAAAAACCGATTGGATAAGCACCTGAATGACCACAACATACAGGGATATATAATCGCACACACAGGTTGGACTTGTGTCTTTTTTCGGCCTCACCTACTGTGTAACAAAATCTGTGCAACTGCAAGTGAGCTTGTTCTTTTGAAAAACACATATTGGCTGGATCACCAGTTAAGAAAATAATAGAGTCTGAAAAAGAAAACTAATACAACTGTCAGATCTAAGCACTGGTAAGCTGCAATGTAATAAATGTTTGCTTTTGGGTTTAATACCAATTATGATTATAGAATACATTTTTTTAAAGTGTTTTTTTTTTTTTGGACTTTTGATATTTATTCAATATTGCAGGTGAATATTGTATAGAGTATTTACTACAAGCTGCCTATAGGTGGTAATCTTTAGGGAAGTCACAATAGTTTTTGCTGTGAAATAGTCCAAAATGACAGCGAGATCAAATAACACCCAGTGTGGTGCAGAACAACTCATAGGGGAGGGAATATATTTTTTTCTCCTGTCGTCAAATAAGAATTATTGATGGTGGTGTGTTTATTGTTACTATAATAGCACGGGGAATTTTGCTGCCCCTTATTTTGAAAGCTCGTAGCCACAGAAAGAGAAACAACTGTGTCAGATTTCTTCAATGTAAAAAAAAATTGAAATCTGTAATAAAATTTGTTAAAGTGAGATGGCGCTGTAGAGCCTTTTTGGAATTAAAGGGATTCACGTGCTTATTTGGAATTAAAGGGATTATTCCTTAGATGGGCGAGGCCATGGAAAAAATCCCTTTACACCCCATAGCAAAGTGTTTATCTAGAACCACTAGTGTATAGCACAGATACAGCCTAATGTTAGAGCCATTTATTCCAAACTGCATACAGCTCTTGCAGGAAAGTATAACCCTGAAGGTTATTATTATTATTTCAGATACTTTATATAGCACTGTTGATATATGCAGCACTTTACATATACATTGACATCAGTCCCTACCCTCAAGGACCTTACAATCTAAGGTCCCTAACACACATTCATACACACTAGTGCCATTTTAGACAGAAGCCAATTAACCTACCAGCATGTCTTTGGAGTGTGGGAGGAAACCGGAGTACCCGGAGGAAACCCACGCAGGCACAGGGAGACCATGCAAACTCCAGGCAGGTAGTGCTGTGGATTTGAACCAGTGACCTTTTTTTACTGCTAGGTGAGAGTGCTAACCACTACACCACTGTGCCACCCTGAAGGTTATGGTGAGAAAGGATTAACCCTTATACTGCCACCTCCATATGTGTTACAGCAGTAGCAGCGTGAGTGTTCACACATGCTCCACTGGGAATGCCTGTACATGTTACAAGCTGACTGTTGGCTTTCTAACGCAAGTGATCCAGTGGCTGTACAGCCATTTGATTGCTTTCTGTGACCTCCAGGGAATGAACCCTCTTCCCCCATCGCAACCATCTCCCGCAGGTTAAAACACAAATTGAACTCCTGTGACCCATAGGAGAAGAACAGCCAAATGAGCTCAGCTTGGACTTCTCCTTTTTTAAAGTGTCTCTTTTTTTTTTTTTTCTTCAAAAATTGCATTTAAAAAGCTGATGTGCAAATACAAAAATAAAACGATTGCAACATCCATCGTTTTATTCTATAGGGCCTCAGCTAAAAAAATATATGTAATGTTTGGGGGTTCTAAGAAATTTTATGGCAACATTTTTTTTATATTTTTAAATGTATATGAGAAGTGTCAGAACTGGCCCAGTGAGCAAGTGGTTAATTGCTTTAATCGCCCATTCAAAGTCCAGTTATCATAAATCATTGAAGCTTTATTACTGCCATGTAAATTGTTCTAGTCATGGTTAGCATAATGGTGATTTATATAAACACCTTCCTTTTAAATATGCATCACATTACTGTGTAAAATATATTCATACCTAAAAGCTGATATACTGTGTAGAGTCAAGCTGTAAATTAGAAAATGTCTATCACAATGAAGTGTTAATACACAAAATGCATCTATGCAGTCTGCCCTGCTTTGACCTTTTGTAAAATTCATACAGGGGCGATAGAATTCTCTTTCTGAATCTTGCTCATTTCACATTAAATAGGAACTACTTCCTAAATAAGATAAATGCACATAGCTTCCAATTAGTACCAATATTCATAATACCGTATATACTCGAGTATAGGCCGACCCGAATATAAGCCGAGGCCCCCAATTTACCCCCAAAAAAACTGGCAAACTTATTGACTCGTGTATAAGCCGAGGGTGAGACATGCCTGTCCATCCCTGTGTGTGTGTCCGTCCATCCCTGTGTGTCCGTCCATCCCTGTGTGTCCGTCCATCCCTGTGTGTCCGTCCATCCCTGTGTGTCCGTCCATCCATCCCTGTGTGTGTGTGTGTCCATCCATCCATCCATCCCTGTGTGTGTGTGTGTCTCCATCCATCCATCCATCCATCCCTGTGTGTGTGTGTCTCCATCCATCCATCCATCCATCCCTGTGTGTGTGTGTCTCCATCCATCCATCCATCCATCCCTGTGTGTGTCTCCATCCGTGTGTGTGTGTGTGTGTGTGTGTGTGTGTGTGTGTGTGTGTGTGTGTCCAGCCTACCTTTGTCCCGAGCCTCCGTCCCGTGCCTTGCCTCCTTGCCTCCGTCCCGTGCCGTGCCTTGCCTCCTTGCATCCGTCCCGTGTCGTGCCTTGCCTTGCCCCCGTCCCGTCCCGTCCCGTGCCGTGCCGTGCCTTGCCTTGCCTCCGTCCCGTGCCCTCTTCGTCGGCGGCCATTGTAAAATTCAAAAGCTGCGCCGCCGCCTTCGCCTGTGATAGGCGGAACACTGAATTTCCCAGCAGCCTGTGTTCCGCCTATCACAGACGTCGTATCATCCTCGTCCGTAGTACGAGGATGATACGATGTCCGTGATAGGCGGAACACAGGCTGCTGGGAAATTCAGTGTTCCGCCTATCACAGGCGAAGGCGGAGCCGGAGGCGCGGCTTTTGAATAGAATGGCCGCTGTCTGTCTGCTCGACACGCTGATCGAGCGGGCAGACAGCGATGACTCGAGTATAAGCCGAGGGGGGCACTTTCAGCCTCAAAAAAGAGGCTGAAAATCTCGGCTTATACTCGAGTATATACGGTAATTAAAGAAAACAGAACCTCTTGTGAGAAATGTGTGTAGGCTGCCCTTGTTTTTGAAAATGCTAGTTGAATGGTAGTGGTCCATGTGCAGTTACATAGTAGGTGAGGTTGAAAAAAGATACAAGTCCATCAAGTCCATCCTATATGTCAGTATTACATTGTATATCCCTGTATGTTGCGGTCGTTCAGGTTCTTATCTAATAGTTTTTTTTTTAAACTATCGATGCCCTCCGCTGAGACCACCACCTGTGGAAGGGAATTCCACATTCTTGCCATTCTTACAGTAAAGAACCCTCTATGTAGTTTAAAGTTAAACCTATTTTCTTCTAATTTTAACCACTTCAGCCCGGAAGGATTTACCCCCTTCCTGACCAGAACACTTTTTACACTTTTTTTTTTGGCACTGCGTTGGTTTAACTGACAATTGCACGGTCGTGCGACGTTGCACCGAAACAAAATTGACATCCTTTTTTTCTCACAACTAGAGCTTTCTTTTGGTGGTATTTGATCACCTCTGCGGTTTTTATTTTTTGCGCTATAAACATAAAAACAGAGACCATTTTGAAAAAAAAGCAATATTTTTTAACCACTTAAGGACCAGCCTTGTTTTGAGATTTTTGTGTATACATGTTTAAAACTTTTTTTTTTTGCTAGAAAATTACTTAGAAAAAACCCAAATATATAATGTTTGGGGGTTCTAACACCCTAGAGAATAAAATGGTGGTAGTTGCAATCCTTTTTTTCACTCCATATTTGCGCAGCGGTCTTACAAGCGCAATTTTTTTGGAAAAAATTCACTTTTTTGAATAAAAAAAAATAAGACCGCAGTAAAATTAGCCCAATTTTTTTTTTTTTATATCTTGAAAGATAATGTTACGCTGAGTAACTTGATACCGAACATGTCATGCTTAAATTGCGCCCGCTCGTGAAATGGCGACAAACGTTTACCCTTAAAAATCTCCATAAGCAATGTTTAAAAAATTCTACAGGTTGCATGTTTTTTTGTTACAGAGGAGCTCTAGGGCTAGGATTATTGCTCTTTCTCTACCAATTGCGGTGATACCTCACATGTGTGGTTTGAACACTGTTTTCATATGCGGGTGCTACTCACTTATGTGTTCGCTTCTGCACGCAAGCTCGGCAGGACGGGTCGCGTTTTTAAAACATTTTTTATTATTTATTTTACCTTTTTATTTTTTTACATTGTTTACAATTTTTTTTTTTTTAAATGACACACTTATTCTCATTACAAGGAATGTAAACATCCCTTGTAATAGAAAAAAAACATCCTCTTAAATATGAGATCTGAGGTCAAAAAGTCCTCAGATCTCATATTTAGACTAAAATGGCGTAAAAAATAAAAATAAAATTGTAATCAAAAAATCATTTAAAAAAATTGGCCCTTTAAGAACTATGGGCGGAAGTGACGTTTTGACGTCGCTTCCACCCAGCAATTGTATGGAGACGGGTGGGGGCCATCCTCCCCTCACTCGTCTCCATACTGAGCCATCGGGGGGGGGGGGGGGGGCACTCGACGGTAAGCGGTGCAAGGCACTGGATTGTGGCAGGAGGGGGGGGGGGCCTCTCCCGCCACCAATGAACTTGCAGAGAATCCGCCATAGGGACCCACTGAAGAAGGGAATACCGGGGTTATGGCAGCTAGCTGCTGCCATAACAAAGATACCCTCCTTCAAACAGCGGTCCGTAAGTGGTTAACTTTTTACTATAATAAATATCCCCCAAAAATATATATATAAAAAACTATTTTTTTCCTCAGTTTAGGCCGATAGGTATTCTATATTTTTGGTAAAAAAAAATCGCAATAAGCGTATATTGATTGGTTTACGCAAAAGTTATAGCGTTTACAAAATAGGGGATAGTTTTATGGCATTTGCATAGTAGCGATGCATAGTAGCCCATTTTGCTTTACCTTTGTATGGAAATAAAGAGGAAGTAAAACCCACCAGGGTTTACCGCCTCTTTAAAAGCAGCGGTGTTCTGTCAGATTAGCAAACCTGTGAGATCAGCAGGCTTGCCGATGCTTTTAAGATTCAACATCAAAACCATGTCATGGATTTCAAAATGCAGTGGGTGTAAAAACATGTCCATTTTGCGACTTCAGACTGTAGGCTTAGTGCGGACGAATGTGGGGTGTACCAAGATGGCCACGACTGAACGTGCCTTCAGACTACAGCGGTGCTGAGAGGAGGAGTTTCAGAAATCCATACAGGAATAACTGCTTGCAGGCAGCAAGATACCATGGGCTATTTAGTTCTTAGAAATTTAAATGAAACCTCACGGGAGACACTGCAAAGTACTGTATACAAGAAATCCAGGAAGTTGCATAGAGATGGCCAGCAAACGGGCAGCACTAACAACCTGAATGGAGATTTTTTTCAAATAAGCTTATATTGGATTGTCACATAGAACTATTGTTTGCATTGTTATTACAATGCTGATGTTATAAAATGTAAGTGTACCATGTGACCATAAAACTCTATTAAGCAAATACTGATATTTTATGTTTGTTTATTTTGCTTTAGTTTACGAGATGATGACCGAATACGTATTGAGAGAATGGATAGTCTTCATTTTCAATACAGTCAAGCATTTCAGCTCATCAGTGAATTCTACAGTGGTGGTTCAGGTACGTTTTAATTCTAATACTCCATGTCCTCATGAAAGTTGGAGGCAGCTGAACTGTCATTTAAATCTGTCACAGAACTGGAAATCATGATGGCTAGTGATACTATACCTCCTCTGACTCTTGACCAATAAGTTCATATACAGTATGAACTTATTACACTCATGTCGATCCTTCGTCATAAAAGCAGAAACTGACATCAATTAAATGTAGATTTGCGTATTTTACTGCCAGCTTTGTCTCATGTTCCGATTGCTCAGCAATCTCGTGTTGAAGCAGTTTTTCACAATTAAGCATGCAATTGTGGCCTTCAGTAATCATAGAAACCTCTGGGGTAAAGGTGGGCGTACAGTATATTGTCTTTGTTCCTGAATCTGATATTGAGAATCACTTGTCCATTATGGGTTTATTTTGGTAAAAGACAGTTTATAGGGATTGAATGCTCAGAACTGGTCAAACTTGCAGATGTTACTTCTCCCAACAGACAAATATATAACTTTGCTTATATTCTGTAAATACATGTTCAGGAAAGGGCATAAATTATCAGCAAAAATGAATCCAATGTTTGCAATCAGATATAATTGTAATTATCTGTACACAAAGCCCATTGCTATAATGTGATCCATTGAGTTGTAATGTATGGTGGTTATCAAAATGCCTATAACACGCACCCTAACTTAAAGAGGGAAGTTTCGGGAAAAAAAACTTTACGCAGACCCCCCTTTCCCTGCACGGTACGCAGACCTCTATTTCCCTGCACGGTACGCAGACCTCCCTTTCCCTGCACGGTACGCAGACCTCCCTTTCCCTGCACGGTACGCAGACCTCCCTTTCCCTGCACGGTACGCAGACCTCCCTTTCCCAGCACACTCTGAAGTTTAGAAAACATCACTGCCAGCCCCTTCTCATACACCGCTCCTCCTGTGTCACTCTCCATGTAAATCTCAGTTTCTAAATACCTCATTTCGTGCACCCGGTTATGTGAATGCTCTCCTCTGATGTTTCTTTGACGGTCAGTTGACTGTTCTCCTCCAATCAAAAGCTACACTTGATGAGGCGGCGGAGCGGGAGGAGCAGATTGGCATTAATTGAGGTATTTAGAGGCTTTGATTTATATTGAGAGTGACACAAGAGGGACGGTGTATGAGAAAGGGCTGGCAATAATGCTTTCTTAACTTTAAACTATGCTGGCAGTGCTGTCACAGGGTCAGGGGGCACCACCCTATCGTGTGGCACTCGGGGCAGACCCACCTGATCCCCACCCCCATTGGAGTATACCAGGCAGGCCCTGTTTACCCTCTATTTTCAGGGGGAAAAGGTGCATGTTATGACGATAAATTCTCAAAAAAAAAACACATGCTTTTGCACTTTCGACTGCTTGGTCTATAGAATCTAGGATCTGTTGGGGAAAGGGAGTCCCCTTTTTGTTGTTCTTGCACTAGCACATGCAATGTACAAACTTGAATTGCTGCTGGTTCCTCCTCTCTGTGCTGCTTACCTTTTTTTTTTTTTATTTATTTTTTTTTTGTTTTATACAATACAGATTATAACAAGCCATGGCAAAGTGGGCTGAAACTGGCCACAAACTTGTCAGTATACTACAAAAAAGCAATACAACATAAACGTTATCACAGAAACTTGTGATACATCCCCCCTAACTTTGCCCAGACAGGTACACAAATGTTCCTACCTCCAGCCGGAGGCAGTCTACCATGACCCAAGGATACAGTTCTGCGGCTCCCAGTGTTCTATCAGATATCCTCCATGGGATGGTTACGCTCTCCACCCCAACCCCCCCCCCCCCCCTCTCCATAGTGACATGGCTAATTAAGGAGAGTTGCCCATCCCCAACTGTGCAGTGTGCAATTTCTACAATCGCTCACTAATCTTCTAGTCCTTTAAAACCATCGCCCTTCCATGTTACTATGTCTACAAAGGATCTTGGGTTATGTCCCAGTGTGGTTAATCTGAAACTGTCCATGGAAGCCATCCACCCCCCCCCCCCGCCCCCCCCCAAACCTTCTCAAATTTGTTCAGAGCCCCTCTGCTCAAATATGTAGCCTTGTAAAAGGGTACTGCCTTGTTGACCAATGTTTTCCAAGACTCCAAGGTCGGTGACACAGAGCTCTTCCATGAGATGATAATTAGCTTTTTAGCATAGAACAGTAACAGGGTAAGAAGGGTCCGTATGGCCCTGGTAGTGGCCAAGGGCTCCACTAAGTGTAGAAGACATACTTCGATTGACCTGGGAATAGAAATTGAGGTGACCGACCTTATACAGGAGGCAATGGCTTGCCAATAAGATTTAATTAGTGGGCATTCCCATAATATATGCATGAAGTTAGCTAAGGGTGCAGCGCATCTCCAGCACAGAGAGTGCTGATTCCCAATCATCTTTGCCAGTCTAGCCGGGGTAAGGTAGATTCTGTGTAGGAATTTGTAATGAATCAATCTGTCTCTGCTAGATAGTGGAACACAGTCCCTCACATGTCGTCTCAATAGTCTCTGTCCAGTCCCAAAGCCATAGCCTCCCAAGCTCTCCTGCAAGACCCCAAAGGAGGGTTGTTTCATGGAATAAGTCTTTATATAGGTAGGAAACTGTTTTTTGCAGTCATTCACTGCGGGTTAGTAGCTGTACGTCACTGGGCTCAAGATCAAGGGGCTCCCTACCAAATTGCAAGCAAAAAGCATGCCGCAGTTGAATATACCTGAAAGAGTGTGAGTTTGGCAGATCATATTTTAGTTTTAATTCCTCAAATGACAATAAAATACCGCTTGATACAATGTGGAGCAAGGTTTTGATACCATATTTGGTCCACACCACTGGATCTAGGTAACCAAAAAAGTGGGTTAAATTGGGGTTCTTCCACAGCGGGGTATTGGGGGAAAGTCTGGTTGAGCTAGGCGATCGCCCTCCCTGGGCCATGATCCATGCCTTTATCGCTGAGCGCATGGAGGATGTCAGTGGGTATGAAGCTTTTAGACCGCTGTATACCAAATGAGACAGTGCCTCGTAGGATCCCACACAGGCCGCTTCCAGGGATAGAGGCATCATCCGGAGGAGCAGTCAGCCGGCGGTGTGCCACCGTCAACTGTCCAGCCAGAAAGTATTTTTGAAAATTAGGAACCGCGAGGCCCCCCTCTCCCCATGGCTGTTGTGGTATTGCTAATTTGAGATGGGGGATTCCTCCCTGCCACAAAAAGGAGGAAATCATGGCATCAATTGATTTAAAGATGGACTTGGGGATCCAAACCGGGGAATTCCGAAGGTTGTGCAATAAAAGGGGTAGAATTTTCATTTTTATCAAGTTTATCTTTCCAATGAGAGACAGAGTGAGGTTTTTCCACGCCTGAAACTTTTTAGCTATTATAACAAGCAGCGGGGAAATATTAGATTGACAAAGTCAGACACCAAGTTAGTGATCTGGAGCCCCAAGTATTTGATTCGGGAGACCCATTGTAGGGAGATGTTGGGGTCAGCTTGTTCAGGGATAGGATGGGAGTGCAAGAGGAGTATTTAGGATTTAGACCAGTTTACCTTGAGCCCAGAGACCAGTGTGAATCTGCCTAAGAGTGAAAACGCAGCCTGTAAGGAAGGTCCGGTGTCACTGACAAACAGAACCAAGTCATCCGCATAAAGTGCTGTGTTTTCAGTTAGTGCCCTGAATCTGGGGGGAGGAGCGCAGTGCAGTCGCCAAGGGCTCCATTATTAGTGCAAATAGACCAGGAGAGAGGGGGCAGCCCTGTCTGGTACCCCTGGACACTGAAAAAGTCTGACACCCCCCCCCCCCGTTGAAACGTAGGGCCGCTACCAGGCGCTCATACAGCAGCGAAATCCATTTGAGGAATGTAGGACCAAACCCCATGCATTGCAATATATGAGTCATAAAGCCCCAGTTGATAGAATCAAAGGCCTTTTCCAGGTCAAAAAACACCAGTGCCCCCCCAGAGGATGACTCCGCCCCAACTGCGTATGGGTATATACTCTCAGTATGTTGATATCTGTGGCTTCTTTGGGCATAAATCCTGTCTGATCAGGTGACACTAAGTGGTGTATAATTTTCATCAGTCTGTTGGCAAGTATTTTGGTGAGTATTTTTAAATCCATATATTTTTTTTTTAAATCAAATAAGTTTTTATTGCAAAACATATATGGTACAAACCAAACATAGATAGAAAATACAGTTGTACAGCAGCATTGGTTTTTACGTCTAAAGGTATACTGGGAATACAAAGTACAAATTGACCCGGTTTGTAGACCGCTGAGACATAGGCAATGTCATTAAAACTGAAAAATAAGAAAAATAACCCAAGAATAGAAACAAAAGTGGCATTCTCTCTGAGACCATATTGCATTTTGAGACAACTATATAAGTACAATGTTATGCACAACGTCCAGCATCCCTCCACCCAGTCCTGCTGGTTTCTCCTCACACCCCCCACAAATGCCGGGTGAGGGAGAGACATAGAATTAGCCCCATGACGAGATCAAGAGTGTCTATGTACCTCCATGCACAAGCCCCTGGACCCACATTCAGCCCTGTAAAAGTCTGTCCTGTATAAGTTGGTGGGGGGCTAGCCCCGGAACCTCGAGCCATCCCTTCCACATAGCATTAAATTTGTGCGGTGCGTTTCTGTGTTGGTATGTTATTTTTTCCCTGATCAGCATCTGGTTCACTTGGTCCGTCCATTGCTGCCTGGTGGGGACCCTGTGTGTTATCCACAATCGCGCTATTAATTTCCTGGCTACGTATAATAACCGAATAATGGCAGTATGAGCCGAAGGCGTTAACGATTCTTCGTCTAGGGCCCCCAACAGGCAGACCAATGGACACCGCGGAATACCAACAGAGAATACAGAAGAGATAGTGTCAAGGATCTCATCCCAATACCTTTTTAGTTTCGGGCACCTCCAGAACATATGCATGAGATCCCCATGGTCCCGCATACATTTTGGGCAAAGGGGGGACCCCCTAACACCCCAGCTGTGCAGTTTAACTGGCGTCCTATACACCCTATGCAGTAGATATAGATGGGAGAGTTTATGGGAGGCCGATACCGACACCAACGGAGCGGAGGACAAGCAAAGGTTCCAGGTCTCCGCGTCCATAGGCCCCAGGTCCGCCTCCCACTTCTGCCGACATGGAAGATGTGCCGGGTCCTGCACTGCGTCAAGAAGCATGTCATACCCCCTAGATATCATACCCTTTCGTCCAGTCTGCATGAATATCCCCTGTACTACAGCATGATCCGTTAGGCAAAGCTGCATACTGCGGGCTTGCGCCTGTAGCGCATGTCGTAACTGTAAGTATTTAAAAAAAGTCCCTACGTGGTATACCAAACTCAGCCTGTATTTCCATGAAGGACTTCAGCACCCGGCCACTATACAACTGCGAGAGGTACCGGAGGCCGCTCCTTCTCCAGTTAACAAATCCCTTGAGCTTAAAAAGCTCGCCATAGTTAGCGTTCCGCCAAATAGGGGTGAGACCAAGGAAGCCACGTATTCGTAGCAGTCGTTTAACATGGGACCACAGGGTATTCAGTAATATAATAGTTGGGGAACTCCTGTCCATATGAGGGAAGCCTGCTTCCAACCTGGACAATGCTGTGTCCGGGGCGACAGTGTCATCAAGTATCCTACGTATCGGGTCCAGGGGATCATCCGATCCCCAACCACCCAAATGTTGAAGCTGCGAAGCCAAAAAATACAATCTAGCATGTGGTAGTGCCAACCCCCCTTCGTCCTTTTTATATTGCATGGTAAGTAAACTAAGCCTGGCCGTCTTCCTACACCATATTAATTCCCTAAACTGAGAGTCAATTTTATCGAACCAACGTTTCGGAATCCAGGTCGGCGAGTTATGACAAACGTAGAGCAACTGCGGAGCCCATACCATTTTGATGAGGTTCACCCTTCCCACTACCGATAGCGGTAGTTTGCACCAAGTTTTACATTTTTCCCTGAACTTAAGTAATAGCGGTAGAAGATTCAGATTGGCATAGTTCGTCACCTCGGGGGATATCTGAACCCCCAGGTATTTAAAGGACGCAACCGTCTGTATCATGTTTGCGCATGGGGGTAGAGGTGCCGTTAAAGGGGACAAGGGCATTAATACAGACTTGTCCCAGTTTATCTTAAAACCGGACAGTGTACCAAATGGGGTAATCAAGTGCATAGTTGCTGTTAGGGAACCCTGTGTGTCCCCCAGGTAAATAAGGGTGTCATCCGCGTATAGCGATACCACATCCGTCCCAGTGGGCCTGCAGAATCCAACAATGTCCGGAGCCGATCTCATTCTTGCTGCCAGTGGCTCAAGCGCCATGGCAAAGAGCAGGGGCGACAAAGGGCACCCCTGTCTCGTGCCTCTATACAGCATGAATGGTTCGGAGAGTTCCGCATTAGCTCTAATTCTAGCCGTAGGCTTGGCATATAGTAGTTGGACCCAGCTAATAAATGTACTGCCCAACCCCATCCTTTCCATCACTTTCCACAGATAAGGCCATTCAACACTATCGAAGGCCTTAGCTGCGTCCAGCGATAGGACGGCCTGATTCCCGGGGTTATCCACAGGGACTTGTAGGTTTAGAAATAAACGGCGAATATTTAGGGCAGTCGAACGTGAGGGAATAAACCCTGATTGATCCCTATGGATCAGTTTATGGATTACCAGGGACAATCTCGTTGCCAAGACCCGAGCCAATAGTTTAACGTCCGTCGTGAGCAAGGAGATGGGCCTGTATGCGTCCGGTGATGTCGCTATCTTACCCGGTTTTAGAAGTACAATTATGATTGCTTCGTTCATAGAAGCAGGCAGGACCCCTGTCTCTAGGGCGTTGTTAAACACTTTCAAAAGAGTGGGTAGAAGAACACCAGCGTAACGCTTGTATACCTCGGATGGGAGGCCATCCGCCCCCGGAGCTTTATTATTATGGGAGTGTTCCAGTGCAGAGGCCAATTCATCCTCCGTTATGGGGGCGTTCAACAGCTCCCCATCCGACGCAGACAAGCATGGGATATCACATCCGTCCAGGAAGCCCACAATCTCCCCGTCACCGGGCTGCACCTTGGATGAGTACAAGTCTGCATAAAAGGACTGAAATATCTGTAAGATCCCAGGGGGTATCAGAGTGGGTCACCCCCTGCGAATCGCACAGCGAGTGAACCATAGGTGTAGAACCCTGAGCCTTTGCCAGCAGAGCCAGCATATGGCCTGTCGATTCCCCTTCCTCAAAGTGTGTTTGTTGTAGGAAAAATCGTTTATATTCTGCCAGTTGTAGAGCCACCTGTCTGGACATAGACTGCACTCCAACCAAGTTCTCTTTGTGTCCTCTGAGAGGTTGGCAATATAGGCCTGCTCTGACTCTCTGAGTGCCCTACCGACCTCCATTTCCCAAGCTTTAGTGTTCTGTTTTATACCATTTATAGCAGTGATAAATTGCCCTCTAAGGAAGGCCTTAGCTGCATCCCAGACTACATCTATAGAGGCCGAGTCTAAATTGTCCTGCAGGAAGAGTTTAAGGGCACTCGCTATGGGGTCAGGCTGCGGAAAGAGTGTAAGCCAAAAAGGGTTAAGCTTCCAACTCCTAGGTGCGAGGTCAGTAGATAGGGACATCTCAATCCACAAAGAGGAGTGGTCGGATATGTGTCTATCCCCATACCCAGAGTCACCAATTAGGGGGAGAAGGGCGGAGTTCCCCAGTCCCAAATCTATTCTAGACAAGCTCCCAAACTCAGGAGAGCAACAGGAGTACAATCGGGTGTGGGGGTGGGCTCTCCGCCAGACATCCACCAACCCAAGTTCAGCTAATAGGGCAGCAAAGGGAGTATCGCTATTAGGGCGGGAGGGGACCAAAGGAGGCGTTGGAATCTTATCCCACATGCCATTAACATAGTTATTAAAATCACCCATCGCCAGTAGGGGTATGCCAGGGAACTGTGCCATAAACCCAGCGAGGCGCCTGAGAACCTCTGCTGAGTACGGAGGTGGTATATATACGTTGGCTATAATGCAATGTACAGTGGCAATCTTACACAGCAAAAAGATGTACCTCCCCCCTGGGTCAATAACCTGTTGGGAGCAAGAGAATTGGGTATGTTGTCTGATTAGGATACTCACTCCCCTTGCATAAGCAGAGTATGTAGAGTGGAATTGCTGTGTATACAATCTAGGCCCAAGGCTATGCGCACCAACAGGAGCAAAATGTGTCTCCTGCAGACACACAATTCCAGCCTTCATATCTTTGAGGTGTTTTAACACCGCCAGCCTTTTTACCGGGCTGCCCAACCCTCTGACATTCCAAGAGAGAAATCTAACCTTTGCCATCAGGAATACAAAACATAAGTGTAGATAGGAGTGACCTTATTAACATTCGTAAGCAACTAGGGAGGAAAGATGCATTTAACCCATATATAACAACAACAAGCGACTGAGAAGTCGCATCACCTGGGATGCCCCAAAAAGGGGGAGAAAAAAAGTCCTTCATGAGCACCAGTACCGAGGAAGAGTCGCCCAGACGGGTGCAGACATGCTGGGATATAGTCCGTGTCCATTGTGGTCCTGAGAGAGAAAAAATTAAGTAAAAGGAAAAAGAAAAGAGAAACAGTTAAACAGCAAAAAACAGTGGTAACTTCTGTATCGAAGCCCGCTGGGCTCCCAAACGAGAGAAGCAGCAGTCTAATAGCCCCCATCCGGAACTCTGGGGCGGGGGGAAGGCCATGGAAACACCCATAGAAGACTCTTCTAGATGGCAAACAGGGTTTCACATGTGCAGGCATCCTGTAGCTCTGGTGGGTTTGTAATGGAGCCATAAACCTTTGCCTTCCGCCGGGCCTGAAGAAATGTAAGTCCAGTCATCTTGTCTGAAGGTGTCATTATCGTGGAGGAGATCTTTGAAGCTTGGCGTCTTTGAGTGCGTTGTGCTCCTGGTCAAGCCACTGTGCCGCCGCCGCAGGGCGATCAAAAAAGTGCGTGGAGCCCAGAGCCGTAACCCTGAGCCGGGCCGGATATAGCATACCATATTGAACGTTAAGGTCCCGAAGGCGTCTCTTAACCTCAAGAAATGTTGCACGCTTTTTCTGAAGCTCTGCTGAAATGTCCGGGAATAGCGAAATTCTGGAGTTCTCAATCTCCATTTTGTCGGACAACCCCCGCGCTTTAGAGAGAATGGTGTCCCTGTCTCTATAGTTGAGGAGTTTAAACAAGAAGGGCCTGGGGCGGTTGCCCGGAGGTAGGGGGCGAGACGGCACCCGGTGGGCGTGTTCCACAGCAAAAAGCGGTGATAAGGAGTCCTTACCAAAGGTGGCAATTAACCAGTTTTCAATGAAGTCAACCGGGTTTTTACCCTCAACACGTTCCGGAATCCCCAGTGCGCGAATATTATTGCGTCTCATGCGATTTTCCATCTCATCAAGTCGCATAGCGTGCTGTTCGGTAAGATGGCAATTATATTTCAGATCCCTTTGCATGGGGGCCAGATCATCTTCTACTGTGCTCAGCCTGCCTTCAAGGGCAGCTGTCCTCTCCCTTAGCTTTTGCATGTCATGGCGGACAAAAGTTATTTCAGCCTTAACCCCTTTGATGTCCTCTGAGAGGGCTGCAATAGAATGATTACAGGAGGTGACAGCAGCAAATATGTCCCTTAGCGTAGGCTCTCCCTCCGATACTGGAGAGGGGATGGTTTGCGTCTCAGGCCTATCACTGTCTCTAGGTGTACTCACTGTGCGCCATGCTGCGGACAATCCATCATCATCCTCCAAGGGGACCGTGTCATCTGCCTCAGGAGAACTTCCAGGGGTAGCTTGAGGCGAGGGCTGGCCAGCCAGGGCATCCTTGTACGATTTACCACCATAGAGGAGCTTTTGTGCCGCTTCCTTGTACTGGTCTCTGGCTGCACGCCGGTGCCATCTTGGCCTGGGGGGTCCGTCAGCCCCTTCCCTCCTGTATGGCGTCTGGACATCACAGCGGGGGTCCCGAGATATGCCGCGGTGGTCCGGGATGCTTCTCCCAGTGTGGCAGGAGGTAAGGGCTCCAAAAATAGCTTTTCAGATCAGACTGTAAGGATGTAAGCACGGATGGCCGGCGGAGCTCAAGGCATGCACGTCCTCCTACATCAGCCGCTAAGCCACGCCCTTTTAAATCCATATTTAACAGGGCTATGGGTCTGTATGAGGAACAGTTGAGTGGGTCCTTTTCAAGTTTGGGCAATAACACTACATGTGCCTCATAGAAGGAAGTTGGTAAACCCCCTTGTTCAATGCAGTCCATGTAGAGTTGTAGAAGTCTGGGCGACAAGACATCTAAATATTGCTTATACCACTCCGCTGGGAGTCCATCAGGTCCCAGCGATTTACCGTTAGGGAAGAATGCAATAACAATTGCCAGTTCTTTTGTCTGTGAAGGGGGCCTCAAGACTGGCCACCGCCTCATCGGGTAACACCGGGATCTGAAGGGGGCCCAGCAGGTTAGTCAGTATCTGGTGGTCATACTGTGGGATAGCAGAGTAAAGGTCCACGTAATATGCTACAAAAGCCTGCATGATACCCTCTCTATCCCTTACCATGTTACTCTCTGAGGAATAAACACAGGGTATAGCTGTGTGTGTGTCTGTGTATCTGCAGTTATTTATGCCAACAGCTTCCCATTTTTGTCCCCTTTCTCAAATAGTTCCTCAGCCCTGTTTCTGCAGTTACATTGTGTAAGGTTTTGGAAATGTACCAATAGGGTCCTTCTAGCCATCTACAACTTGGTTAGGGAGGAGGTGGTGGGTGCCTCAGCAGGAGCTTTAGCACAGTGCGTTTCATGAGCCTGGAGTTCATCAGACTTGGAGTTTTTTTCAGCCCGTGCCGCTTTATTGGCCGACACCTATGCTCCTCTAGTGGACGCTTTGAACGCATCCCATACTATAGGCCCCCCATCAAGCCCTCATTGTGTTCCCAGTATTCCTGTAGATTAAGCAAAACCAGGGCCTCTTACCCACCCAGGGTGCAGTCTCCAGGACGCATTGTGGCATCCCTCGGCAAGAGTCAGTATTACCTGCAAGGGTGTGTAGTCAGACGGACGCTGCTTACCCTTTGATCTTCCCGGGAAAGAGTTAACAGTGGACAGTGCAGTCTCAAGCCAGTCTGTTAACTCTCAGAAGGGGAGGGGTGAAGGAGCAGGGGGAGTGCCTTGCCATTTTAAGGCTTATAGGGCTGTGCGTTTCTATTGATGCACCCAGTATAGGGAAACACAGCTCTAGCCCTTGCATGCAATGGTGGTTCCATAGGATGTTGCAAGAGAAAGGAGCCACCCTAAAACAGAAAACCTGGGGCAGAGATCATGGCACTAACTTAAACTGGAACATAGGCAAGAATTAGAAGATAAAGAAGCTGCATACTCAATAACTGAATAAATCAGCTGCTAAAAGTACTTATCAAACGGAGGGTTTAATATTTCTTTACCTTTTAACAAATTAAAGTCTTACTAAACCCAGAACCTGCATTCACTATATCTGGTATCACAGTACACAGAACATGGAAATGCAATCGTTTTAGTAAATATAAACGAATAAATACCTTTTTTCAACTGCAGTTAGAGCAGTCTTGTGACTTCTATCAGTGTCTTCTTAAAGCTTGTAGGAGGAGTTTTTAGTCTACTCTGGCTCCTATGAGGCTTCACATGCACTCTCCCAAGAAAAAAAAAAACTCTAGCAATACTACCAAACTGAGCATGTTCAACTTGTCCCCTAGCCTCTGTACTATCAGGAGATGGTTTGTGGAAGAAGGGGAGGATCAAATGAGACATGTTTAAACATCCTTTTTATGTAATGCATAGGATTAACCCCTTAGGTTCCACAGTAAAACAAGTATGCTTTACTGCATATACAAACTGATTTTACTATTGTGGGCTTAGTAACACTTTAAGAATTTGTCTTGTGTATGTATTAAAGCCTGGTTGTGGACAAGATTTTTCTGTTTAGTTTTATAGCGTATTAAACCCAAAACCAAAAAAGAATGCAATGATTTGCAAATCTCAGCCCAAACCACATTTTATTCACAATAGATAACATACTGTATCAAATGTTTAACGACTTGAATACTGGGCACTTTCACCCCCTTCCTTCCCAGGCCAATTTTCAGCTTTCAGCGCTGTCGCACTTTGAATGACAATTGCAGGGTCATGCACCACTGTACCCAAATGATTTCATTTTCTTCACACAAATAGAGCTTTCTTTTGGTGGTATTTAATCACTGCTGTTTTTTAAAAAAAAATTTACAAAAAAAAGAAAAAAGCCCGAAAATTTTGAAAAAAATAGTTTTTCTTAGTTTGTCAGTTAATTTTGTAAATAAGTACCGTATTTACCGGCGTATAACACGCACCTGCTTATAACAACACACACCTTAACTGGGAAGTTTCAGAAAGAAACCTTAAATTTTGAAATAAGGGTCAGGGCTCTTCAGCCTCACCAGTGCCCATCAGTGCAGCCTGATCTACGCCCATTATTGCAGCCTCTAACATGCCCATCTGCAGTCTATAACATGCCCATCTGCAGCCCTAATGTGACCATCTGCAGCCTCTAACATACCCATCATTGCAGCCTGTTTAGTACACATCTGCAGACTCATCTTTGCAGATGATTGCAGCCACGCCAGTGCTGGATGACACAGATCTGTGATCTCCTGTATATCCAGCACTCAGTCACTCACAGTCCTGCCCAGCTCATATGATAGACAGAACAGTGGTCCAATGCCGGGCCAGGGGCATCACCAATGGGCACGGATTGGTGGCACTGGGGGGGCTTTAATATAGTCAGGGCACTGATGATCAGTGCCTCGATTACATGTCCGTGTGTTTCCTGCAAGGAGATGGCGCTTATCAGCTCTCCTCACCACACACTGTCTGTCGGCACTTTGGTGTTTGCATGTGACCGGCTATGATTGGAAACAGCCGATTACATAGTTAAAGAGCCGCGTGATCTAATCTTTACACAGATCAAGGTCAAGCTGTGTCCTAGCAACATGGTGCAGCCATTAACGCCGGGATGTGCGCCCCTGTGGTCCCACGAGAGTGGCCGTTCTGGGTGCCGTCATATGACATCCACCCAGAACGAGAGCCACATCCTCACAGCCTCATTTTGAAATTGATGACAGCAACACGTCTCAAAAACGTTGGGACAGGGCCATGTTACTACGCTGTAGCATCTCCTCTTGTTTTAAAATCACTTTGTAAACATCTGGGAACTGAGGAGACCAGTTGCTAGAGTTTTGGGAGAGGAATGTTTTCCCATTCTTGCCTGAAATCGTATTCTTTTTTCTCAGAAAGGATTTTATTAACATAAAAGGTAATAAACACATATGAAGAAATACCTTCCAGCATAAAAAAAAATCACAATTTCCTTATATCCAGCAGCATGACCTTCAATAATTTTAATGTAAGACAGGCCTCAGCATCTTCCAGCTGTACAGATCAGACCATGCAAGAATTTGGCCCTCTCTGTACACAATCGCCTATGGGATATAGAAGCAATCTATCCAATACTAATTCTACCGCGGACAGTCCTGGGGTATTCAACCAAGGGGCCCACAGCAGCTCAAATTTTCTTGGTTGGCCTCGGTGTTGAAATATATACCTCTCTAACCATAGGGTAGCTCCCATCTGAGCTATCCACTCCTGAAGCTAAGAGGCTCAGTCGCCTTCCAGTGTTGGAGAATAAGTTTACGGGCTTGGAAAAAGCTCTAACAATTGCCTTTTTTGGCTTGTGTTCAATTGGGAATTTGAGTCAAGAATACCGATTTTATAGTATTCTAACTGCTGAACAGTCCTGGGTCATGTTTTTCATTTCAAGATGCACCAAATATTTTTTCGATTGGTCTCGAGGCTATATATATATATACTTCAGGTACTATGAAATGCTGTGAGGTTTTCTTTATGAAGGCCAGAATTCCCATTTTCCTCCCCTTATGACTCCCATGAAAGCAATAATTAAAGTTTGGCACCAACTATGCCTAAACGCTCAAACACCTCTTAACTTTCGGTCCTCTAATACCCCCTATGATTTAATCTGTCACTCTCAGAACTTTAGTTAATCCCAGATCCTTCCCTTTGGGCATCGAGAGGAATAAAAACCTTAGAGCACATCTTTGAGATGGGGGCTCTGGTAACCTTTGAGAAGTTGAAACAGCAATTGGTTTCCCTAACTCCTTCAGTTTCCTACAGCTTCATCAAGCCTATAGTTCCCAATTTGGCATTGCCACATTGCAGTTGATTCTGCATCATCTGCAGTCACTCCTGCAAGACGTCGCCTTACAAAAACCATTGTCTGAAACTTACAAGGCCCTCATGCCCTTTGTTCATGTTATGCGAGTGACTGCAGACTTTCTACATATGTTTTAACTACTATCCCTATCCCACTCATAGTAGGAGTGTGCCTATTAGGGCCAGTGAACCCCTTGGCATTCACTTAAGCTTCTGGGATTGCTAATTTTTTATGCTAGTAAGGCCATTAAATTTGAAGTATTATAGGGCTCTCATGCTGGAGTACTAGAAGGTCTTAATTAACTCTGTAATTTCCCTTTACAAAGCAACATACCTTTCTTGTGTCTGTCCTGAAAAATTCAACAAGGGTTGGGGCATATGGCTTAATTTAAAGTCTATGGCTGGGTCTTGTATCGATCCTGCTCATGTCTCTACTGGCCCTGGCTAATATAGCTATATCTACCTAGGAAGAGCGTAATGATAAATGCTTGTAGTTTGTACTTTGTTGGACTGTGGGGGTCATGTCATGTGAGAAGTTCCTTTTTATTTTTTTTTCAGTGCTGGATTGTTCACTGAGATCTTTTGCTCGGTAGACGTGAGCAACGGTTGGTAACTTTTGTACATTGAATTGCAACTTTTGTGCTTGGGAATGCCGAAAGCTGTTTTGTATTTATACCAAGCTTTATAATTTCAATAAAAAGAATAAAAAAAAAAAAAAAGCTTTGGCCCAGAGAAGACAGCATTTCTAGATAATGTTCAGATATGCCTGCTTCTTTGCATGATGGAGTTTTGACTTTTAGTTTTGGATGGCACAGTGTACTGTGTTCATAGACAGCAATTTTTTGTAAGTATTCCTGAGCCCATGCAGTCATGTCCATCACAGAATTATGCCTGTTTTAACTGCAATGCTGCCTGAAGGCCCGAAAATCACTGGCATCCAACACTGCATTTCTCCAGATTTTTTTGATCTTATGTACTGTAGATGCTGATATATTTAACCACTACAAGACCAGGCCTATTTCGGACACTTATTGTTTACAAGTTAAAATCCGGATTTTTTGCTAGAAAATGACTTAGAACCAAAATATAAATACACACACATATATATATATATATATATATATATATATAAAAATGTATATAATTTATATTATATAATTTATATTTATAGAAGAAACCCTAGAGAATAAAATGGCGGTTGTTTGCACAGCGGTCTTTCAAATGCAACTTTTTGGGAAAAAATACGCTTCAATGAATTAAAAAAAACAAAGTGTAAAGTTGACCATTTTTATAATCTGAAAGATGTTACACCGCGCAAATAGATACCTAACATGTCATGCTTTAAAATTGCGCACACACTCGTGGAATGGCGACAGATTACGATACTTAAAAACGGTACTTGAAAATGAATGCAGCCAACACCTTTAAGAATTAGTTATCTGCAATATAATGTTTGCTTTTGGGATTAATATCACTTAAGGAGTTAAAACTTTTAGCAGATTTTTGCTTAACATCTTGACAACTGAGCACTTAAACCCCCTTCCTAACCAGACCAGTTTAAATTTTTCGGTGCCCTCACACTTGGAATGACAATTACGCAGTCATACAATACTGTACCCAAATTACATTTATGACCCTTTTTTCACAAAAATAGAGCTTTCTTTTGGTGGCATTTAGTTACCGCTGGGTTTTTTATTTTTTACACTATAAATGAAAAAAGACCAAAAATTCTGTAAAAAAAATAAATAAAATAAAAATAATACATTTTTCTTAATTACATAATTTTCTGTTATAAAATTTTGCAAGTTTAAGAATTTTTCTTCATAAATTTTGGCCAAATTTTATACTGCTACATATCTTTGGTAAAAATAATCCAAATCAAATAATATACACTGGTTTGTGTGAAAGTTGGAGATAAGCGCATGGCTGAGTATAGGTGGCTGAGCATGGATAGGTATTGCTGAGCATGGATGGATGAGTATTGCTGAGCATGGATGGATGCGTGGATGGATGAGTGTTGCTGAGGATGGATGGATGAGTATTGCTGAGTATGGATGCTAAATGGTCAGTGGCCATTTACCGTGATGCGCCAGGTCCTCGGGATCCGGCAGTCACGGATATTCCCGGGTGCGTGCCCCAGGGAGCAAGATTCTGGGAGGACGTCCATGGGTGCGCTCCCAGATATAAGCCGTCCGCGCTGTAGCTGTTTTTCAGCTATGGCCTGGTTGGCATGTGGTTAATGTCTTTTTGCTTGGTCTAAATGACTGTTAAGATCGCAAGCATAGAAAGTGAGGAGAAAATCTCATCAATCTATTCATATAGAATAGTAAACTCTAACAGAAGATCTAGTCATTCCCCCATTCTCGCTAAAAAAATAAATAATATTAATGATAATAATTTTGTAGCAGTAAAAACAAAAGAAATGTTGGACTTTGGATATTGATTTTGGAGATCAGACCACATTATTGGTAAAAAAAAAGCTTTCTATTTTTTTTATTTTTTTTTATTAAGGTATTCCATTGTACATGAAAAGAAACCGATATCAATTTGCATTCACACAGTCATAATACATGTGAAGTAAAGCCAGAATAATGATAATGAAAACTACAGCAATAACCAGTTAAACAAAATAATGCATATAACCAGAAATGTCCATTCAGGTCGAGCCCATTGGGTAATAAGGTGAGACAGCTGAGGGATTCTATGAGGAGTTTGTAGAGAAACCAGGATCACCACCAAGGCACCCAAATACCCCTGTTGGGAACAAATTGGGGGTTTGGGCGCTTACAACCGGTCCTTATGTTATTTTACCAGTTCTCCGAGTGGTATATTTAAGTCAATCTATGTCTAGGGTAGTGCATGTACATCAGATCCCTCGTTGGGGATGGGTTTCAAGGGAGAAGCTCCTAATATTTAGATTGGAGTTATGTGAGTTATGGGTGGTTTAGCTCGGGAATCAGTTAGGGAACCTTTGTTTCTGCTATGGGAAAGGAAGGGTATGGGAAGAATGGGGAACAGGTGGTGAAGTGTAAGTGTGCAGGTAGTTATCCGGATTAGTTATCTGACACTGTTCAGGTGCCCCCAGGTCAAGCTATGGTATTACGTTTGATAGAATGCGAAATTCTGCAAATTCTGTGAAATGATTCCAGCAGGCCCATGTTTTGTGGCGATTCACTGGGGTCTCTCTCGCCTGTTGGATTAAGTCTTCTATTTTGGCGATCCTCCCTGCATGTTGAAGCCATTCTGAGATACTAGGGAGGGAGCTAACCTTCCAGTGTAAGGATATACACAGTTTGCATTGATGAGGTGCAGGATGAGGGATCGTTTGTAGGCCAATTGGGGTAAGGATGTGTGGTGAAGTAGACATTGATTCGGTGTGAAATCTGGGGTGTAGGTCGTTATGAGAAATCATGCAGTGTACTTCTTTCCAATAGGGTTGTTTTAGTGGGCAGTCCCACCATATGTGGAGCATAGAACCATGGGCTATGTTGCATCTCCAACACACTGGGATGGTATTTACGGATTCTATCCGGGGTCCTATACTACCTTGTGTGGCTTTTGAATCCATTTTCCTGTGCGGAAAAGTTTGTGGACCCTTTGTGTATGTGGGTGTGTATTTGCTCCCAGTCCTTTGATATATCTATTGCAAGTTCCCTTTCCCATTGTTGACTAGTCGCGTTGTCTTTGGGATTGCTACCTGCCAATAGTAGAGAATACATATCTGATATCAAGTGTCTTTGGGGTTCCGATCTGGTGCAGATTGCTTCAAAGGGAGTGCAGTCTCTGTACCAGTTGGAGAGTGGTTTGGAGCTATTTAAATATTTTCTAATCTGCAGGAATTTGAAGAAAGGAATGTTTTGCAAAGGGTATCGGGAAGAGAGGGCTTGAAAGAGCTTACCCTGGTCAAAGAAGATTTCTGCCCTAATCGAGTGATATGCGTGTAGGCTATGTGTGGGGAGCTCCATAAACCCTGGTGTGAAGTCTGGGTTTTGGTCGATAGGGGTCAGCTGCCAGGGTGAAGAGGCTATATTCAACCTTTTATACACCTCCTGGAAATTCTTTAAGGTAGGGCCAATCAGGGGACGAACAGTGCTTTCCCTAGGGATTCCGTTAGGTCTGATCCCAGTAAGTGGTGGATTGGCAACCTAGGGATCCCGATAAGTTTGATCCAGTCTTCAGTCTTTGCGTGGAGATGCCAGTCAACTATTCTAGCCAAGTGGCACGACCAGTAGTACCTATGGATATCAGTAAGTCCAATTCCTCCTTTCAGTGTAGTCACTAGTCTATCCCAGCCCAAGGGAGGGTGTTTGGAGACCCAGATGAAGTTTTTGCACATCTGTCTATATATGGAAAAAAGTGTTAACGAAATTTTAATCGGAAAAGTCTATAGGAGATAGAGGAGTCTGGGAAGACTATTAATTTTCACAATTGCTGCTCTTCCGAACCATGAGAAGGGGCCCTGGTTCCATTTTTGGAGATCGCGGTGGATGGTTTTAAGCATAGGGAGGAAATTTCTAGTATATAGATCCGCTAGTTTTACTGGTAGCTGGATACCAAGATAGATGATGGCGTGTGGAACCCAGCCAAAGGGAAAATTAGCTTGGCATAATGTCACAGTAGATGCAGGCAGGAAGACATTTATTGCCCTGGATTTTACTAAATTGATTTGGAGATTGGAGAGTAATTTGGTAAAAAAAAGCTTTTTTATATATATTTTATTGATTGTAGTTCATCTTTTTAAAAGCCATATTTTTCAGCAGAACTGTATTTCTTTAACTCTGTATTTATAGTTTTCTGCCACGGCTTCCAATTTTATGTGTAGACACTTAGATAATAATATCTTATAAAGAGAGCTTATTATTGCTAGAACAGACATTATGTACTAGAATTTTGATGAGCAATTCTTGATTTTAATTTAGTTTTCAAAGTATATTTCATAAGATTAAACAGATTTCTGTTTTTTATTGTCCCTGCTTGTATAAAATTTTGTCCAAAGATATATATTTTTTGCTGGTCTTGAGAGTTGACCAAGCTTCAGATATCTAGGTTCCTTTCTGTGTGTTTTTCAGGCTAGTCTTTACTTTTGTTTTCTAAAATAGCCTATTGTTTTTGGAGCTCCATATTGGAGACTAATCTCCACACCCTGCCATATGAGTGTATGAGAATTCAGCTAGAGAGTGATGGCATAAAAGCAAACCGCTTCTAACTTTGCTCTATATTTAAAAACTCATAATGCTCTGTTACACCAGTGCAATTTGTTTAAATGTCTCGTATTTCTCTTTTTAACCACTTCACCCCCGGATGATTTGGCTGCTGAATGACCAGGCCATTTTTTGCGATTTGGCACTGCGTGGCTTTAACTGACAAGTGCGCAGTCGTGCGGCGCTGCACCCAAACAAAATGTCCTTTTTTTCCCCCACAAATAGAGCTTTCTTTTAGTGGTATTAGATCATCTTTGCGGTTTTTATTTGTTGCGTTCTAAAAAAAGTGCCAATTTTGAAAAAAAAACCCACAATATTTTGTACTTTTTGCTATAATCAATATCCCGTTTTTTTGTTTTTTTTCTAAAAGTGAATTTTTCTCAATTTAGGCCGATATGTATTCTTCTACATATTTTTTTAATAAAAATAGATTTATAGCATTTTTATTATTTTTTTAATTTTTTTTAATAGTAATGGTGGCAATCTGCAATTTTTATCAGGACTACACATCGGACACCTTTGACGCATTTGTGGGACCATTGGCATTTATACAGCGATCAGTGCTATAAAAATGTCACTGGCAGGGAAGTGGTTAACACTAGGGGGCAATCAAGGGGTTAACTGTGTTCTCTCTCTGTGTTTTAACTGAAGAGGGATGGGACTGTCTAGGGGAGATGACAGATCTCTGTTCATACAAAGTATGAACACATGATCAGTCTCTTCTCCCCTCAGAGAACTGAGATCTTTGTTTACACACGCAGATCCCGGTTCTCAGTGTGTCACAAGCAATTGTGGGAGCCCGGAGGTCATTGCAGCTGCCGGGCACTCGCATCGGCTCTCTGGGCGCAAGCCCCTAGTGGTCACAGGGCGAAGCGACGTTACATAACGTAATTTCTGCCAGCAGTGGCTGGTCGGCAAGTGGTTTAAAATGTAATTTCATTACCAATGAAAAATATCTGAAATATTACGGTACTTTAAAAACTGGAATGGTTTTGGGTTAGCTTTAGTAGTTTGTTCACTTTATATGGTTAAACGTTTAATACATAGTGAAGGATTCCCAGACTTTGTTTTCTAAGGCTGGGTTCACATATATGCGGCTGCGGTTTGCAGTCCAGAGTCCGGTGCATTTCAGTTTACCGGTTCAGATACAAATCGGGTGCAAGTTTTTCTCTGAATTCGCACCGAAACCGCACCCAAAAATGTACAGGACCTTTTTCAAAACCACACCGCGGTCGTCCCGCAAATTTGTCAACAGGCTTCATTGAAAGCCGGTCACATTTCACATGTTATGTGAATTGGATGCGTTTAAAACAATAAACGTTCGCATATACTGTATGTAAACCCAGCCTAAAGGTTGAGCAAAGCAGTAGTTGTCCTCTTTCAACTGTCTCTTTTAGTATACTTGGAAGTATCGAAGTACAGTCATACCTTGGAAAACAATACATGCCCAACCCCACGTTAGTTATTATACCAAGAACATCAAATGCAGCCTGGTCCTCCCTGAAATCACTTGACTTTCTGCTGCACAGTGTTTAAAGAGGAACTGCAGTCTGCTTATGTAATCTTTTTTATATATATATATATATATATATATATATATATATATATATATATATATATATATATATATATATATATATATATATATATATATATATATATATATATATATATATATTCGGCCCCCTTGAACTTTTCAACCTTTTGCCTCATTTCAAGCTTCAAACATAAAGATATAAAATGTTAATTTTTTGTGAAGAATCACCAACAAGTGGGACACAATTGTGAAGTGGAACAAAATCTATTGGATAATTTAAACTTTTTTAGCAAATAAAAAACTGAAAAGTGGTGCGTGCAAAATTATTCGACCCCTTTACTTTCAGTGCAGCAAACTCACTCCAGAAGTTCAGCGAGGATCTCTGAATGATCCAATGTTGTCCTAAATGACTGATGGTGATAAATAGAATCCACCTGTGTGTAATCAAGTCTCTGTATAAATGCACCTGCTCTGTGATAGTCTCAGGGTTCTGTTGGAAGTGCAGAGAGCATCATGAAGACCAATGAACACACCAGGCAGGTCCGTAATACTGTTGTGGAGAAGTTTAAAGCCGGATTTGGATACAAAAAGATTTCCCAAGCTTTAAACATCCCAAGGAGCACTGTGCAAGTGATCATTTTGAAATGGAAGGAGTATCAGACCACTGCAAATCTACCAAGACCTGGCCGTCCCTCTAAACTTTCAGCTCAGACAAGGAGAAGACTGATCAGAGATGCAGCCAAGAGGCCCATGATCACTCTGGATGAACTGCAGAGAACTACAGCTGAGGCGGGAGAGTCTGTCCATAGGACAACAATCAGTCGTACACTGCACAAATCTGGCCTTTATGGAAGAGTGGCAAGAAGAAAGCCATTTCTCAAAGATATCCATAAAAAGTCTTGTCTAAAGTTTGCCACAAGCCACCTGGGAGACACAGCAAATATGTGGAAGAAGGTGCTCTGGTCAGATGAAACCAAAATCCAACTTTTTGCCCACAATGCAAAACGATATGTTTGGCGTAAAAGCAACACACCATCCCCACTGTCAAACATGGTGGTGGCAGCATCATGGTTTGGGCCTGCTTTTCTTCAGCAGGGACAGGGAAGATGGTTAAAATTGAGGGGAAGATGGATGCAGCCAAATACAGGACCATTCTGGATGAAAACCTGTTGGAGTCTGCAAAAGACCTGAAACTGGGATGGAGATTTATCTTCCAACAAGATAATGATCCAAAACATACAGCAAAATCTACAAAGGAATGGTTCACAAATAAACGTATCCAGGTGTTAGAATGGCCAAGTCAAAGTCCAGACCTGAATCCAATCGAGAATCTGTGGAAAGAGCTGAAAACTGCTGTTCACAAACGCTCTCCATCCAACCTCACTGAGCTCGAGCTGTTTTGCAAGGAAGAATGGGCAAGAATTTCAGTCTCTCGATGTGCAAAACTGATAGACATACCCCAAGCGACTTGCAGCTGTAATCGCAGCAAAAGGTGGCTCTACAAAGTATTAACGCAAGGGGGCCGAATAATTTTGCACGCCCCACTTTTCATTTTTTTATTAGTTAAAAAAGTTAAAAAAAAATCCAATAGATTTCGTTCCACTTCACAATTGTGTCCCACTTGTTGGTGATTCTTCACAAAAAATAAAAAATGTATATCTTTGTTTGAAGCCTGAAATGTGGCAAAAGGTTGAAAAGTTCAAGGGGGCCGAATACTTTCGCAAGACACTGTGCATGTGTGTGTGTGTGTGTGTGTGTGTATATATATATATATTTATTTTTTAAATGTGCGTTGTGTGGTCCAGAAGCAGTTACATTATACAACAAACCTGCAGGGAGCCGTGATAAAAAAAAATTAAAAAAAAGTTTACTACCACTTTAAATCCACTCTGTTTTATTGTTACTGTTTATTAGATTATATGCACATCACTGACTGTATATTTTGATTATTCTTCAGGTAGTGTATTGTTTTTCTAGCTATAACATTGCATCAATGTAAATGTTGTTACATTATTCATTGTGACAAAATGTGGAATTTGATAAATGGAACCGATTTTTCTGTATTGTTGTTTTTGTATGTAATTGTCCTATTGTTTTACTTGGCATCTATAACACAGGATCACCCCAGTGTGCAGCCTCGTAATATAAATATAACATTTTCTATAGCTGTGTCCCTGTAGGACATAAACCAGCACTGATATCGAGGGAAGGTAGACTTTGCAGCAAGCAGATCCATAAAGTAATTCAATATTCTTTAATTTGTGTGACTCATAGCATGATACACTGAACTCCTACTGACCTGGATGTATTTGACTTCTTTAACATTTTTAAAAAGGGACCAGACTGTATAGGTAGAGAAAATATATATTAGTGGTTTAAATGCAAAGATACCTTTTAGATACTGTGGAGTGCGTGAACATGTCATGCTAGAACAGAAAGTGTGTTATTCACAGGATTATAAAGTAACAGGTATCCGTGCTTAGGAAATGAGAGTTGCAGCCTCCCTAATTAGCAACACCACCTAGGTGGAGTCCAAAAATAGTTAAACTCTAGAAAAGTGGCACTGTTCAAAAATGAAAATAGAACCTATATGCAAATTAAGCACACATAATTAAAGAAAAGGAGGCATCAAATATGACCTACTAATATGGGTAATGCCAACAGTCTCTATAAAGTGAAATGTGCATACAAAAATAAATGAATCAAATGTAGGTATAAAATTCAGCAAATAATATATTATAGTGGGGACGGAAAGTATTCAGACACCCTTTGATTTTTCACTCTGTTATATTGCAGCCATTTGCTAAAATCATTTAAGTTAATTTTTTTTCTCATTAATGTACACACAGCACCCCATATTGACAGAAAAACAAATAATTGTTGACATTTTTGCAGATTTATTTAAAAAGAAAAACTGAAATATCACATGGTCCTAAGTATTCAGACCCTTTGCTCAGTATTTAGTAGAAGAGAGAATAAAAAAAGAAGAAAAAAAGAATGAAAAAATAAAAAAAGAGCCTGTATTTTTAAATCTATGATGGCAAATAAGCCGTTGAATCAATAAAATAAATATAACTTTTTACGGATTTATCTCTGCTTCTTGTTGCTGCCTGAAAACCCCAAGGGGAACTCTTCTTTTTTTTTTTTATTCTCTCTCGAATACTTAGGGGTGTGCAGCTAGCTCGTTTTTCATTCATTTATTTACATTTATGCACTTTTCCTCCTTACGTTTAGTATTTAGTAGAAGCACCCTTTTGATCTAATACAGCCATGAGTTTTTGGGAAAGATGCAACACGTTTTTCACACCTGGATTTGGGGATCCTCTGCCATTCCTCCTTGCAGATCCTCTCCAGTTCTGTCAGGTTGGATGGTAAACATTGGTGGACAGCCATTTTTAGGTCTCTCCAGAGATGCTTAATTGGGTTTAAGTCAGAGCTTTGGCTGGGCCATTCAAGAACAGTCACGGAGTTGTTGTGAAGCCACTCCTTCGTTATTTTAGCTGTGTGCTTAGGGTCATTGTCTTGTTGGAAGGTAAACCTTTGGCCCAGTCTGAGGTCCTGAGCACTCTGGAGAAGGTTTTCGTCCAGGATATCCCAGTACTTGGCCGCATTCATCTTTCCCTCAATTGCTACCAGTCGTCCTGTCCCTGCAGCTGAAAAACACCCCCACAACATGCTGCCACCACCATGCTTCACTGTTGGGACTGTATTAGACAGGGGATGAGCAGTGCCTGGTTTTCTCCACACATACCACTTAGAATTAAGGCCAAAAAGTTCTATCTTGGTCTCATCAGATCAGAGAATCTTATTTCTCACCATCTTGTAGTCCTTCAGGTGTTTTTTTTTTTTTTTTAGCAAACTCCATGCAAGCTTTCATGTGTCCTTGCACTGAGGAGAGGCTTCCGTCGGGCCACTCTGCCATAAAGCCCCAACTGGTGGAGGGCTGCAGTGATGGCTGACTTTCTGCAACTTTCTCCCATCTCCCGACTGCATCTCTGAAGCTCAGCCACAGTCATCTTTGGGTTCTTCATTACCTTTCTCGCCAAGGCTCTTCTCCCCCGATAGCTCAGTTTGGTCGGGCGGCCAGCTCTAGGAAAGGTTCTGGTCATCCCAAACGTCTTCAATTTAAGTATTATGGAGGCCCTGCGCTCTTGGGAACCTTAAGTGCAGCAGAAATGTTTTTTTGTAACCTTGGCCAGATCTGTGCCTTTCCACAATTCTGTCTTTGAGCTTTTCAGGCAGTTCCTTTTGACCTCATGATTCTCATTTGCTCTGACATGCACTGTGAGCTGTAAGGTCTTATATAGACAGGTGTGTGGCTTTCCTAATCAAGTGCAATCAGTGTAATCAAACACAGCTGCACTCAAATGGAGGCGTAGAACCAACTATAATATAGTGTTTGTGTGTTGTGTGATAAAAAAGTCCCGGAAAATGATAAATAACAGTCTATTAACGGTGATCCCTGCGGGACAGATCTCTGATCCGGATCACTTACCTTTCCTGAGATGAAGATTCTATAAAATGGATGCCCGTTGTTGAGGGCTTCTAAATCGCACTGGTGAGGTGGACAGTGATTGAGGATTGCAGCTGTGTAAACCAGAGGGATACCTCGTCAAGGGGGACATCGCCATTTGGATACAGCTATTATGCCTGTTACCCCTGTAGGGGTGAGGCACTCTGGTGAGTGCAGGCATAAGAGGGGGATGCAGATGAAGGAGGGTCGCACTGAAGAGTCACCTTTTATTTTGCTTCTGCACGGATCACTGTTTATAGACTGTTATGTATCATCCAAACACTATATATTATATATATATATATATATATATATATATATATATATATATATATATATATATATATATATATATATATATATATATGACTTGTCACTTTATTTTAGTTTTTTTTAAGCATTACACGTTTTTCCTTTGGAACTTTTTACACTCTTGTTCACAGTATTTGCTGAATTTTATACATTTGATTTATTTATTTTTGTATGCACATTTCACTTTATAGAGAGTGTTGGCATTACCCATATTAGTAGGTCATATTTGATTACCCTTTTTTATGTTATTCACAGGATTACCAGGTTAAAAAAGGAAATAATGCCTGAAAAGAAAACTAATGCAGCCACCACATTTAGGGACTAGTAACCTGCAATACATTTTTTGAATTTAGATACGTTTTAACCTTGAGAATGATGTTTTAATTTTTATTTCCCTACCTAAATAACAATTATCATTGTCTATTTAGACTTTTATTTGGTACATTATTAATAAAGACCATTTATATTATTCACTTTGATCAATGTGGGTAAAACTATACTTTCTTATCGTACGTCACGGAACACAGAGCCATAGTTTCTGTGTGGGTCATAGGCCACCTTCAGGTGATGGACACTGGCACACCCTAAGACAAGAAGTCCACTCCCTATATAACCCCTCCCACTACTGGGAGTACCTCCGTTTTTTTTCGCCAGTGTCTAAGGTGTTGGTCATGAGTGAAGATATGCTGTGCTGAGCTCCTCTGGAGCAATCCTTGCCGGGGCTAGCTATGGATCCATTCAAAGTGGCTTTTAGGCCGAATTGAATGGTACCCGGGCCTCATGGCCCATAAAACTAGGTTTTGCCTGTAAACGCTTCTCTTTGAAGAGAGCTAGATCCCGGGTCCAGTACTTTTGATATTAAGGCCATAACATTTTACTGGTGGGATGCTATTGCAGGTCCAAGATTGTGTGTTCCCAGAGGGTCTCGGCTCCTAATGGTTTGTTAACGGAACCCACTGTGAAGGGTGAAGATTGGGTCTGTTGATTTTTACCAAAGAAAAAAAGAAAACCCTGCAGCGGGAAAGGCAAGTGGAGTTTTCTAAGAAATTTCTGAATTTTCTTATGAAATGTCTCTTTTAATTAGTAATTGTTGTCACGCCATGTGTCACCACTGGGGGGCTGTATGGAGCACATACCTTTGTCCGGAGCAGCAGCTTCCATTTCCTCCAGTCAGCAGCAGACCTCCAGTAAGTCTGGGGGGGGGTTTCCTCCTCACCAGACACTCCCCACCTGGACTGTACTCCCCCCCTCTTCACGAGGAAGAGTGCAGGAGAAAACGAAAAAAAAAAAACAGTCAGTACGCCGCCCTACTCGGTGGCTTCCAGGCTCTCTCCTTCGCTATTTTTTCCCCTCACAGAACGATGATCAGAAGCTCACGCTCGTGTGGGAAAGCTTTTTTATTTTTTTTATTTTTTAAAAAGAGGAGGGAGGCCATAGGTGATGGAGGTGGGCGGGGCTAGCGCAGCGTTGGTGTCCTCCAATGTCCAGCGCGGGACTGCTTTTTTTAAAAGCACCATTAGTACTGCTGCAAGCTGACAGAGGGATACGAGCAAGAGGGGCATGAAAGAGGTTTTGGCGTCAGGCGTCCTTTTGACACATTTACTATTGCATCAGGCTGAGCATTAATAGCAGCGGCAGGGCTGGACTATTGCTCAAGCAGTGGATGCGTTCCTTCTGGTCGTACCTCTGCCTTGTGCATCGGCTATGGTCGGAAAGGGGTGGTAAAAACACCTAAAAAAAGGGCTATAGAAAGACTTCTACCACCACAAGGAAGCCTAGCACCATCTAAAAAAAAAAAATCAGGTTCACAAGAAAGGTTGTTGGTACAATCTCTCATTGAATTGGTCCGCACATTTTTGCTGCCAGTAGCCGAGTCAGTCGATGAGCCCACCACTTCTTTTGGGTTCGCCAAAGCCTCCCCAAGCTATTCATGCTTTTCCTATCCATTCATTACTAAAAAGGTTATGTATTCTGAGTGGGAGCACCCAGATAAAGTTTTTTCCTCCAAAAAAGTTTTCAACACTTTATGCTATGGAGGAAGAGTTTAATAAGAAATGGGGGATTCCCACAATTGACACTGCTATATCCTCTGTGAATAAAAACTTGACTTGTCCGGTAGACAATGCTCAAATGCTGAAGGATCCAACATATAAGAAGTTGGAATTCCTATTTAAAAACATTATTTCTGTGGCAGGTTCAGTGGTTCAGCATGCGCTGGCAGTGATCAGTGTATGTCAGTCCTTAAAAGACCAGTTTAAACAGGTGCTCAAGATTATTCCTGATCAGCAGGCCCAAGATTTGGCCAGGATATCTGAGGCTTTGTTTTACAGTAGACGCTATGAGAGATTCTATTCTCCAGACCTCACAGCTTATACTTGGGCTGGTGCATGTGCGTAGATTTCTATGCTTGAAAAATTGGTCAGCGGAAGCGCCATGCAAAAAGCTCTTGGCTAGTTTTCCATTTCACGGGGAATGGTTGTTTGGGGACGATCTGGATAAATATATCCAAAGAATCTCCAATGGAAAAAGTTCCCCTTTACCAGTTAAGAAGAAGTTTAAGCGTTTTTCTTTTAAACAAGCTTCTTCTCCGGTGCCAGGAACATCAGCCTCCAGGCAGTCACGATGGCCTCAACCATCAGGTTCAAGAGGTAAACCTCAGGGTCAACCCCAGGGTCAAAAGAGGCCCTGGGGGAGGAAACCCACAAAACAAAATACTAAAACCTCCTTATGAAGGGGCTCCCCCGCTTGCTCGAGTAGGGGGAAGACATCTGCAGTTCTCAAGGGTTTGGCAGGAAGAGTGTCGAGACAGATGGGTGACTTCCTCAATAACTCTAGGGTACAAACTAGAGTTCCAAAAGTTCCCGTTTCCCCATTTTCTCAGATCAAGCGTTCCCAGAGATCTGGAATAAAAGAAGTCTATCTCTTTCTGGCTTTGTATTATCTCTTGTCTCAAAAGGTGATATTGGTGGTCCCCATGGAAGAGCGAAGGTTAGGATTTTATTCAAACCTTTTCACTGTACCAAAACCAAACGGGATGTCAGACCCATTTTAGATCTCAAAGATCTAAACCAGTTTTTGAATATCCGCTCTTTTTTCGCATGGAGTCAATCCGATCAGTGGTCTCCATTCTACAAGGTGGAGAACTGCTACCGTCAGTCGAAATCAAATCCTCCTTAAAACAATCAAGGAGATTGGAGTACTTGGGTCCTATGCAGCTCGGAGGGTGTTCTTGCCCCAAGCAAAGATCAGTTCCATAAGGTAACTGATTCGGGTGATCAAAGCAAAGAAGAATCCTTCTATTTGACTTTGCATGAGATTGTTGGGATGGTGGCTTCATTCGAGGCCATTCCTTATGCTCCGTTTCATTTGCGACCGATATAAAACGGTATCCTGTCAACTTGGAACAAGAAGGTCCAAGTTGAAAGACTTCCCAGTGCGTTTATCCCCAAAAGTGGGTTTAAAGCCTTAGTTGGTGGTTAACCAAGAATCTCCAAAAAGAAAAATCCTTTCTACTAGTTACCTGGAAAGTGGTAACAGATGCCAGTCTTCTGGGCTGGGGAGCAGTCCTAGAAGAAGCGTCTGTCCAGGGAAGATGGTCCAAATCAGGAATGACCTTGTCCATCAATATTCTAGCGATTCTGGCAGCTCGTCTGGCCCTGAAAGCATGGACGCTCAGATTATGGAATTGTCCTGTCCAGATCCAATCCGACAGTGCCACAGTATGGACCTATATCAATCACCAAGGGGGCGCGAGAAGTCGTGCGGCCCAGAGAGAGGTGAATCATATCCTAGACAGCATTCCTTGCCTATCAGCAGTCTTCATTCCAGGAATAGAGAATTGGCAGGCGGACTACTTGAGCCGTAAACAGACGTTCCTGAGAGAATGGTCTCTTCACCCCGACATCTTTCTATCAATATGTCAAAGATGGGGAATTCCGGACATGGATCTATTTGCGTCCAGAGTAAAAAAAAAAATCGACAACTTTGTGTTATGGACAAAGGATCCATGGGATCAATTTTCGCGCCTTCTTCGCAGGATCAAGCAGGAAGGTAAAGGAGGTGATTCTTTTGACCCAGGAGATCTTGGGATGCAGAGATTGTAAAGATGGTGGTAGGGGACCCATGGACCATACCATCTCAGCCAGATCTTCTCTCACAAGGTCCGGTATTCCATCCTACCTTACAAACGCTAAATTTAACGGTTTGGCTATTGAGACCCACATTGTGAAAGACCGTGGGCTGTCAGGTTCAGTAGTTTCTACTTTGGTTAATGCTAGAAAGCCGGCCTCCAGAGTCATATTATAGAGTCTGGAAGGCATATGTCTCCTGGTGGGAATCCATTTATTATACCTTTTTCATGTGATAACACTGAAGAAATGACACTTTGCTATAATGTAAAGTAGTGAGTGTACAGCTTGTATAACAGTGTAAATTTGCTGTCCCCCAAAATAACTCAACACGCATCCATCAATGTCTAAACCACTGGCAACAAAAGTGAGTACACTCCTAAGTTAAAATGTCCATGTAGAACGATTCTTATTGCTTCTTAGTACTTGTGGTGTATAGTGCAGATTTTATTTTAGGACCTCCTGTATATTGGTCTCTGTGTAGCCTGTTAACAGCACACATACTGTACTCCCCAGTATCTATAATAACACTGGGATCGTCCCTCCACTATGCAGAACTTTCTAGTCAGCAAAGTATTTGCATTACCCGGTTATTGATAAATCTGCAGTGTGTGGACATTAACCACTCAGTCACTTACCTTTTGGCTTATGAGCGTTAACCCCTTGGTACCCTACTGGCACTGTGTTCAAGAGCAATGCACGTGCTCAGTGATGAGTGTGCATCTAATCCTAAGGGACCTTTGATAAAGCTTATATGAGATTTTAGTGATTGGGTTTACATGTCGTTAAAATTATAAAAGAATTAGGTGATGCAGACAGATTCTTTGTGATCCATTTGAGGTGTATGAGTACATGTACACAGGTTTGTTTAACCACTTGCTTAACTGGGCACTTAAACCCCCCCCAGTCCCAGACCAATTTTCAGCTTTCAGCGCTGATGCACTTTGAATGACAATTGCGCGGGCATATAACACTGTACCCAAATTAAATTTTTATCATTTTTTTCCCACAAATAGAGCTTTCTTTTGGTGGTATTTAGTTACAGCTCGGAGTTTTATTTTTTGCTAAACAAACAAAAAAAGATGCAAAAAAAATAAAAAATAAAATCATGTTTTAATAGTTTGTTATAAAATTTTGCAAACGGGTCATTTTTCTCCTTCATTGAAGTGCGCTGATTAGGCGGCACTGATGGGCTGCATTGGTGGGCACTGATGGGCTGCATTGGTGGGCACTGATGGGCTGCATTGGTGGGCACTGATGGGCTGCATTGGTGGGCACTGATAGGCTGCACTGGTGGGCACTGATAGGCATAGTTAAGGCGGCACCGATGGGCACAGATAAGGCGGCACCGATGGGCACAGATAAGGCGGCACTGATGGGCAAAGATGGGCACAGATAAGATGGCACGGATGGGTGGCACGGATAAGTGGCACGGATGGGTGGCACGGATGGGCACTGATAGGTACCACAGATAGATGGGACTGATGGGCACTGATAGGTGGCTCTGATAGGTGGCACTGCTGGGCACTGATGGGCGGCACTGCTGGGCACTGATGGGCGGCACTGTGGGTGGCACTGTGGGGTGGCACTGTGGGTGGCACTGTGGGCACTATGGGCACTGACGGGGGGCACTGACGGGGGGCACTTACTTTTGCGTTTTATTTTACTTCAGGATGGCACTGCGGGAGGCAGGTGGGCACTGGCAGGTGGCAGGTGGTCCCTTGTATTGATGGCCGTGATCGGGACTGATGTCCCGATCACGGCCGCCGGTGATCGGCTTTTTTTTTTAATAGCCGATTACCGGCTCCGTTCTATCACATGATCAGCTGTCATTGGCTGACAGCTGATCATGTGATAAGGGGTCGGGATCGACCCCTTGCACGGATCGGTGATCAGGCGAGTCTCATGGACTCGCCGATCACAGAGCGCCCCGCGCGCGCCCCTCAGGGGGCGCGCAGGCCGCTTGTAACCGGGACGACGTCAATAGACGTAGTCCCGGAAATGTAGGTCCGCGCTAATGCCGTCATTTGGCAATAGCGCGGATCTCAAGTGGTTAATGTTGTTTTTAGGCAGTTGAGTTTAGAGGCCTTTTTTGGAAAGCAAAAAAAAAAAAAAATGAGTTCAGACGCTGAGTTTAGAGGCATTTCAAGCGCTAAACGCTGCTAAACACAGTAACTTGCGTTTAGCCACATTTCGTTTACAGGATGCTATTTTCGAAAAAAAACATATATATCTTTTTCCAATGCTTCTACATGCAAATGCAGCATGCAAATGCAGCATGTAAACGCGGCAAAACTGACATTTTAAATGTGGGTTACTGGCTGTCAAGTTAATTCATTCAGGAGAAGTTGTAAAAACGTCCCGAATATTTTGCCTCTTACATGGTTTGCTCCAGTCATTCCAAGAAATGAAGGAATGTTAGTTTTGTTAGTTTGTGGTGGGCGTCTATGTTCAGAGGCAGTTAGCTGCTTTTTTCAGCTGCCCCTGAAGCCTTTAGAGGCTTTTCTTTGAAGACAAAAAAATTCGTTCAGACGCACAAGTTTCGGACGCTAAACGTGGTACCCGCGTTTAGCCGCATTTCATTTACAGGCGTTTTTCATTTTTGGTTATTTAAAAAAAACATAATTTTTTTTTCAAATGCCTCTAAACGCAAACACGGCAAAACGCCACTAGATGTGGCCCGTAAACGCGGCAAAATGGGTATTTTAAACGTGGGTTTTTATCTGTCAAGTTAAATCGTTCAGGAGAGGTTGTAAAAACATCCTATATACATTAAAGGGGTTGTAAAGGTTAGTTTTTTATTTTCTAAATAGTTTCCTTTAAGCTAGCGCATTGTGGGTTCACTTACCTTTTCCTTCGATTTCCCTTCTAAATGTTTTTTTTCTTTGTTTTCTTTGTCTGAATTTCTCACTTCCTGTTCCTCCTCAGTAAGCTCTTCTGGCTGACTAAACACCGCTCGGATGATGGTGTGAAGTTTACTGAGGAGAAACGGGAAGTGAGAAATTCAGACAAAGAAAAAAACATTTAGAGGGGAAATCGAAGGAAAAGGAAAGTGAACCAACAATGCACTAGCTTAAAGGAACCTATTTAGAAAATAAAAAACAAAGCTTTATAACCCCTTTAAGCCTAAGGCTCCATGCACAGTGGTCTTAAAAATGTCTGTTCTCTTGGGAGTAAAAAAAAACCCCTCATATAGAGCAGATAGAGTTTAGATGAGTTTAGGAGAGTCTTTTTTTACATTTTTTTTTTTTTTCTGTCAGTAAGCTCCAATCAGAAAAACGAACCAAAAGGTTTTTTTTTTTTTTTTAATATGCATGGACACGTAGGAAAACATTGAGTTGCTTCTACAGGCAGAACACAAAACCTTTTTAAGCCAGTGTGCATGGAGCCTTAATGGTTTATGAGATTTTCTTTAGACTAAGCCACAGCCTATGCTTGCTTTGAGTACTGGCCTTTACACATGACATTTTTGATGCTGTCCTTAAACATAATGGAAAGATGAAAAGCTATTTCTCACCTTGTTGTATGACAGGAACCGGTGAATGAGTTTTACTGTACAAAAGAGCTAAATGTTTGCTCATTTTATTAGTATCCATTTGCAATAAAAAAACACAGCCTTGAAATATTCTGTTTGTTTGAAAATTATGGAATGCTTTAAATCAATAAATTTTTTTAAAACCTTTTACAATTTTAAAATATTTCTAAATCCTTTATTTTTTTATTTTTTTTTAAGGTTCAAGTTCTGAAAGGTTAACCCAGATTCTGAAACTGGACAGAGCTGTAATTTGTTCTTTAGCAGCACTTATTACATATCTTAAAGAATTTAATTTGGAAAAGATACTTCATAATCCAAAGTAAGTATAATTTTAACTTTTTGTAAAGGAAATTCTCCTTTTGTTTAAAACATTTGTTAAAATTCTGTTCCTTTAAAGCACGCAGCACAGTGCTTGTGCTGTGTAATATGTCACCCTGTAATACCTGGCTGTTCCTGCCTGGCTATACCCTCCCCTCTGCAAACAGACCATAATAATCATGGCTGCTGTACCCCTGATACCGTGGTCTGTTTGCGTGCCTCTGTCATCCGCAGCCTGCTCTCCTGTGTGTGTCTCCTCTGTCCTCCTCGTGTTGGGAAATCTCAGCCTCGCCTGTTGCCTCTGCAAGATGGGCAGGAAGGAAACACAGCCGGTTACATGAGCACCGGGAGCTGCTGTGAAATATGGTGAAATAAGGAGGTATTTTTTAATGAAACAGAGACAGTGGGTCACTGTATTAGAATATAGAACTGAGTATGTAAATTACTGAAAGTGGGTTAACAATCACTTTAAGCATGGTGTATTATAGCATTCTGGTAAAGTGTCCTTCAGCCTTGAGTGTTGCAGTTGATGATGCCATTATTTTTGCTTCCGTCCTTCAGGTAAGGTGCTTTTCCTAAACAAAGAATTCTTAAAGAGGACCTTCAGTCTTCAGTGAAAAAAATAAGTAAGCAGCTACAAAAACTGTAGCTGCTGACTTTAAAAAAAAACAGCCACTCCCATTTCCCGCGATCCAGCGGTGTGCTCATCCCAGCTGGTTTCACCTGCTGTCGTCTTTCCTCTGTACTGCCATCTTAACTATGGGCACCCGGTTGTGGCAGCTTGCGGCTTCACAGCTGGGTGCCCGCTGCGCATCGTGAATGGTCAAGCAGTCCTCTAGAACCTGTCGTGTCCCAGAAGACTTTAGGGGGAAGGGAGGGAGGAGCAATTTTTCTTCCGATTACCTAGGTGGTTGGAGCAGAAGTGAGAGTGGGTACCTGACCAAATTGAGGCAGAGTCCTTAAAGCAAAATTTCTCCTTTTGGGTGGAGCTCTGCTTTCATTTTAAACTCCAGATAACTTAAAAAACATCCCTTGCTGTTCGGCTGAGACTGCAAGCTTTAACGTCTCATTTATTCTAGGGAAGAAGAGAAATTATTTTACTTATCTGATCCTCCACTCACCTGCCAAATGGTGCTCCTCCATGCGCCAGCGGTGGACTGTCCCTCAGCATCATCTTGTAATGTTGCAATGTACACTCTTTCTTCTTGTTACAGAAAGTTACATTTTGATTGTCAATGCATTCTGATGCATATGTTGACTGCAAGTTCTGATGTGGTTGGTTCAGATGGTGACTCCTCCATTGGAGAGCACCTCTGGTTGTGGGTGAAGTTATGTTTGCTGTTCCCACCCCTCGTTATGACACTGCTTGGGGACATCCCTACATTCAAGATTACTGGAGCTGTGTCTGTCAATATACGAAAGAAAATAGGATTTTTGTACTCACCGTAAAATCCTTTTCTCTGAAGTTCATTGACGGACACAGTACCCTCCCCTCCTATTAGTTTACATTATACTGCTTGTTGACGTACTGAGCTGCAGGAAGCGGGCTGCAGGGTTATTACCAGAGGGACCACCCTCTGGACGGACCTGTGCAGTTCTGTTGTTTTTCACATGTATTACATGTTCTGCCTAGTCCTCTCCTGAAGGTCTTGTAATAACTCCAAAAGAAAAAAACAAAAAAGAAATTGATGCTAATACACCCTAAAGAGTTAAATTGCCAACATTTATTAAGCTATCAATAGCAAAGATAAATAACAACCATATAAAAATCCCTAAATCCCCAATACTGGCTCCATACATAAAAATCCCTCTACCACCATCCCTATATAGATGTAACCCATTCCCCAATAAACCATATCTGTATAAAATGTTAGAAATAAACCACCCTCACAAAGGAGAGGAGGAATACATGATACAGTGGATGATTACCACCCTCTCCTAATATTTGACACCCCCAGTCGAACACCTATATAAACCCCCACAATCCACCTATAATGCGAGGAGAATCTGTACAATTTCAGAGGGCAGCAGCGTAGCTCCAAACCATGGATATCAATTAACTCTATTGCCTCCAAAATGACCTGGGAAATAGTAATATAAAGTCAAACAGTCAGTCGTCCGTCAAGAGATATCTCCGGCTGGAAAAGAGACAGTTTGTTCTATAGAACAGGCAAAAAATGCTATATAGAATGTTCTTTTTCTCTTGATAGTCCTCTGTTGTAAGGTGAAAGACTTCTTGTATGTATTACCAACATAAATTTCTTTTAGTGCAATCAGACTGAATGAAATTGAAAAACAGGCACTGCATGGTTATACTGACTCATCACGATTTTTGCCATAGTAGGGACAATGACTGCTGCTCTCATCCTGGTAACCATATGCCAAGGTTCCCACAACTTGTAGGTATATCCTCTAAGCAATATTCAAACAGACAAATTATTCTTGGTGGTCTTCTTTCACCTCTATAACACTACCAACTGTCGACCATCCTGGTACCCTATCCTCCTCTTCTGCAACTACTGGAAACCCCCCCCCCCCCCCCCCCAACCTGCAGCTCTATATTCTTTTTGAGCTCTATTTGTGTAACTTACCAACCTACAACTCAACTCAGCAGCTCCCACATCACCCTTTTCCTCACCTCACCAGCTTCTAACCTCAATGGGAGTCTTCTTTCCACTTAAATGATGTATGAACTGGTACTACTCCAAGGCAAACCCCCACCCTCACATCTTCACCATCTCTATGGCAGCCAATAATACTCAGTCAGCACAACTATGTTACCTTATTGCAAAACAACTCGCGTGCTCCTCTTCAGTCATGTGATCCATCCATAGTCTCCAAGTTATAGTCCATTGCAAATGTTAGCTACTCAGCATTTGATTAATTGTGTCATTATAAGTCCCCTCTGGGTCACAGACCTGGTCCACTGCTTCCTTCCCAGGAGATATGACATTAGAGCCCCTTCCCGATTGCCTCCCCTTTCCCCCTCCTGGTTGGAGCCGAGGAGAGGTGACGCATAAAGGTTTGGAATAATTTCCGTCCACTCCTTTTTCCTTCAACTTAGTTCCTTCAACTTCTATTTCTGAACCCGACCTGAACTTTCGCATGCGCGCATGAAACATTTAGCTTATTAGTCATCAGACTACCAAATCTTCAATGTATACCTCAATATCATCTTTTCCTGCACTATAACATAATCCTGTTCATGTTGGAAAATCAAATAAAGCATTTACCAAAAAAAAAAAAAAAAAGTGGACAAAGTCAACTACTTCTATAGTATGTACGTACCTTTTCACATGAATGCTTTAGTAGTCCAGCTTTGATGGCAACCATGACTCCCTCCGTAGATACAGTGGAGTGGTTGTAGTCACCCAAGGACAGAAAGTGATTCACACGCATTATTATAAAAAATTTTTTTAAAAAGACAAAACGAGTGAAGCCACCACATCCGAAAACTGGTAAGCTGAAGTATATAAGGCTTCAAGCAACAAGTGAGCGTAGTCTTTGAAACTACATAAAATTTGCATTCTTGTCAGTGTGTGATGGTATAGAACATGGTTCTACTCCAATCCAAAGTTGTGCTTTTTTAATATCGAATACAGTGTGGCAGACATGCAGGGTAGACTAATCAGTCTAAAATTTTGGCATAGGTCACCCAGTCCAAAAGCCGATCAAGAATTATCCAGTGTTTAATATACTTTAATTGTCACACACATAATTATAATTTTTAATGTTATTAAAAATTGCATTTTCCTTATCGTACATCACGGGACACAGAGCACCATAGTAATAACTATATGGTTATAGGCCACCTTTGGGTGAATGGACACTGGTATAACCAAAAAGGAAACAGGAAGTGCCCCTCCCTATATAACCCCTCCCATACCAGGAGTATCTCAGTTTTTCGTCAGTGTCTAAGGTGTTGGTCACGGTTGATGAAGTGCTAAGAGAGCTTGCTAAATAATGCCTGACGGGATCAAGGGGCTGTGCAAACGGATTCATCGTAAGTGCTTGAAAGCCAAATGGATGGTACCCGGGCCTCGTACAAGAAGAAACAAGGTTTTTGTCTGTAATGCTTCTCTTTTGAGAGCTGGACCCTGGGACCCGGCACCTTGGTCTTGTTAATACAGCCAAAGAGTTTTCCAGCAGTGGTGCTGTACAGGTCTAAGGGAGTGGACCCATGAAAGGGGACCCGGTCCTTGAAGGTCTGGCATGACACGGCCCGCCATGATGGGTGAAGGCTGGATCTGTCTGTGATAATTTCCAGCAGTCTTGCGGCTGAGGATCAGTTAAGTCAGAAAGACAGGAAATGTGTGTGTATGTACGTATGTATGTGTGTGTGTTTATGTATATGTGTGTATATGTATGTATGTATATATATCGTACATCACGGGACACAGAGCACTATTCATGACTATCTTGGTTATAGCAAGAAGGTCCCTCCCATATAACTTCTCCCATACGGGAATTACCTCAGTTTTTTTGCCAGTGTCTTGAAGGTCATGGCTGTTAAAGCGCTTTTAAATTCTTCAATGATGTCCCAGTGAGGATGTTGTAATCGGATCCATTCGGATGGCTCAAGAAAGCTAAAGTGGATGGTACCCGAGCCTCGGTTCAAGAACAAGGTTTTGCTTGTAACGTGTCCTTTTATGGCGCTGGACCCTTGTATATTGGTATTCTGGTTGAAAACATGCCCAAGATAACCAATAAGGGTGCCTTACAGGTCGAAGGGTGTGGACCCCAAAGATTGGGGGACCCGGTCCTTGAAGGTCCACAGAGACACTACCCGCCATGATGGTGGAAGATTGGACCTGATTTTTCAGGCCCTGCAGCGTGGAGCAGTGATTATTCCCTCTGGGATGGCTATTGTTTGTTCCTCTCTGTTACTGAGTGCCCTCTCTCTTAGGGGTAAGGCGTCAGACTGTGTCCAGCTGCTTACACTTATAGCAGTATAGCCGCGTGTGCGCACGCGCACCGCAAGGATTCCTGTGGCATGAGCGTGTGCCACGTGGTACTGGCTCGTTTCCATGCACGCATGCACCATGTCTTGGTGACGGCACGTGCGCAGTAGGATGCGTGCCATGTGTGTTCCCAGGCGTTCGTGCGGCAGTTCACGTGGGGCACGCATGGGTGCGCGAGTAGCGTTTCTATTGAACGGCAGACATAAGCTGGAGTTTCCTGGCGTGCGCTGTGGAGACACAGAGCTGTACTTGGGCAGGTACTGCTTTAAAGGAGGTACTCTTATAACTGTATTTGCCTTGCTCCCTGTTCCTCATTTTCTGGAAGACATTGCTTACAAAAATAAGGAAGAAAGTACTCTCTCTGAGCCACCAGCTGTAATCCAGTATAAAGCGGCTAATCACAGCTTTTAAAACACTCCCCGCCAACCTTACGCAACTGTGTCCAAAACCTCCAGACTCAAGTACAGTGGAGCACGTCCGGAAGGTGAAAAGAGTGGAGAGACCTATTCGGCTGTGCATGAGGTTACTGGGTAAGATGGTATCGTCTGCCAATGCAATTCCTTATGCTCAGTTCTACTCCAGAGTGTTCCAGAACAATATTCTGAGAGCCTGGGACAAGACTGTTCGAACCTTGGATCATCTTATGGCTCTGTCTCCACAGGTACAACGGGGCCTATTTTGGTGGTCAAAACCCAGCAACTTGAAAAGCGGAAAATCCTTTCCAACGGTAGCCTGGAAGGTGGTGACTATGGATGTCAGTCGTCTGGGCTGGGGAGCAATCCTGGAGGAAACGTCTGTCCAGGGAGTATGGTTCCAAGCAGAAAAAAACGTTGCTCATCAATCTATTGGAAATTCAGGCAGCCCGGCTAGCTCTGCGTTTCTGGACATCCAGATTGCGGGGCCTTCCGGTCCGGGTCCAGTCCGACAACTCCACAGTGGTGGCGTATATCAAACGCCAAGGGGGAACCAAGAGCCAGACAGCCCAGAAAGAAGTGGATCACATATTGACTTGGGCAGAGAGGCATGTGCCGTTCCTCTTGGCAGCGTTCATACCGGGTGTGGACAATTGGCAGGCAGACTTTCTAAGTCACCAAAAGTTATTTACAGGGGTATGGTCCTTTCATCCCAAAGTTTTTCTCCAGATCTGTCAACACTGGGGGACCCCAGATGTGGATCTTCTGGCGTCCAGGTTCAATGCCAAGCTGGACAGGTTCGTGTCCAGAACCAATGATCCGCTTGCTGTCGGGATGGACGCATTGGGGGTTCTTGGTACTGGTATTCTCTGTTGTATGCCTTCCCTCTAATTCAAATTCAGGCGCACCTGCTACGCAGGATACAGGAGGAACGAAAGTTGGTGATCCTGGTGGCCCCAGCCTGGCCCAGGAGGTCTTGTTACACAGAGATTGTGAGGTTTGCAGTGGGGGACCCATTGTTCCTTTCATTCTGTCCGGACCTGTTGTCTCAAGGACCCATATTCCATCCTTCTTTACGGTTGCTGAATTTGATGGCATGGCTATTGAGGCCAGAATACTGAAAAACCGTGGTGTTAAGGGTTCAGTCTTGTCTACTCTGATAAATGCTAGGGAGCCAGTCTCTAGAGCTATTTACTATAGAGTCTGGAGATCATACATTTCCTGGTGCGAAGGGAAAGGATGACACCCTCGTAAGCATGCGATTGGGAGGATCCTTGCTTTTCTTCAAGCAGGAGTAGACTTAAAACTGGCTTTGTGCACAATTAAAGGACAAATTTTGCCCTTATCGGTTTTTTTTTCCAGACACCGACTGCATCCCGTTCTCTGGGGCGAGCCTTTGTCAAGGGAGTAACGCACCTGAGGCCGCCGGTTAAACTGCCCTTATACCCTTGGGACCTGAACTTGGTGGTGTCGGCCCTTTAGAGTCAACCATTTGAGCCTATTAGGCATATTCCTTTGATCCTATTGACTAGGAAATTGGTCTTTTTGGTGGCCATAACCTAAGCCAGAAGGGTGTCCGAGCTGGCCACCCTTTCTTGCAAGGAACCTTACTTGATTCTACATCAGGACAAGGCGGTCATGCGCCCTCGTCAGGATTTTTTGCCTAAAGTGGTTTCCAATTTTCATTTAAATCAAGATATGCCTTCCTTCTTTCCAAACCCTAAGTCTAGGAAAGAAAGGTTACTTCACTCGCTTGATGTGGTGAGGGCAATCAGAGTTTACTTAAGTATGTCAGCTCCGTTCCAGAAGACTGACTCCCCTTTTGTTCTGCCGGAGGGTCCTAAAAAAGGACAGGCAGCTACGAGATCAACTATCTCGAGGTGGATTCGCCAGGGTATTCAGGTGTATGGGTTGAAGGTTTCCATCTTGGGATTTAAAGGCACATTCCACTAGCGGGGTTAGTGCATCATGGGCAGTGCGCCAACAAGTGTCTATGGCTCAGGTTTGCAAAGCAGCCACTTGGTCTTCGGTTCATACGTTCACCAGGTTTTACCAGGTGGATGTTAGATCTCAAAACAGCGTGTTGCAGGGAGCCCTATAAGGCTGGGGGCCCGTCGGGGCTTGTATAGGCTGTGTCTCCCTCCCCTTAGGTGCATTGCTTTAGGACATCCCAGATAGTCATAAATAGTGCTCTGTGTCCTGTGATGTATGATAAAGAAAAATGTTTTTTTTAAAACAGCTTTCCTGTAAAATCCTTTTCTTGAAGTACATCACAGGTGTTCTTGCCTCAGGCAAAAGGTCAATGCTCTAAAAGAGCTGATCCAGACAGTCAAGGCAAAGAAGGGTCCTTCCATTCACCTTTGCATGAGATTACTAAGGAAGATGGTAGCTCCTTTCAAAGCAGTTCCCTATGCCCAGTTCCATTCAAGACCGTTACAACACAGTATTCTGTCTGCTTGGAACAGATTCAAGCCTTGGATCATCCAATGAATCTGGCGCCAAAAGTATGCCAGAGTCTCAACTGTTGGTTGATAACCAGGAATTTACAGAAGGGGAAATCCTTCATTCTAGTTTCCTGGAAAGTAGTAACTACGGTTGCCAGCCTATGGGACTGGGGAGCAGTTCTAGAAGAGACCACGGTTCAAGGGAAGTCCGAGAAGACCCTGCCCATCAATATCCTAGAGATTCAGGCAGTACATCTGGCTCTAATAGCCTGGTCGTCCAGTTTGTGGAATGCTCCTGTCAGGATACAATCCGACAATGCCACAGCATTGGCCTATATCTATCACCAAGGAGGTACCAGAAGCCATGCAGCCCAAAGGGAGGGGGACCATATTCTGTCTTGGGCAGAGAAACCTGTTCCTTTCCTATCTGCAGTCTACATTCCAGGAGTGGAAGACACTGCTCCTTTCACAAATTATATGGGGATTCACCTTATTTGGACTTTACTGTTTGGCTATAGTTACGTGGTGACCTCTGGCCAGTCTAAACGTCTGCTACCAACAGCCAGTTTGTGATTATTCAAGGCACAGTGCTGTGCCTTGAACTTCAGTGTTCCTTCCTTGCAGCGCAGTATGTTGGAATCCAGACACATGGATTGCAGTTTTGCTGTAATGGTCTCTTCAACTCACGGTCCTCTAAGCTATTCCGATGCTGCCTGTGCCCACTCAAGGGCCGGACGCTAATAGCCTGGAATGTTGTCGTCTGAGGCATGTGTGAGCTTGGCTCCCCTCTTCTGATCGCTCTCCCCATTCAGTGTCGGCTGTTCCGGGAATATTTCCGCTGCAGGTGCCAAGCCGCCAATCCCGTGATGTGTCCCGATGAGCGCCCCATTACCACATCTCCTTAGTGCTGCCCCGGGACTCTTTTTGCTCCAGCCTGTCCCTCTTGTGCACCCTGTGTGAATACAGCAGAGGGGGCAGGGCATGATGGAGATTATGAGAGCATTGAGAGAGGCACATCAGCTGTTGCGCTAACCTCCCGGCCAGTGGGGGACACCACAGAGAAGCTGGATTGCACTGGCGGGGACTCCTAAGCAATACTGCCCGACCAGTGCTGGGGAGAGTCCTCAGGAGAGATGGGATGGACGATGAGGCCATAGAGAGGTAAGGAGGTGGATGAATCCCTCCAATCTACATCGAGCTGTGTGTGTATTTGTGGGGGGGGGGGGGGTGGCTTTGAGGTGTGAGTAGTGCAGGAAGTGGGAGTCAGGTAGGTCAGTGTATGTGGTCAGGTAAATCACATGTATTACATGGGCAGGGCAAAGGGAGTGGAGTCAGGGGTGGCAAAATGAAGTTTTGCTTAACGTGTTGAAAAACCTTGCACCAGCCCTATGTGTGTGTGTGTGTGTGTATATGTGTGTGTATATATATATATATATATATATATAGTATATAATTACACTGCTCAAAAAAATTAAAGGAGCACTTTTTAATCAGAGTATAGCATCAAGACTCCCGGGATACTTATATGGTTAGTTAAGTATCAATCAGAGGGGGTTAAAGCAATCAGGATGACTGGGTGTTGGGACTTTGAATGAAGCAGGCAGGTGTAAAACATTTAAATTTATTGGAAAATCAATGGTAAGTTGCATGAGGGTAATCATGAGTACACCAAGAAGACCAATATATTCCATTTAATGGATAAACATACAGCAATAACAATTGACCACTAAAAATACAAATCACATATTACAAGTGATCATTAAGTAAGTAAAACATATAGTTGGCATAAAACATGGCATATAGTAGCTCTATGCATTTCGTGGATTCATCCACTCTTCAGGCGCATGCACGTGGAAAACTGAATGATGTAGTATAATAACAATATCTGTAAGGTCTGACCCTGTCACGGAAAGTAGAGATTAAAATAAAGTAATTAGAAGTAATATTGGCTAGGATAAACCCCCCCCCCCCCCCCCCAAAACCACTCTCAAAAGTACTTACATTATCTGTATGTATGGAGTAGCAATGTGCCAAAATGAATCAGAATAACCCCATATGGGTATCACTGATGGGAGCTGAGGTGGTTAAGGCAGACCAGGACTGGACAAAGATGGTTTCCAAGAAAGGAAATTCCAAAAATGAATAATGGTCAACAGTGACCATATGTGCTAAAAGTAAAAGAAGGATTGTAAAATAAGTTGGAGGATCATATTATGTGGTACAATAGGTCATCTGTCCTAAACTTGGTAAAGGATAGGATAATGAGATGCTAATGAGTGTATAGGTAAGGTTAACTTAGCGAGAGTAGAAAGTTAGAATGATTGGAAAGGTGAAACACATAGAATATATAAATCTTATGGAACAAAAAAAAAGAATATATAAAAAAAAAAATTAAGAAACCATATCAACCAAAGGGGTTAGATGAAATAAAATAGAAGTGCAGCATAAATCAAATGGTGAAAAAGCAAGTTCAAATTACCTAATAGACACTTCAGTGTTGAGTGATCCACAAAGGTGTGTGCAGATAAAGGGCTGGAACCACCATGTGAGTCAATCTGCCCCAGAAGACTTATAAGGGCTAGTCTGCCACACCCACCGACGTCACGTGAGAGCATGCACTAAGGAGGATAGGCAGCTGCAGTCGGGCGGAACCTCCCCCAAGCAAAACAGTGCCAAATTATTCCTCCACCTGGCTGCTAGATGTAAAAAGTGATGGAAAGCGGCGGCGCCAAAAACATGGCGCAGCGGTTCCATCAAATAAAGCGTGACGTCGATGCTAGTGCAGGGCAGACTAGCCCTTATAAGTCTTCTGGGGCAGATTGACTCACATGGTGGTTCCAGCCCTTTATCTGCACACCTTTGTGGATCACTCAACACTGAAGTGTCTATTAGGTATTTTGAACTTGCTTTGTCACCATTTGATTTATGCTGCACTTCTATTTTATTTCATCTAACCCCTTTGGTTGATATGGTTTCTTTAAAAACATTTTTTTTTATATTCTATGTATTTCACCTTTCCAATCATTCTAACTTTCTACTCTCACTAAGTTAACCTTACCTTTACGCTCATTAGCATCTCATTATCCTATCCTTTACCAAGTTTAGGACAGATGACCTATTGTACCACATAATATGATCCTCCAACTTATTTTACAATCCTTCTTTTACTTTTAGCACATATGGTCACTGTTGACCATTATTCATTTTTGGAATTTCCTTTCTTGGAAACCATCTTTGTCCAGTCCTGGTCTGCCTTAACCACCTCAGCTCCCATCAGTGATACCCATATGGGGTTATTCTGATTCATTTTGGCACATTGCTACTGCATAGATACAGATAATGTAAGTACTTTTGAGAGTGGTTTTGGGGGGGTTTGTCCTAGCCAATATTACTTCTAATTACTTTATTTTAATCTCTACTTTCCATGACGGGGTCAGACCTTACAGATATTGTTATTATACTACATCATTCAGTTTTCCACGTGCATGCTCCTGAACTGGATGAATCCACGAAATGCATAGAGCTACTATATGCCATGTTTTATGCCAACTATATGTTTTACTTACTTAATGATCACTTGTAATATGTGATTTGTATTTTTAGTGGTCAATTGTTATTGCCGTATGTTTATCCATTGAATGGAATATATTGGTCTTCTTGGTGTACTCATGAATACCCTCATGCAACTTACCATTGATTTTCCAATAAATTTAAATGTTTTACACCTGCCTGCTTCATTCAAAGTCCCAACCCCCAGTCATCCTGATTGCTTTATTCAAATAGGGATGGAGGCAACTGACCTTACCCGGTCACCGCCTCATTTAAAGTCCCAACGTTCTCTTTTTCTTCTAATCAGAGGGGTTTGTTAATCAGTTTCTGCTGCCTTAAAGCGGGAGTCCACCGGGACTCCACGTTTTTTTTTTTTTTTTTTAAAAGCCAGCAGCTACAAATACTGCAGCTGCTGATTTTTAAAATAGTGACACTTACCTGTCCAGCGCGCCCGCGATGTCGGCACCCGAAGCCGATCTCTAGATCGACACTCGAGTGCTGCCGCCGCCATCTTGGGTATGGGAATCAGGAAATGGAGCCTTTCGGCTTCATTTCCCGGTTCCCTACTGTGCATGCGCGAGCCGCGCTGCGCAATGAGGACGGTCCCCGCTGTCTCTGGGATCTGTGTGTTTCCCAGCAGGCAGCGGGGCACTTGCGGGAAGGGGCGGGCACTTGCGGAAAGGGGCGTAAGTTACGCCCCTTTCCGCAGAGAGCTATCCCGGAAGTGGGTGCAGTTACCTGGATTATCCAGGTAACTGCACCCCCCTCCCCCCTGAAAGGTGCCGATTGTGGCACCGGAGGGGGGGGAGGGTTCCGATGAGCGGAAGGTCAACTTTAGGGTGGACCTCCGCTTTAATGAAATTAACAGGTGCACTAGATAGGCAACAATGAGATGGCCTCCAAAACCGGAATGGTTTTACAGGTGGAGGTTACTGACATTTTGTTTTTTCCCTACTCCTCTTTTCTAACTGTTTTTCACTAGTTTTGCATTTGGCTAGGGTCAGTGTCACTACAGGCTAGACAATGGCACCCTGACTGTCATAAGGTATTGAGATTTATCAAAACCATATAATATGCGGTCAAACCTTAAGAGTGAGTTTGTTTGCTATCAGGCAGGACCTTGCACTACATGGTTTTGGTAAATCTGAAGAGAAAAATCTGCAGAAAATGTAATGGTCTGTATGGGGCTTAAGTCTGAGTGCTTCTTGATACTTTTTGTAAAGTTTGCTAGGCTGCCACCCTGTCTTCTGTTTGGTTTCTAAATTTTTCGCTCAGAAGCAGAAGTGTGAACCAGGCTAGTCACCATTTTTATTTTATATATTTTTTTTCCATGCGTTCAAATTTCCCTGCATACATCGGTAGAGTCCAATTGTCTGAATTCTGCGTCCCCAATGATTTCCCAGAAAATTGATTTTTTAGAAGCACAAAAGTTCAATTTTTGGTTTGTAGCCATCCATAATTTCTAATGCTGCATTTTGTCTGCTGACTGCAATACAGTAAACTTGTGGTCTGAATTTCCTAGCATTCATATACTGTATGCCTACTACTGTTATTATGCATAATTGTACTTTTTTTTTTCAAATCAAAAATATATAGTAAAACATCTTGCACGTTAGACCTTAAAGTCCTATAGACACTTAGGATAAGAGGCTTTGCCCTGTGCTTACCGTAAGACAACACGGCAGATATTTTTCTACAGTAATTTGTGGATTTCAGTAAACACATAATGAAGTCTAAAATTGTGCAGTGAATATTAAATGACCACTGAAGGCAGTTCAAAAGGACATGGTTTTTATACATATAGCCTTATCTCTCTTCTTTTTTTTTTTTTTTCTTTCTTTAAAGTCAATTTATGCCGATGTCCAGTTCAGTTGAGTGCATGAATATAAATGGGACAACTCTAAGAAATCTGGAAATCTTACAAAATCAAGTAAGTTTCTGATCACATCTTTTAATTTCCTTCTTTTTCAGCTGTTGCCTAGCAACCAACGCTGGGGTTGCATTCACTGCATTCTTTCCAGAACAATTGCAATGAACTGACAGGGATAGTCACTTAATTCTTACTTTTCTAACATAGAACACTTAACTACATATTTAAAAAACTTTGTGTCACTCTTTTAGTTAGCAGATAATTGTGAGATAAATAAAAAGTGTTATTTTATGTTAATTTAGATGAACTTTTTAGTGAATAAAATAGAGACAAATTGCTAGTGCCAGCAATGGGAGCAGTATAGCAACTGAATCCTGATCAGGGGATTCATTCCCTAATCTAAACAAAACCCAAAGAAAAAAGTTTTGGCTGGACATACTGTTTGAGCGCTGCTAAAAGGAGCGGCGCTCTACAGCTAACAGCCGGTGCTTTCAGTGTGAAGCCTAAAGCAACCACCTGCAGCTTAAATATACATGTAAAATACCTCATATATGTGCTCAAATAAAATCCTCTCAAAATCGCATTGCTGAGGTGTTAAATGCATCCTTCCTCTCCTCTAAACCAAAAGTGAGGGCAAATCTGACTATTGACATTTGTCACCAAAAGGAAATAGAGGGAATAATCTCCCAGTGTAGGGAAAACTTTTCCAGTGTCAGCTGTGGAGGAAGGAGGGACCGACTAGTGTTCCATGTTAAATATAGTAAAAAGTACTAGATAATAGCAGAATGTGGTATTTTTCTCCTTGTTGTGAATATCTGAGTCCCTCAGAAAGACTTGGTAACTTCTGTATTAAAGTATTATGGTTTTCCAGTAAACATGTTATTTTGCTAGTTACTTTCCAAGCTTCCCAAATTACCTTGGTTCAGGAGGATGTAGATTTCATAAAAATGTCCTTTTGCTAAGCAACTGATGCATCCATGTCAGTGTTGTGTTCAAGGCCACCTTGATGGCTCTGTTAGTTTCTTTATTATTAAAACCTTGTATGAGTGTGAGGTTATAGTATTCTCTCCCTGATTTAATCTGTATCCTTCATGTAATTACTTAGCTGATAAGCCAGGTGTGAATTTTCTCCATTTCTAACAATGCCTATCGATGCATGGGTATAAAAACTGCAGAATAAGCACCCTTACATTTAACAATCAAAAGAAAATGGCACACAGGTTGTTAATTGTATATGCATGCAGTGTATCCTCCCTAAAAGTGCAGTAGAGAAAATTTAAGTCTGGAGGCACTGCTCTGTCAATAAACCTCAATTAGTATACAATCTAGGTGGCATACAGTATGTAGATTATTTTTTAGGCAAACTGGAAGTACAGATGGCTGCAACAGGGAAAGCCTGGTTAAAATATGAACACGTGTTGCAGAAGAATGATGGTAGAAATAACTGTTGGGTAAAAAATACAATTCTCAAGATACATTTTCAAATAAAATATATTTCTTTATCGTACATCACGGAACACAGAGCCATAGTAGTTACTATGTTGGTTATAGGCCACCTTCAGGTGATGGACACTGGCACACTAAGACAGGAAGTCCGTTCTCTATATAACCCCTCCCACTACTGGAAGTACCTAATTTTTTTCACCAGTGTCTTAGGTGTTGGTCATGAGTAAAGATGTGCTATGCCGAGCTCCTCTGGATTATTCCTTGCTGGGGAAGACTATGCAACTGGATCCATTTAAAGGGTCTTAGGCAGAATTGAATGGTACCCGGGCCTCATAGCGGAATAAACGAGGTTTAGTCTGTAACGCTTCTCTTTTTAGAGAGCTGGACCCTGGAACCCAGTGCTTTGGTTGGTTCAGCCATAAAGTTTTCCTGGTGCTGTGCTTTACGGGTCCAGGAGTGTGGATCCCGATTAAAAAGGAGCCCCCGTTCCTGAAAGTTTTTTAAATGGAACCCACCATAAGGGGTTAAGATTGGGTCTGTTGGTTTTACCACAGAATCCCTGCAGCAGTAAAGGTAGGTGGAGATTTCTAAGGAATTTTTAATTTTCTTATGAATTATCTCCTTTAAAAGTAAATGTTGTCATGCCTAAAAGTCACCACTGGGGGCTGTATGGAGCATGTACCTTGTCATGCTTTCCTCAGATCACGCTGTCTCAGCAAAAGCTGCAGATCTCCCTCCGGCTAGCAGTCACAGGCATTCGGTAAGCTGTTGGGGGGGGGGGGGATTTTTTCCCCAAAACACCCCCCACTTGGATAGAAGTTAGCAACCCCCCCCCCCCCCCCTCCCTGGATAGAGCGGATGCTGCTCCATTCTCCACCTCCTCTGCACGGTGGTTTTTGTCACAGATCTCCTCCTGGCTGCAGACCCCCCCCCCCCCCATGCGCTTATCCCGTCAGATTGGAGGCCCGTGCTCACTTGGGAAACCGGTCTTTTGAAAGGAGGGGGGCACGGTGTAATATGGAGGTGGTGTGGCTTAGCACAGCATTGGCGTGCAGCAACGTCCAGCGTTGGAGTACACTTGAAAGGCAACATTTTGCTGGCTGCAGATGTCGGAAGGGACACAAGAGCAGAAAGGGGGCATGTAAGTGGTGACACAGGCATTCCATTGGCACATTTACTAAAGCACCAGGCTGAGCACTAATAGCAGTGGTAGTTGCTGGACTATGTGCTCAAGCAGTGGGTGCAGTTTCTTCTGGTAGTACCTCTACATTTTGTGCATCAGACTATGGTCAGAAAGGGAGGTAGAATCACCACAAAAAAGGCTCTAAAGGGACTCCTTCAAGCTCAAAAAAGCCTAAACTCATCTCTACAATGGCATCCTCTCCTGAGAGATCTGAGGTGGCTGGTCAGAGTGAGCCATCAGGGCTGTTAAATGTTGCAACTGTTTCCAACACTGCAGCCCTTGTCTTTATTACTGAAGAAGTTTATTTCCTCAGCTATGTAAGGTTTGGAGGAAAGCTTATCAGCTTTAATCGCATCCCAGTGTGGGACAAAAAGCAACAGGTCTCCCTCCATTATGCAGGACCCTGAAACTGAGGAACTAGGGTAGGGAGAAGATTAATTTCTCTCAGGGGACCATTAAGAGGCTGATGACTCCTCTTCTGAGGGGTTAAATGCGAAAGGATTAGCTTTGCAATCTGAAAGATTGATGGTACAATCTCTTACTGATCTGGTCCATTCCAAATTTATTCTACCCTTAACTGAGTCGGTTGATAAGCCTACTTCTTGTTTAGGTTTGCTAAAGCCTCCTCAAGCTGTGCATGCCTTTCCTGTCCGTTCATTGCTGAAAAAGCTTATGTATTGTGACTTGGATTGCCCAGATAAGCATTTTTTTCCTCCTAAAAAGTTTTCAACACTTTATCCTATGGAGGAAAAATTCACTAAGAAGTAGGAGATAGCAGCAATTGATGCTGCTATATCCTCTGTGAATAAAAGTTTGACTTGTCCGGTAGACAACGCTCAAATGCTTAGGGATCCAACGGATAAGAAGTTGGAATTCTTTTTAAAAAGCACTTTTTCTCTGGCAGGTTCATTGACTGTGCTGGCAGCAAATGGTGTATGTCAATCCTTGAAAGACCAGTTTAAACAGGTGCTCAAGGTTATTCCTAATCAGTAGGTCCATGATTTAGCCGAGCTACCAGGGGCCTTATGTTTTGCAATAGACGCTAAAAGAGATTCTATTCTCCAGGCCTTGCGCTTGGGCTATATAGAATCTTATGGTTAAAAAATTGGTCAGCCTAAGTGCCATGCAAAAAGCTCCTGGCTAGTTTTTCCTTTTCACGGTGAACGGCTGTTCGGGGATTATTTGGATAGATACATCCAAAAAATTTCTAGTGGAAAAGGTACCCTTTTGCCAGTTAGGAAGAGGAGTAAATGTATTTATTTTAAACAAGCTCCTTCTCCAGTTCCAGGGGCATCAGCCTCCACACAGTGACGACGGCCTCGGCCATTAAGTTCAAGAGGTAAACCTCAAGGTCAAACCCAGGAACAAAAGAAGTCCTGGGGGAGGAAACCTACCAGACAAAATACTAAAGCCTCCTTATGAAGGGGCGCTCCGCACAATCGAGTGGGGGGAAGACTTCTACAGTTCTCAAGGGTCTGGCAGGAAGAGTGTCGAGATAGATGGGTGACTTCCTCAATAACTCTAGGGTATAAACTAGAGTTCCAAAAGTTCCTGTCTCCTCATTTTCTCAGATCAAATGTTTCCAAGGAAGGAAAAAAGGGAAAAAAGTCTTTCAAGCATTAGACCATATTTCTCTCAAAAAGTGATCTCAGTGGTACCCATGGAAGAGCAGGGATTGGGGTTTTATTCAAACCTTTTCACTGTAACAAACCCAAATGGAGGTGTCAGACCCATTCTAGATCTCCAAAGATCTAAACCAGTTTCTGAATGTCTGCTATTTTCACATGGAGTCAATCCGATTAGTAGTCCCCATCCTACAAGGTGGAGAACTTCTGGCATCAATCAACATCAAGGATGCATATCTGCATGTGCCTATTTCCCTCGCTCACCACAAATATATCTACGTTTTGAGGTAGAAAATCTTCATTTTCGGGTTGTAGCTCTGCCTTTTCAGTCTAGCTATTGTACCTTAAGTGTTCACAAAGGTCCTGGCCCTCCTCTAGCCAGATTAAGGGCCCAAGGTATAACAATTATAGCTTACCTAGACGATCTGCTCTTGATAGACCAGTCGGTAGCCCGCTTAGACCAAAGTATGATCACCACAGTCAACTACCTGGAATACCTAGGTTGGGTTCTCAACCTAGAGAAATATTCCTTAAAATCATCAAGGAGATTAGAATACCTGGGTCTGGTCTTAGATACAGTCCACAAAAGGGTATTCTTTCTCCAGGTGAAGATCAGTGCCATAAAGGAACTGATTCAGATGGTCAAGGCAAAGAATCCTTCTATTCGACTTTGCATGAGGTTGTTGGGAAATATTGTGGCTTCATTTGAGGCCATGCCTTATGCTCAGTTTCATTCGAGGCTGCTACAAAATAGTATCCTATCGGCTTAGAACAAGAAGGTCCAAGCTCTAGATTTTCCAATGCGTCTGTCTCCAAAGGTGCATCGGAGCCTGAGTTGGTGGTTGATAATCAAGAATCTGCAGAAGGGAAAATCCTTCCCCCCCCAATTACCTGGAAGGTGGTAACAACAGATGCCAGCCTTTCAGGTTGGGGAGCAGTCAAGGAGAAGGAGACTGTCCAAGGGAAATGGTCCAGATCAGAAATTACTTTATCCGTCAACATTCTGGAGATTTTGGCAGTGCGCTTGGCCCTGAGGGCCTGGACGTTCAGGTTATGGAATTGTCCTGTCAGGATCCAATCCGACAATGCCACAGCAGGGGCCTATATCAATCACCAAGGGGGCACTAGAAGTCGTACGGCCCAGAGAGGTGAATCATATACTAATTTTGGCAGAAAACAATGTACCTTGCCTATCGGCAGTCTTCTTTTCAGGAATAGAAAATCGACAGGCAGACTATTTGAGTTGCCAGCAGTTGTTCCCAGGAGAATGGCACCTTCACCCCAATGTTTTCCTGACAATATGCCAAAGATGGGAGATCACAGACATAGATCTGTTTGCGTCCAGGTTCAACAAAAAGATCAACAACTTTGTGTCAAGAACAAGGGATCTGCTAGCGTGCAGAACAAATGTCTTGGTGTTCCAGCAGAATCAGTTCTCACTGATTTATGCATTCCCTTCCTATTCTGCTGCGTTCACAACTTCTTTGCAGGCTCAAGCAGGAAGGGAAGTCAGGGATTCTTGTGGCCCAGAAGATGCAGTGATCATAAGGATGGCGGTAGGGGACCCATGGACCCTACCACTACGTCCAGACCTTCTCTCACAGAGTCCGGTATTCCATCCTACCTTACAAATACTAAATTTAACGGTTTGGCTGTTGAGACCCATATTCTGAAGAAGTGTGGGTTATCAGGTTCAGTGGTACCTACCTTGATTAATGCAAGGAAGCTGGCCTCCAGATTCATATATTATAGAGTCTGGTAGGCATATGTCTCCTGGTGTGAATCCAGGAGTTTACACCCCAGGAAGAATGTCATAGGTAGAATCCTTGACTTTCTGCAGATGGGGTTAGAAATGAAGCTGGCCTTGAGTTTGAGTACTATCAAAGGCCAAGTCTCAGACTTATCGGTATTATTTCAATGAACACTTGCGTTGCATTCTTTGGTTCGTAGCTTTATTCAGGAGGTAACGCAGCTTAATCCTCCGGTTAGGTCACCCCTGAACCCTTGGGATTTGACTTTAGTTCTGTCGGTATTGCAGAAACAGCCTTTAGAGCCGATACGGCATATTCCCTTGGTCCTTTTGACAAGGAAACTAATTTTTCTGGTAGCCATATCTTCTGGAAGAAGGGTATCGGAGTTCCCTGCTCGCTCTTGTAAAGAGCCATATTTAATTATTCACAAGGATAAGGTGGTATTGAGTCCTCATCCTAACTTTCTACCGAAGGTAGTGTCAGGTTTTCATCTAAACCAGGATATTGTTCTACCTTCATTTTTTCCAGATCCCTGTTCTACGGAAGAGAAGTCACTATATTCTCTGGATGTGGTGAGAGCAGTCAGTCTACTTGAAGGCGACTGCTCAGATTAAAAAAAATTATTTTTTGTTTGTGTTGCCTGAAGGTCCTAAAAGAGGACAGGCAGCATCAAAATCCACTATTTCTAAATGGATTCGGCAAGTAATTGTTAATTGTTCATGCTTATGGTTTGAAGAGGAAGGTTCCACCCTCTCTTAGGGCAGCACGGTGGTGTAGTGGTTAGCACTCTCACCTAGCAGTAAGAAGGGTCGCTGGTTCAAATCTCAACCACGATACTACCTGCGTGGAGTTTACATGTTCTCCCTCTGCCTGTGTGGGTTTCCTCCGGGTACTCCGGTTTCCTCCCACAATCCAAAGACATGCAAGTAGGTTAATTGGCTTCTGTCCAAAACTGGCCCTAGTATATGAATGGGGACCTTGGATTGTGGGCTCCTTGAGGGTAGGGACCGACGTGAGTGTGCAATGTACAGAGATAGGGACAATTGTAGACACTCACTCAGGTTGATCTGGATGGACTGGTGTCTTTATTCAACCTAACTAACTATGAAATCAAAGCGCACTCCACTAGGGCTGTTAGTGCTTTGTGGGCAGTGCATCACCAAAATTCCATGGCTCAAATCTGCAAGGCCGCAACTTGGTCTTCAGTCCATACATTTACAAGATATTATCAGGTGGATGTAAAAAGACGTGAGGATATTGCCTTTGGGCGTAGTGTGCTGCAGGCAGTCCTCTAGTCTCATGGTGAACTACTTTTGTTATGTCTCCCTCCACTCAGTTGGCTTTTCTCTGGGACATCCCACATAGTAAATGCTATGGCTCTGTGTCGCGTGATGTACGATTAAGAAGATAGGATTTTTATAACAGCTTACCTGTAAAATCCTATTTTTTGGAGTACATTACGGGACACAGAGGTCCCTCCCCTCTTCTAATACAGATATATTGCTTTGCTACAAAACTGAGTTACTCCCAGTAGTGGGAGGGGTTATATTGGGAGTGGACTTCCTGTTTTAGGATGTGTCGGTGTCCATCACCTGAAGGTGTCCTATAACCCATATAGTAACTACTATGGCTCTGTGTCCCATGATGTACTCCAAGAAAGGGATTTTACAGGTAAGCTGTTATAAAAATCCTATTTTTTCCTTTAAGAAATTACTAATTACTCTGATGATTTCTTCTATATCTCAGACTGACCAGAAGACAAAGGGCAGCTTGATCTGGGTGTTGGACCATACCAAAACCGCATTTGGTAGACGAAAGCTCAGGCAATGGGTGACTCAGCCACTGATAAATTCCAGGTAATTGTTAAATATCTGTGTGCCTTTTTCTTAACCATAGCTGTATGAGGCAGAGACTGTTGATATTGTTTGAGGGTAACTCCATTAAAGGATAAGTTCACCTTTTTTTTTATTCATATTCAGGTTATAATATGTTACAAATCCACTCGCCCCACAAACCTCCCCTGTTCCCTGATGTGACAGGCAGACGGCGATCTTCTTCCCCAGGCTCCGCCCACCCGGCCATGTCACTCATTCACAGAGCTCTGTGAATAGAAACCTACAAGGTTCGGTAACCTTTGCAGCTGTTGGCTTGTGGTTCTCAATGAACTACCAAGGCACTGTTGAGCATTTTGGTTGTTAATTGATGCCTTCTGCTAGTGTGTAACTGCTTGGCTGTACAATGTAAGGCCAAACAGCTTACACACAGAGTCTGCAAGAGCCCTGCATAGCACCCACGATCTGCTGATCATAGGTGCAATACGTTCCAGGCTCCCAACAAAAAAATTAATAAATGCAAATTTTTTTTACCTGCAAAAAGATGTGCATTTATTTTTTTATTTTTTTTATAAAAGGTGAACTTTTTCTTTAACCACTTTCAGACCGGACCAATTTGCTGGTCAAAGACCAGACCACTTTTTGCGATTCGGCACTGCGTCGCTTTAACTGACAATTGCGCGGTCGTGCGACGTGGCTCCCAAACAAAATTGACGTCCTTTTTTTCCCACAAATAGAGCTTTCTTTTGGTGGTATTTGATCACCCCTGCGGTTTTTATTTTTTGCGCTATAAACAAAAATAGAGCGACAATTTTGAAAAAAACGCATTATTTTTTACTTTTTGTTATAATAAATAGCCCCCAAAAATATATAAAAAAACATTTTTTTCCCTCAATTTAGGCCGATACGTTTTCTTCTACATATTTTTGGTAAAAAAAATCGCAATAAGCGATTATTGATTGGTTTGCGCAAAAGTTATAGCGTTTACAAAATAGGGATAGTTTTATAGCATTTTTATTAATAATTTTTTATTATTTTCTTTTTTACTAGTAATGGCGGCGATCTGCGATTTTTATTGTGACTGCGACATTGTCGGGGACCCATCGGACATTTTTGACACATTTTTGGGACCATTGTCATTTATACAGTAATCACTGCTATATAAATGCAGTGATTCCTGTGTAAATGACACTGGCAGTGAAAGGGTTAACCAGTGGGTGGCAGTGTAGGGGTTAAGTGTTCCTAGGGGTGTGTTACTAACTGTGGGGGGGTTGGGCTTTCATTTAGTGTACACTGATCTCTGCTCCAATCACATGGAGCAGAGATCAGCGTCACTAGTTGCTAGGCAGAATGGGAAAATGTTGTTTATACAGCATTTCCTCCATTCGGCCGCTCCGTGAGACGATCGCGGGGATGCCCGCAGCAATCGAGTCCGCGGGTCCCGCGACCGGACTCACGGGGGTCCCGACCAGCGCGGGAGCGCGCCGCCGGCGGCGCACTCCCGCTGGCACGGCGGCAACGAATATTGGACGTACATGTACGCCAATATGCCTGCCCGTGCCATGCTGTCGACGTACATCGTCGTGCGCTGGTCGGGAAGTGGTTAAAGCGGTTGTATACCCGCTGACGTTTTTTGTTTTTTTCCTGACCTGCAAAGGAAAAGGCATAATGAGCTAGTATGCACCGCATACTAGCTCATTATGAAATACTTACCTTAGAACGAGGCCCCGACATCTGGCCACTCACAGCGCCGGAGCTACGATACCCGGAAGAAACGCAGGAAGATTACTTTCCAGCAGGGTTCGTCGTCTGCCGGACTTTCAGCCGAGAATCCCCTGTGCGCATGCGCCGCTGCAGTCAGCGGCACATTGCGAGGGGAATAAGCTGTACAGTTTAGGAGATATTTTTTTTACCTACAGGTAAGCCTTATTATAGGCTTTCCTGTAGGTTAAAGTAAAAAAATTGACTATACAACCACTTTAAGCAATGCCAGATTCCCTAACATGACCTGTTACAGCAGACATAAAAAGGTTTGCCGAGTTGTAATGAGGAGAAAGCAGTGAAATGTGGAGGAGCAGATTTTGTACCTACCAGAGTGGGTCATACCAAGTGGAGTCTGTAATCCTGTTTTGGAGTTTCAATTGAAACCGAAAGTATCTTTGTGATGTAAAAAAAACAAAACAGCAACCTTAAAGGGGTTGTATTGCATTGTTGGTTCACTTATCTTTTCCTTCGATTTCCCTTCTAAAAGTTTTTTTTCTTTGTTTTCTTTGTCTGAATTTCTCACTTCCTGTTCCTCCTCAGTAAGCTGTTCTGGCTCACTAAACACCGCTCTGATGATGGTGTGAAGTTTACTGAGGAGAAATTTGGACAAAGAAAAAAAACATTTAGAAGGGAAATCGAAGGAAAAGGTAAGTGAACCAACAATGCACTAGCTTAAAAGAACCTATTTAGGAAAATAAAAAATGAAGCTTTACAACCCCTTTAATCATTATGTGCCATGCGTGAAGTGTTTTGAAGCATGTGATGATAGTTCATAAGAATCAAGATAACATAATATAAGGTCTGGTGTTGCCACCAACATCGCCTCCATCCCTATTACAATATATGTATATACATGGGGTTCACCCTGGGACTTTAAATGAGGTGAATATGGTAAGCCAAAAAACATCAGTAAAAAAGTAGATTTATTACAGTTTGTTGCGCATGCAAGACACAACAGCAATAAATACAGGCTGATAAAATATGCATACAATGTGAACATGGTTCAGTCCACATACATGGTAAACAGTATATACTAATTACAAACATCATAGAAAAGTACAAACATCAGTAGTACCCGACGACGTTTTCGCGAGACTGCACTCGCTCTTCAGGGGTAAATGCTTTGCTATATCTGTAATACAAGTAGTAAATCAAATGAATGTATGTAGCAAAAAATAGGCAGGGAGGTGAGTCGTCATCAGGGTCAAACTGTAGGACCCCATACTCTCCAATGGGCTGGGACTGGTCATTAATCGCTAATTCCACAGGCAGCAGCAGCAACAGACATCCAACATGGGAGCTGAGGAGGCGGAGCAAAAGGTAACCACATAGGGGGAACAACTGGAGCACTGACATGGCATTGATAGGTGTAAGTACGAATGGACATTCGTAGTTACACCTTTCAATGCCATGTCAGACCCTTGTTCATATTGTATGCATATTTTATCGGCCTGTATTGCTGTTGTGTCTTACATGCGTAACAAACTGTAATAAATCTACTTTTTTTTTTTACTATCATATGTTTTTGGCTTACCATAGTCACCTCATTTAAAGTCCCAGGGCGATCCCCATGTATATAAGAATCAAGATGGCATTTTCCCATTGTAGCATGAAAGAGGGGCATCCCTGACATCCATTTTAGATGTGCATTCTCTTTTCTCATTACTGCTAGCCTATGAAGCATATACTGTTTAAGGGATGCAAATGCTTTATCATGTATATAAATTCCTTAACTTGAAGTTTTTTTTTCTGACTTACGCTTTGGCCTGACTGGCTTCTGAATTCTACATTAATTTGGTGACCTTAATTGTTATTTGCGCTCTGGTTTCCATACTGAGACCACAGGTGGTTTTCATTGAATGACCCAGTGACCCATGAACACTGTCACCTTGGATGCATCCTTTTCCTCTTTGTTCAGCATGCCTGATAAGTAGATAAGAGGTAAAAATAGGTCAGTTCATGTCTGATGACGTCTTCCTTCTGAGGATTATTGAATAGACACCAGACAGGCAGTTCTGCTCCAGATTAATACAACTCAAGAGAACCATATGTGAGCATGATTATAGAAGAGATTAACTTTTCCAGTGAGGAGTGTGCATGTTTTTTTTGTTTTGTTTTTTTATACATCAGTTTCACAAATACTACTTTTTCTATGTATGGCTCATAATGTTTTTTAGTCATTCCTTAAAAATAAATTGATCATTGGAAGATACATGTCTGTAAATATCCTTTGTTTAATGGGTTCAAATAGATTTTTTTTTTTCTAAAAACTATTTTACGTTGTTTGGAACCAAACAATACCAGCTTGTTTTTTTAGCTTATGTGGAAAATATATGGTGTAGAAACTATGGTGATTTTATCTAAGACGCTTTTTCTCATGCTATGACATGACAACATTGGCTCTATCTTTGAAACCATATTTAAAGTCCCCCAAAAACTTACCATTTTGAACAGCAAACCATTTGCCGTGTTAGACTGGGTATGTTTTCAACATTTTGTAATTCATATTTTGTATATGAGGGTTACTTTAAATTAAAGCAAAGAAATGTAAGAAAATGAAAAATAAAAATAGTTGTATATAAGTGGTAACGAGGCTATAAAATACTTTATACTACTACTTCTAGACGTGAGAACATCGCAAAGGTATGTCTTGGTGATGGCATGGTAAAAACTGCACCTAGTAATATGTTCAGCTACCTGTCCCCTACACAAGGATGCCATACAAGTATGTCTTAGTGACTTGGTGGGAACATAGCAAGCCCAGAAACAAGGTAGGGCGTTCGCCTGTCAATGGCTGAAAATTGCTATGTATGTTTTTTGGCACTAAATTGTATTTATTGTGGCTCAGGAGTGGCAGGACCACAGAGACCACCCCAAAATGATTCTGTTTATAACCTTAGATCCATCAAAGCGTAGAACATGGACTTTGAAGCCCAATTGTGCAGAATTGGCAGCAAAACTGGGAATACATTTTAAATACAACATTTTAAACAAAAGTGTAAATTCAGTGAAGGGTTTTGCAAACATAGTGATGGCATGGTAAAAACCGCATCCAACAATATGTTCAGCTAGCTCTCCCGTACACAAAGAGACCATATAAGTATGCCTTAGTCACTTTGTGGGAACATGGCCGGGCCCAGAAAAAAGTGTGCATTCTGCCTGTCAGTGGCTAAAAACTGCCATATATATATATATATATATATATATATTTTTTTTTTTTGCAATGTACTGTATTGCATTTAATGTGGCCCAGGCCCCTGTTATTGTGATGTTTCAGGACCGCAAATAATATCTCTTAGGTTTTGTAGTCTACCCTAAAGTATTTATATCACTTTTTTTTCAGGACAGTAGGGCTTTAATTTGGTAGCAAATTTGGTTAGATAGATTTTATTTCCTCAGTATTTATTGAGAATGATTAGTAAAACAAATGAGAAAAAATTGAAATGTTCTGTAATTTTTCCATCGCAGTGTTTATATGTTCATATGTTTATCTGTTTTTCCGTCCAACGATATTGTTCAGCTACCTCTCCTGTACATAAGGATACCATAAAAGTATGTCCTTGACACTTGGTGGGAACATGGCAGGGCACAGAAACAAGGGAGCGCATTCTGTCTGTCAATGGATAATGCTGCCTTATCGTTTCTTTTGGCAATTAATTGCATTTAATGGGGCTCAGGCTCCTGTTATGGTGATGTTTCAGTACCACAAATTTTATTTTTTAGGTTTTGAAATCTGACCTAACGTATTTATATCACTTTTCAGGACAGTAGGACTTTTGTATAAATTTGTATACATATATAATTTATTTCCTTAGCATTTATTGATAATAAATAGTACATTTTTGTAAAAGAATTAGAATTTTTCTGTAATTTTTTCCATTGCAATATTTGTGGAATTTGCGCACCCACATAAATTTTGTCCTCAAATATGATTAATAAAGTCTGCTATTTAAAGTTATATCACATTAGTGGGATTTTTATATAACATAGCCGAAAAGTAGCCATGATTTTTTTTTTTTCAGTTATGCGATGGCTAAAGGTTTAAATGACCTTGCTTTCGCTTACATGAGTGTTTGATGCTAGTGCAGCAAACGCAAATGTCATCCAGATCATATGATATCATTGTTGCAACTTATAGTTCAGTTCATCCAGACAGGCATAGAGACTGTCCTTTGTTTTTGCACTTACACCTGCCGTGAGCTGCATGTAGGCAGCCTATAAAGGTGGATGCAGGTGCAGGGGCTGCAATTTGACTTGCGGACAAGAGCGTATGCACTGATCTAAACACATACAGTGTGCACTTGGATCCATGTACCTGCTCCCGCCCATACAGTATGTCAGATTTTTATATGCAGCTGCTGCATCAACATCCACCTCTATAGGCTGCCTGCTTAATCCAGGGCCCTCTATAATGAATAGGTGTTGTGACGTCACTCAAAAAAGCACGGAAGTGCTGTGTTTACTTTTGCTTTCACAGAGTGGCTCAAAGGCCCAGGAGCTGATCATTTTCTATAAGTCACCTGTCACAGCCAGCTGGCAGTTCCAGTGCTTACTCTATCCCCCCCCCCCCCCCCCCCCCGTAACCACCTATCCCTGCACCCTCTTCAAAATGGCACCAAGACAAATGGCTACTATGTGAGGGCCGCTTCTTTAAAATATCACTGGGGACTAAAGGGGTTAAAGGATCTCTTTTCGTACTTAGACATGCAATCTGCGGTTGCTACTTCTCATTCTATAATTGCTAAATTCCTGGCTCTAATGTTTACCTCCTTACGTCAGTAATTTGTGTTCCTTCCCAAGTATGAAAATAAAGATGACGGATTTCCCAGATATGCATACTTGTTTCAGGTCAGTGACGCAAATGTTAGAGGAAGTAAACCGTGCCAAATTTTATTAAAAAAAAAAAAAAAAAAAAAAAACCTGCAAATTAAAGGCACTATGTGCCAGTATGCATCACATACTGGCACAATATGAAATACCTTAGAGCCCTGCAGCGCCGCGCTGTGAGCTCTAACAGATGATTCCACCTTCCCCCGGTCTTCCTTTCAGGTACATGTCCTCTGGTCGTCTGATTGGCTGCGTCGCAATGACATCACTCCTGCGCATGTGCACAGGAGTTACGGACCGTGGCATGGTGCTCTGAAGGGATGGCACGGGTATACCGTTCCTTCCGCCAGCTTCATGAAGTGTGAATATCTCCTAAATGGTGAAGGTTTAGGAGAAATTCATAGTACCTACAGTTAAACCTCGTTTTAGGCTTACCTGTAGGTACAAGTTTACAGAATAGGCTTACACCCTCTTTAATGAACCAGGTTGGTCAGTAATAGCCAGACAACTTGCATCTTCAGAAGGGGATTGACAATGGCAATTACCATATGTGCATCTGGAAAGGTTTGCTTTAACCTTTTATAACAAGGGATTCTCATGCTGGTGGTAAATTCGAATAAGCTCAGTAGTGCTAGACAATTCTATTTCAGAGTAATTTTTTTTAGGTTGCATTATTTGCATGGAGGAAACAGAAAAAGCAATGTTTAATTTAAGTCATAATGCAAAAAACGAAAAAGGGGTCTCCTGGTAGATTTGAGCATCTGAGAAGAACAGTTAGGTCTGTACAGAGTAGAAAACTTTTGATGAAGAAGTGGTTAAGCACAAAAAAATCTAGAGCCATTAATTTAAAAGATTTTAAAAAGTGGTGTAATATCATTGTCCTGTAATGACTTAAAGAAATGAGGTCTGTGCTGTAGAAGTCTAACACGGGCTGTTAATGAGACACAGTTCACTTAGTGTCATACTGTGAAGCATTATAGCCGCATCCAAGGCGCAGCAGTTAATAGAACAAAACATCCTGTCCAGAATGAGTAAATTGGCTTGAAAAACGTTTTACACCTTTATTGATTTTACTTGGGTATATTATTTATAGCGAAGCTCTTGTTTTGTGGAAGGTATTGGAAAATTAACTTTAAAGGGTATTGAAACTCAAAACAAAAAATCAATAATACTGTAGGCTGTCTTGGTTTTATTTTTTGGGGCTTTTTTTCCTTTAATTATAACTTGGTAATCCTGCCAATAACACAATTCCTGACTTAGGGTGACCACACTCACTCACTGTACCGTATCCATGGATGGGCAGTGTTGTCAACCTAGGCTTATCTCGTGATTTGATTTTGGCACTAAACTCCTTCCCCTCAGCTCATCTACATTGCAAAGGGTATTGGTGTTCTGCAGTTTACAGGCGAAAGCTGGGAAAGCCAATAAAATTGTTTTGAGATTTCAGTTCAGTGACCGGGAGTTACAAGGACACAAGATTTTATTTTATTTTTTCTTATAGGATCAGCAGGAATTTTTCTATACTCATACAAAATGTACTTAGCCTGAAAAAGAAAACTATTGCAGCCACCATATATATTAACCACTTCCTATCCTTAGTCCATTTATAAATGGTTTAAGTGGTTATAGCAGAATCTTGAATGAGGCTACAACCATGATCCTGGTATCCTTTTTTACAGCAGGCTATTCCCTGCCTATACAGCCACTGGATTAATTTTACAGGTGACTGAAGGGGGTCCACCACCACCTTTTGCCAGGTTTTCCTGTCTTATTAAGGAGCCCGGTGAGGAGGGGACCGGCAGCATTTCCATTTGTTGTTTACCTGTAAATGCATCTGATCAAACCGATCTCAATTTGATCAGATGCTTTGGAGGCCAGAGGAGAGACATGGGCTCTAGTATATCCTAGACCTGTCACAACCCATGCTATCACAAGAGATTCTGTCATGCAACATAAAACATGGCAACAATGACCGTTTTATTCTCCAGGTTCTCTGGTCTTAAAAACATATATAATGTTTGGGGCTTCTAAGTAATTTTGTGTTTGACAGACGTGTCAGAATTGACCTGAACTGAAACATGTTAAATTCAGTCCTTACCCACTTGTTTTTCTTTAATATGATATATTTCAATATCATTGTTGTGCGGTAGTTTTGCTTTCACTCTAAACATTTTTAGTTTACTTGGTATAATAAGAGACATTATGTGGAATTCATCAAAACTGGAGCAGACAGAACCTGGAGAAGTTGTACATGGTTTCCAAATCATTTTCAAGTTTAACTGAACAAGTTGGGGATGGAAACTAATTGGCTGCCATTCACAACTGCTCCAGAGTCTATCTGCTTTACGCTAGTAAAATTTCCCCCATTTTGTCGTAAGCTTCTTTTAAACCCAGAAATGAGACCTAGGAATCCTACTAAAAAAGACTGCATTTTTACCTCCAAGCTCTATGCAAACTTCTGGTAAAGGCAGTGAAAACAACCAAATAGGCAATCTTCTTTTTTTTTTTACAGTGCCTTGAAAAAATATTTACACCCTTTGAGATTTTCAACATTTTGTCATGTTAGAAACAAAATTGTAAATGTATTTTATTGGGACTTTATGTGATAAACAACACAAAGGGGCACATAATTGTCAAATGAAAGGAAAATGATAAATGGTCAAAATATTTTACAAATCTGTGAAAAGTGTGGCGTGCATTTGTATTCAGCCCCCCTGAGTCAATACTTTGTAGAAACACCTTTCACTGCAATTACAGCTGCAAGTCTTTTTGGGTATGTCTCTACCAGCTGTGCACATCTAGAGAGATTTTTGCCCATTTTTCTTTGCAAAATCACTCAAGCTCTGCCAGATTGGATGAAGAGTTTTTTTTTTAGAAAAAACTTTATTCAGCCCCAGACAGCTTGGTTATAATGGCCTTAGGCTTAAAGTGGTGGTAAATCCTTTACAACCACTTTAAACTACAGGCAAGCCTATAATTAGGCTTACCTGTAGCTGCACTGGATATCTCCTAAACCTGCATGGTTTAGGAAATATCCCTGTATTTGCATGTGCTGACGTCATCAGCACATGCGCACTTAAGCCAAGTGAAGCAGTGGCACGCGACATTGCTTCAGTTGTACTGTGCCGCTCCCACGCATGGGAGTGACATCGTGGCTCCAGCCAATCACCGTGCCAAAGCCATGATACCCGGAAGTGACCACTGGGAGACTAGGATGGCTGGGGGATATTCGTTCTCAGGTAGTTCATAATTAGCTAGTATGCTATGCACATTCCAAAGTCATGCTGGTAGGTTAATTGGTTTCCGTTTAAATTGTTCCTAGTATGTGTATGTAGTTGGGGACCTTATACTGTAAGCTCCTTGAGGGCAGGTACTGATGTGAATGTGCAATATATATGTTAAGTGCTGTGTAATTTGACAGTGCTAATACTATACAGTGTGCAAAATTGACAAAATACTTAGCATACTCTATCAATGTACAAATGTTTGAATTAGGCAATAGTAGAGCGTGTGCTGTAGCTGTATGTTAATCATATTTTCATTGGAATTGTGTGAATGATTTCATTTTAACTTGTATTTCCATTTATCTTTTTTTTTCCCCAGTCAAATCAACATGCGGCTTGACGCTGTGTCAGAAATTCTGTTTTCAGACAGCAGTGTTTTTAGCCAGATCCATGGTTACCTTATCAAACTGCCTGATCTGGATAGAGGGATTTGTAGTATTTATCACAAAAAGGTATGTACGTTTTTTTGTAGACCGGTTACCCCAAACAGTGAAGTTCTGCAGGTAAAGTCAGGGCTTTAAAGAATTTGAGAATATTTTTCTGCCTCCGCAATGATGGTACAACTGACTGGTCTTATTAATTAAATGGAGAGAACATGGGCAGTTTGGTGCTTGCATGTTGGAAAATGTATTTTTATTTTAGCAATACAGATGTGCTCTTGGTTTATTCTTCGAATGCTTAAAGTCGATTTATGCTTTTGTTTTTCTGGGCTTAAAGACAAACTCTAGACAAAATGCTGTCTTTGTTCTTGTTGTAGAGGTTTTCCTTCACTTCATTTTCTGGCAATCACATGGAGGGAAATTTCTCCAACAGGAAAATGGGCAGCACAATAGAGTTTTTATCCCTTCTCTACAGTATCAAAAACTACAAAAATATGTTGAACTGGAGTTCCATTTTAAAGCAGAACTCCAGCTATGAGCCATTTTGGGTCCCTCTGACCTATCTCTCCTATTGCATTTGCCTGCCATCATAAACCATAATTCTGTTTTATGTGCATCACCCCTTGCAGGTTGAATCTGGTACAGTGGTGCAAACCTTCCAATATGGGCATTTGTGTCCATGTTAATGTGCATACACAGGTGTTTTTCTATCGAGCTTGTGTCTGTGTACTGGACCTAATTAAAAGCATTAAGTCTGCCTGCATAATGTAGTTTAGATAAGAGAAATATTACACTTGATCAAAAGTATGACCATGTACCAGGATAGTTAAGAACATAGGGAAATATCCCAAAACCTATCCACATCATTTATTCTACGTATACAGGTGCATCTCAAAAATTTGAATATCATCATAAAGTTACTTTATTTCAGTAATTCAATTCAAAAAGTGAAACACATAGATTCATTACACACAGAGTAATATATTTCAAGCACTTCTTTCTTTAAATTTTTTATGATTATGGCTTACAGCTGGTGAGAAAACTAAATTCACTATCTCAGAAAATTTGAATATTGTGAAAAAGTTCAATATTGTGGACATGGTGTCACACTCTAATCAGCTAATTAAAGTGGAGTTCCGACCTTCGCCTAAAAAAAAGATAAGCAAAAGTTCCACTTTCATGCAAAAGGAGCCCCGACCAAGTATTGAGTTCATACTATACTGTACATGGACATACTTTTCAGTAAGCCAACATTTCTGTATTAAAAAAAACGTTTTTTTATTGGTCTTGTGTAATAATTTCATTTTCTGAGATACAGAATTTGGGGTTTTCACTTGCTGTAAGCCATAATCATCAAAATGAAGAGAAAGAAATGCTTGCAATTTATCACTTTGTGTGTAATGAATCTATATAATGAGTTTCATTTTTTGAATTGAATTACTGAAATTAACATATTGATATATTTTTTTTTTAAATGTACCTGTATATCTTTTTGGTCTTGTTGTCAAACTTTCAGTTAAAGCAGAACTAAAGTGCATTTTGATTTTAAAAAATTGTGAGCGAAAAGAAATAGAAGCATAGACCATAGAACAGTCAATCATTTTATTGTGACTCAATAAGAAAAGAAAATCATCACACTCACATTTTGCAGAAAGTGCACAGGCACATCAATAGTATATGAAGTGCAGTGAGGAGGTATACTCTCTGTATGGTGGTTGGTTTCCCGTGTGTGAGCACGCTAAGTGTCTGACAGGTAAAATGAAGCCAGCGATTCCGTCAACACCACCACAGAACTGGCAACCCAGGTTATGCTGAGAGGCCAAAAGAACACTGATGGTGTGCAGCGTATTTGATTATGGGCAGTGTAAACTGGCTGCTAGGAGAGGCCGGCTGCCCTTGCAACTCTGAGGAACCTTGCGTATCTTCCACAGAAGAGGAAGCTACAGAGTACGCCTAGCGTCACCATGACAGCATGTTGCAGTGGCATATATCATATATCACTTTTTAAATTTGTTGTAAAACCTCAGATGTAAAATATGAACAAAGCATATTCCTCTATAGTGTGTAGCTGTCTCAATCCAGAACACTAAGTATCATTTCTGTCTGTGCCTTGTTCCTCTGGTATCTGCAGGAATCACTTCTGACAAACTTTCCTGACAAAAAGAGGTAGAAAGGTGATAGGGAAGGGATCTCCAGCACACAGCCTGTGACTGACCGCCTCTGTTCCTGTGTGCTGTGTCCCTTCCCTCCAATCAGTTGTCAGAGCTCTCATCCCTGATATTATTTTTGCACTTTGAACAGATGTAGAGAAGAGTTGGCTGCAGATAAACAGGTACAACGTATGAAGGAGGATTGGTTCATCTTTATGTATCACCCAATGCCAATATGGGTATATGCAAGGGTTTACAACCACTTTAAGTGTCTCTAGCTGCCGGTGTTCTTCACTTCTGTGGAAGCTACCAAGGGTTCTCCACAGCTGCAAGCACAGCCAACCTTCCCTGCTTGTGATCGAACATACTGCACACTATCAGTGCTCTGTAGGCCCCTCCGCATACCCTGAGATGCAGGCTCTGGGGAGTTGTTGACAAGCCCGGGATCGCCGGCTTTGTTATATTTGTCAGGTGTTCAGTGGGCTCACACACGGAATACCAACCAGCATACAGAGTATACCTCCTCACCGGACTAAATCTACTATTGAAGTGCCTGTACGCTTTCTGCAGAATGTGAATGTGATCATTTTATTTTCTTACTGAGTCACAATAAAAGGATTAACTGCTCTAAGGTCTGTGCTTCCCCTTCTTTTCACTTGTATTTCAGTTTATCCACCACCCATTGTCTATTGGAAGTTTCAAGACCTTTGAGTTATCAAGCTACTATTACAGGCCAAGAGTGACTTTTTGGACTATTTATGGAGTTGTAGCTTGTTTGGTGTGGTAAAGAGAGCAACACTACAGTTGTGTAGAATTTGTATTGGATAAAAATTGCTAGCGGCTAGGCTTTAATTGGAGGTGAGGCTGTGTATGCCTACCTGAGACATAAAAGCTTCTGTCTTAGCTGGTAGAAATTTTCTTCTGCGCATACAGTGAGCTGTACATGCCAAGCTCAGTGTAAAGTCTCGGCATGCCTTGGATGCCAGGGTAAATTAACTTCTATATGTGTATACAGGAGTTACATCATCCTGGCACCCAAGACATGCCAAGAATTTACACTAGGCTGTAAAGTAATTCCCATACGTATGTACAGAACTTACATCATCCCAATCTGCCCAATCTATCACCCAGTAGGGTGAAGCACTTTTATCTTCAGTGCACTCAGTAAAAAATGTTTCAGTTTAGGGACAGTAATTTCCTGGCTGCTTGCACTGTTGTCATGTACAGTATATAATCATCTTTAGCCAGTAATGCAATGAGTTTTCCTTTAGGAAGTTGGATCTTTGGAATGGTGGGACATGAGTATTTGTATAGGATATTTTCCACATTAGACACCATATCTTTGTTCTGTACTTTTTACAGGTTAGCTCAGGTTTAGGTTTATTTACAGTGTTATGTGGTTAAAGGATTACTAAACCGAAGAACAAAAAACTTAATGAATTGTAGCTTACCAGTCCTTGCAAATGGTGGCTGCATTCATTTTATTTTTTTGCAAGCACAGAAAGTACCTGTTGATCTTGCCAGGAGTGCAGTGTCCTTGTCACTTCCTGAGTGCCAAAGGGTTATCTTCCTTCTGTACACTAAATATCTACCCATCTCTCATGTAATGGAGATAAACAAAGACAGACGTCTTTGAAGTCTAGCTTGAGTGGTAATCATGGCTCTTTTAATAGATACAGTTAGATACAGTGGGGAGGAGTGAGTATACTCACGCAGGGACAGGAAACGTGTTATTAACAATCTTAACAGGTGAAAATAACAGAATAAAGCCTGAAAAATAGAAAACAAATGCAGCCACCTCATCTTAGGGTTATTAAGCTGTATTGTATTACAGGTCTGTGTTTGGGTTTAGATGGGGTTGTTATAGATTCACCTGGGACAGACACTTTTGGAGGGGACTGCAGGCTAGCCACTTGCCTACTGACTATGGGCCCTGGCATTTGAGGGAACATTACTCTTTGTGAGGTGTATGCCTGGGGACTCTTGGAGTAAAGTTACTTTGGATTCAAGTCCATGTTACCCCAAGACACACAGACTCTGGGACTCTAGGTCCGGGGTCCCTGTTTAAGGCCTAGCTGCCCATTACCAATAAAGACTGCTCCACACAGTCAGACTCATAGCAGGTGGTAATATCAGCTCAACCACCTGTCTTCCACACATTGTTAATTGTGTTAATTAACACACCTATTGTCTGCTACCAAATTACTGTGGGGATGTGTTTACGCTTGGGCTAATGTGTATTGTGCTTTTTGAGCTTGATGCCAGACAGTCACAGGAAGCAGTATACTGACGGAAGTACTCAAGCGCAGTGTGGGACAGTTCAGTCACAGGGGTTTCTAACTTGTTATGAGAAAAAGCATAAACCCTGCCATTGCTGTTTGAGGACTCTCCCCAAAATTATAGATGATTAACTGTCATAACCTCCTTGCTTTAATTATTTGAAACATCAACTTATCTACATACTTGATACAGAGGTCAATAACCTCAAAAGAAACTGTCAAACTTTAACCCTTCTCTGTACAGTAAAGTTCTGGATGGACTTTCTCTTTATAAAGCCTCATACACACGATCGGACTTTGTACAAACTTTCCCATGGACTTTTGTTCAAAGGGCATTGGCCGTAAGTTTGTATTGCATACACACGATCTGACTTTAGGCAACAAACACAAACGTAGTGACGTTTCAATGTACTGACGACACTTCAAAAGAGGATGTTCGGTTACTCCAGCGCCACCTTTGGTCAACTTGTGTATTGTTGTCTGATCTTTTGCATTGGTTCTGAGAATGCGTGTTTGTACTTTGTACAAAAGTCTGATGGTTTTGTGTACACACGATCAGACTTTGCTCCATCGGACTTATGTTGTCAAAAAGTTTGTCCGTTCGCACAGCCAACGAAAGTCAGATGAAAACCGAAAAAGTTTGTCTAATGGAGCATACACACGGTCGGATGTTGCTTCAAAACAGCTAATTTTGCATGTTTATTGTCAAAAAGTCCGATCGTGTGTAGAGGCCTTAATAGTATGTTGTAAAAGCCATTACAACAGCTGGTCAGACTACCATATTGAATCGTGTTTTATAACTGAGCAATTGTATAACCCAAACTTTCCTCCAAACTTCCCTTCTATTCTAGCGCATATCCTTGCAATATTCCTTTCTTTTACCTCATTTCTGTACTGTGAAACAGCATTTATTACTCCCTGTTACCTCATCACCAGGCTTGAAAATTTTTTGTGGGGCAACTGCTAAGAGGTAATGTTGTATAGGCATAGGCATGACTTCAGCGTTACATATCCTAAGAGCCCTTTCCCTACATGCAGTGTGTGGGGAGATACTTAGTGGTCAAGGCAGCAGCATATGGAACAAATCAATGCACACAAATGGAAGGGGTGGGGATACCTGAAATCCGGTAGACTAGTAGTTAGGGCTTTACTTGTAGCATGTTTAAGGTTTTCCTCTGAAGCCCAATTGGCTCTTGCTTCGGAGGCTACTGACAGGCGGTGAGAAAGCAATGTGATGCCCCCTTACCTCCTGTTTTAATCCTATTTTTTGTCAAATGTGGCGCTAACGCGTGCAATGCACACAGTTACGGGAAGTTTTCAGCACGTTCCCGTTGGCTTGACTGTGAAGTGTTTGGCAGGCTTGCCTCCGGCCGATTTGCTACATGCTGGGTAAACATTGCCACAGGCGCAAAGCTTTGTGACCACAGCATGTAAACCAACAATTTTGTCCCAGGAAGAGAAGTCCCCTTTCTGCTCCCAGAACACAGTGCTATATACTGTATGTAGCTGATATAGTTTATACAGTGCTTCCAGTGGGTGCATCGGTTATTACAGTGAGCTTAGATTAAAATGGTTTATCTGTATGAATTTGAATATTATGTATACACAAGTACAGTTTGAGCTAGAGGATTCTTTGGGGATATGGCAAATGTGGACAAATGTTGCAGCAAACACTTAAATTTACTTTATGTAAATTTTCCTTGTGCAGCATCTACACTTGCATCACACTGCACTATTAGCTAATAGAAATTTCCAAGAGACTATAAAGTGATTATTCGAAAGGTTTTGTTAACTACATTTACATTATACATTTTCTAAAAAGGTTTGCACACATATGATTTACATTTGCAATTAATACTGCATCTGCTGCTGCCCCTTTTTTGTACGTGTCTATCATTCTATCCCTGCTTTTTTTTTTTTTCTTTAGATCCTATTAAGACTACATCATTTATAATTTCTAGGAGTGCTGCAATGCAGTGGAACGATTTTCTGTGCAATAATTCCCCTATGGAATATTTTAGTACAATACTAAATGTAATTGAAAATAATTATATTTTAATTGTATACAGTTTGATAGATTTTCAGAAGCAAAATATAATGTGACCATTCCAAAGCTGTCCTATCCAAGCAGCAATTAAATAATGAGTTTTATAAAAGAAAACACAAATAATTGTATCATTTTTATTGTTTTTGCAATAGTTCCTTGTAGTTGAAACACTGCAAAATGAATTTAAAGCAAACACATATATACAATTAGATTGCACTTATTCAGTGTCTTACAAACATTACTCAGCTTTGTACCACTTCATAACTGGTACAGTGTCTAAGGCTCTGTTCACACCTAGGCATTCCAGATTACGCACAGAATTTCCACAATTCTGCCCACGATTCCTAAATCACCACAAAACAAGGGGCGCACTTGCGATCCTGTTACTTTTAATAGCACCCCAATAGTGGCATGATTTTGCTGTGATTATCGCCCATCAAATCGCAGCATATTAATGCAAACAAAATCATGGGGCTCCTGTCGCACGACAACGCCTAGGCGGGAATGGAGCCTTAAGCTGGCCATACATGGTTCTTTTTTTTCATTCAGTCAGCGGGATTCCCCCATCCACACATTTCAGGTAGATCAGGGAATGCTCCCGCTGTTCTATTGTATTCTGACAGCAGGGAGACTTTCCCCGCTTTCTGAATACACAGATAAATGGTGCAGCCTATTGCATTTCTTACACGCCTTAGAACATCTATCAGATTTAACAACTATGATGTCAGTGGACTATCTTTGTCAGGGCAGTCTAATGCGGGGGCAAATGGGGCAACTGCCCTGAGCCCAGTCATTGTTGGGGGGGGGGGGGGGCCAAAGCAGCTGCCCACCAGAGTTCCGCCACCTCCAGTGCTGGTCATGCTGGCTGCTTGCTACTGTCCTCCGGGAGAGGAGCGCGTCCGTATTCTCAGGTGACAGCGCTCCTCTCCCTTTTGCCATTCAGAGGCCGACAGCCTGCACAGACATGATGCTGTGATTTGTAGCTCCTGTTCTAAAGCACCATCGTTGTTTTTTAAGTGTGTTTTGAATGAAATGTCTGTACTTGGGGGAGGGGGGAGCTCCAAACTGGAATCCAAGGGGAGGATAGCTTTGTTTTTTGAGGGGGACTTGGATGTCCAGCACACTCCTCACCTATGCATTCTGCACATAGCGCTCCCCTCAGTCGTGCACGTAGCGCTCCCCTCAGTCGTGCACGTAGCGCTCCCCTCAGTCGTGCACGTAGCGCTCCCCTCAGTCGTGCCCGTAGCGCTCCCCTCAGTCGTGCCCGTAGCGCTCCCCTCAGTCGTGCCCGTAGCCCGCCCCTCAGACGTGCCCGTAGCCCGCCCCTCAGACGTGCCCGTAGCCCGCCCCTCAGACGTGCCCGTAACCCGCCCCTCAGACGTGCCCGTAGCCCGCCCCTCAGACGTGCCCGTAGCCCGCCCCTCAGGCGTGCACGTAGCGCTCCCCTCAGTCGTGCACGTAGCGCTCCCCTCAGTCGTGCCCGTAGCCCACCCCTCAGACGTGCCCGTAGCCCGCCCCTCAGACGTGCCCGTAACCCGCCCCTCAGACGTGCCCGTAGCCCGCCCCTCAGACGTGCCCGTAGCCCGCCCCTCAGACGTGCACGTAGCGCTCCCCTCAGTCGTGCACGTAGCGCTCCCCTCAGTCGTGCCCGTAGCCCGCCCCTCAGACGTGCCCGTAGCCCGCCCCTCAGACGTGCCCGTAGCCCGCCCCTCAGACGTGCCCGTAGCCCGCCCCTCAGACGTGCCCGTAGCCCGCCCCTCAGACGTGCCCGTAGCCCGCCCCTCAGACGTGCCCGTAGCCCGCCCCTCAGACGTGCCCGTAGCCCGCCCCTCAGACGTGCCCGTAGCCCGCCCCTCAGACGTGCCCGTAGCCCGCCCCTCAGACGTGCCCGTAGCCCGCCCCTCAGACGTGCCCGTAGCCCTCCCCTCAGTCGTGCCCGTAGCGCTCCCCTCAGTCGTGCCCGTAGCGCTCCCCTCAGTCGTGCCCGTAGCGCTCCCCTCAGTCGTGCCCGTAGCGCTCCCCTCAGTCGTGCCCGTAGCGCTCCCCTCAGTCGTGCCCGTAGCGCTCCCCTCAGACGTGCCCCTAGCCCGCCCCTCAGACGTGCCCCTAGCCCGCCCCTCAGACGTGCCCCTAGCCCGCCCCTCAGACGTGCCCCTAGCCCGCCCCTCAGACGTGCCCCTAGCCCGCCCCTCAGACGTGCCCCTAGCCCGCCCCTCAGACGTGCCCCTAGCCCGCCCCTCAGACGTGCCCCTAGCCCGCCCCTCAGACGTGCCCCTAGCCCGCCCCTCAGACGTGCCCCTAGCCCGCCCCTCAGACGTGCCCCTAGCCCGCCCCTCAGACGTGCCCCTAGCCCGCCCCTCAGACGTGCCCCTAGCCCGCCCCTCAGACGTGCCCCTAGCCCGCCCCTCAGACGTGCCCCTAGCCCGCCCCTCAGACGTGCCCCTAGCCCGCCCCTCAGTCGTGCACCTAGCCCGCCCCTCAGTCGTGCACCTAGCCCGCCCCTCAGTCGTGCACCTAGCCCGCCCCTCAGTCGTGCACCTAGCCCGCCCCTCAGTCGTGCACCTAGCCCGCCCCTCAGTCGTGCACCTAGCCCGCCCCTCAGTCGTGCACCTAGCCCGCCCCTCAGTCGTGCACCTAGCCCGCCCCTCAGTCGTGCACCTAGCCCGCCCCTCAGTCGTGCACCTAGCCCGCCCCTCAGTCGTGCACCTAGCCCGCCCCTCAGTCGTGCACCTAGCCCGCCCCTCAGTCGTGCACCTAGCCCGCCCCTCAGTCGTGCACCTAGCCCGCCCCTCAGTCGTGCACCTAGCCCGCCCCTCAGTCGTGCACCTAGCCCGCCCCTCAGTCGTGCACCTAGCCCGCCCCTCAGTCGTGCACCTAGCCCGCCCCTCAGTCGTGCACCTAGCCCGCCCCTCAACTCTGCACTTAGCGCACTCTTCTGTATATAGTTCACTCCTGAAATCCTGAGGTGTATAACAATGCCTCAAAGTTAGCGCCACACCCTCAATTCAATTTTTTACACTTGTCCATTTTATTCTGCTTTTTAACACAAAAACTTCAGGGACAACGTATTCACTTTCTGCTCAACATATCCTACCCACTTTCAGGTGCTATTGTAATGAAATAATTCATGTTATGTTACTAGTCAGTGCTCATAAAGTTATGTGTGATTATAGAGTGCTTTTAATGGTACCCACAAGATTAGCCTCTTACAGTGGATATAAAAAGTCTACACACCTCTGTTAAAATGTCAGGTTTCTGTGATGTAAAAAAATGTGACAGATAAATAATTTCAGAACTTTTTCAAACTATAAACTGTACAACTCTATGGAAAAACAAACTGGAGGGGGGGGGTAAAAAAAATTGAGGCTGGGTTCACACTGGAACACACATCAGCTCACAGCAGGTGTCTGGTGCGTCTCCATTCACCATTTTGGGTCCGATTTCAACCCGAATTTTGGGCTGAATTCGGACCTGAAACAGAAACAGACCAAAAGACGCATAGGAGATGGGGTTCCTTGGTGGCCTGGGTGACGATCAAATTTCACCTGCAAGTAATGTTAGGCCCTGCTGACATTCAAAACAAACCTGTACTTTGCCCATACTAGTAACAGGTTCACCGCAGATGAGGCACTATACCTTGCCCGTACTGCCTTCCAGCACCCCTGCTGCCAGACTCACCTGAAATGGGGAAGTGCGTAACATGTGATTTGAATGTCTGTTGAGAATATCCAGAACATAATCAGATGCCAGCAGTAAGTTTCAGCGACTGGAGAGTCTGAGCTACTGGGTCCATCTGTAACGACACCCCGAGTGTGAAAGAGGTTAAAGCCATTTAGGACATTACATTTCGGAACCCAAAGGCAGCTACCGAACACTTCAATCAGCCAAACAAGAAGCCATAGGAATAATTCTCCCCCAAGTACGAGACAAGGCTCTGTATTGAGGTTCAAACAGGAAAGAATTTTTATTTTGAGAACTCCCATAAATATATACAGCACCAGAAACCTAATAAACATGAGCTAACTATGTAATCCTTTAGACAGCCTAGGTGACTCAGAGACATGACCTTTAGGGCAGACTTCACATCTCCTAGCTCACCAACTATACAATACACATTATCATACATCTCAACACAGAACTCCTTCATACAATTGCAGGGTTAATTAGCAAAGACAACAATGGCTGAAAGCAAAGCCACACTAGACTCATTTACATTATAAAAAAGGAAAAAGAAAGGGAGAAAAAACTGCGCTACGGAATGGAAACAATAGTGGTCGGAAGCTGCAATTCAGATGTATACCAAAAATACACAAATAAACAAAAAAGAAAAAAGAACTGCGCTAACCTCAAATTCCCAAGGTGAATGAGATATATGTACGTGCTAAACCCACGATATAAACCTTAAAATCTTGATATTTCTGAAACCACCTCAAAGAATAGTGCATACAAATATATATACAAAAATATATAAAATTGATATAAAATAAAACACAATTGCGTGTCAATAATGTGAACCACCCAGAAACAACAAAGATTGTATAAATCTTTATTTTTATTTTTAGGGGTATATACATATAGATTTATACAATCTTTGTTGTTTCTGGGTGGTTCACATTATTGACACGCAATTGTGTTTTATTTTATATCAATTTTATATATTTTTGTATGCACTATTCTTTGAGGTGGTTTCAGAAATATCAAGATTTTAAGGTTTATATCGTGGGTTTAGCACGTACATATATCTCATTCACTTTGGGAATTTGAGGTTAGCGCAGTTCTTTTTTTTTTTCATTTACATTATAGCAGACACAGACAGGTGGCTGGAATTGACATCAGCATCTCCTAACAGTATTTGTCCCAGCATTATGAATCAGCCACTATTTCTAATACGGCAGATACAGTGTTCATCATTTCTTGGGAAAAAAAAGATACACAAGACTCCCGTGCAATTCACATCGGAGCCTCTGCGGACATCTGTGAACTGGCTCCATAGGAAACCCCTATCCAATTCACTTAGGTGTGAACCTAGCCTAAAATAATGTGGCTGCATAAGTGTGAACACCCTCTTATAACTGGGGATGTAGCTGTGTTCAGAGATAAGCAATCACATTTAATTTGTCAGTACACACCTGCCATCATTTAAAGTGCCTCTGATTAACCTCAAATAAAGGTCAGCTGTTCTAGTAGGTCTTTCCTGACATTTTCTTAGTTGCATCCTACAGCAAAAGCCATAGTCTGCAGAGAGCGTCCAAAGCTAAAGGTTCTTCCCATAACTGCCTTAGGGGATGTGGGTAGGACGGTTCAGACTATATTTGGAGGACATGCCTGAAGATTTAAAGGTTCTGGTTCTGAGTATATCATTTTATATAGTCTCTAACCCAGATTAACCTTAAGAAATCTCCTTTTCAGTCCCAACTGAAAACCAACCCATAGTAGAAGCACAGAGACATAGCAAAAAAAAACTAATTTAATTTATATTCTTGGCTGCAAGAATAGCAATTGCCAGATTGTGAATGTCTTCGTCCATCTCAGTCGCACCGATTACCACTAAATTATTTTTATTAAGGGATAATGGCAAACAAGAAATTATCAGCCACTTTGACAAAATAAGGGTATTTTGAAAAACAAAAAACAAAACATGAAACCGATCGATATAGTATTTCTGGTGAACAGCTCTAATAGTAGGACTTGTGGAATGGATTCAAAAGTTGGGTGTAATTTATCACACATCTTTTCTTTTATCTATTTTTCCTGTGCTCCTTTTCTTCTCTTTCTATCTTCTTTTTTGTTTTTCTTAATGTATATAACTGTGCATAATTGGCTTTGAAAAAAGACATGTATTTTCTGACTATAGAGAATTTATGCTCACTCTATGTCAAAGAAAAATTGATAAGGATAGTCAGGAACCATATATATGAGCAATGGTTGTTAACTATGTCTTACATTGTGCACTGATTAATTACAATGTGAACTCAATGGAAATAATCGCAGATTGTTTATTGTAAACACTGCAATTAAGCATATAAAATACTTTTAAATTTCTGTGATTTTACTTGCATATTTGAGTTGGTGACAGGGTCTCTCTACACTTTTTAATTCTTTAGGATAGGATGCAGATGTTTTGTCATGCACATGGCAATGACATCATAGCTACAGTTATGTCAACATATAGTTACATAGTAGGTGAGACTGCAAAAAGACCCTAGTCCATCAAGTCCAAATTATGTGTGTGATTATATGTTAGTATTACATTGTATATCCCTGTATGTTGCGGTCATTCAGGTGCTTATCTAATGTTTTTTTGAAACTATCGACTTCCCCCGCTGAGACCACCGCCTGTGGAAGGGAATTCCACATCCTTGCCACTCTTACAGTAAAGAACCCTCTATGTAGTTTAAGGTTAAACCTCTTTTCTTCTGATTTTAATGAATGGCCATGTGTCTTGTTAAACATCCTTCCACAAAAAAAATGTATCCCTATTTTGGGGTCAGCCGCATGGTATTTGGTAATTGAAATCATATCCCCTCTCAAGCGTCTCTTCTCTAGAGAGAATAAATTCAGTGCACACAACCTTTCTTTATAACTAATACCCTCCAGACCCTTTATTAGCTATGTTGCCCTTCTTTGTACTCGCTCAATTTCCAAGTACATCCTTCCTGAGGACTGGGGCCCAGAACTGGACAGCATACTCCAGGTGCGGCCAGACCAAAGTCTTGTAAAGTGGGAGAATTATCGATTTATCCCTGGAGTTAATCCCTTTTTTAATGCATGCTAATATTCTGTTGCTTTGTTAGCAGCAGCTTTGCATTGCGAGCCATTGCTGAGCCTATCATATACTAGGACTAGGTCCTTTTCCATCCTAGATTCCCCCAGAGGTTCCACTCTAGTGACTAGCTTGCATTCATATTTTTTCCACCCAAATGCATTATTTTACCTTTTTCTACATTAAACCTCATTTATCTAGATGGAAACTCACCTCCTCATAGAAGGGTAATAGATTTGTTTGGCAAGAACAATTCTTCATGAATCCATGCCGATTACTGCTAATGATACGGTTTTCGTTACTAAAATCTTATATATAGTCCCTTATCATCCCCTCCAAGAGCTTGCATACTATTGATGTTAGGCTAACTGGTCTGTAAATTCCCAGGGATGCATTTTGGACCCTTTTTAAATTTTGGTGCTACATTGGCTTTTCTTCAATCCGCCGGTATCCTTCCAGTCAGTAGACTGTCAGTAAAAACTAGGAACAATGGTCTGGCAATTACTTCACTGAGTTCCCCAAGTACCCTCGGGTGCAAGCCATCCGGTCCCGGTGATTTATACATTTCCCAAGACTATTTCTAATTCTGTCCTCTTTTGGCCATGAGGGTGATTCATGTGATGTGTCACGAGGATGAACACTGTAGTTTTGGTTACTGAAGCCCCCTGGTTCCCTCATAAAGACTGAGGAGAAGAATAAATTAAATTCATTCCCCATCTCCCCATCCTTTGTAACCTCATGCCCTTCCTCATTCTGTATGGGGCCAATATGGTCTGTCCTCCCTTTTTTACTATGTACATACTTAAAAAATTTCTTGGGATTTTGTGTTCTATCTTTGCAAACAGGTCATTTTTCTCCTTCGTTGAAGTGCGCTGATGAGGCGGCACTGATAGGCTGCACTGGTGGGCACTGATAGGCTGCACTGGTGGGCACTGATAGGCATAGTTAAGGCGGCACTAATAGGCACAGATAAGGCGGCACCGATGGGCACAGATAAGGCGGCACTGATGGGCAAAGATGGCACGGATGGGTGGCACAGATGGGTGGCACTAAGGGGCACTGATGGGTACCACTGATAGATGGGACTGATGGGCACTGATAGGTGGCACTGATAGGTGGCTCTGATAGGTGGCACTGCTGGGCACTGATGGGCACTGGTAGATGACACTGATGGGCACAGATATGTGGCACTGGGGTGCAGCACCTTTGAGGCAGATTGTGGGCACTGCTGGGTGGCACTGTGGGCACTGCTGGGTGGCACTGACGTGGGCACTTTTTTTTATCATCTTTATTGATGAGGGGGCAGGTGGGCACGGCCGCCGGCGATCGGCTTTTTTTTTTCTCCTCGCGCTGTCAGCGCGAGGAGGAATAATAGCCGATTACCGGCTCCGTTATATCACATGATCAGCTGTCATTGGCTGACAGCTGATCACGTGATAAGGGGTCGGGATCGACCCCTTGCTCTGATCGGTGATCAGGCGAGGCTCATAGACTCGCCGATCACAGAGCGCGCCGCGCAGGCCGCTCGTGCACGGGACTACGTCAATAGCCATGATATTGAGGACAAGAGACTGAGATGGCCACTCCAGAATTTTCACTTTATTCTTCTGTATCTAATGACAGGTCAACTTGCCTTGTGTTTTGGATCATTGTCATGTTGGAATGTCCAAGTACATCCCATGCGCAGCTTCCTAGCTGATGAATGCAAATTTTCCTCCAGTATTTTTTGATAACATATTGCATTCAGCTTGGCATACATTTTCACCAAATTTCCTTTTGCCTTTGCAGCTTACACATCTCCAAAATATCAGCGATCCACCTCCATGTTTCACAGTAGGAAGGGTGTACCTTTCATCATAGGCCTTGTTGGCTCCTCTCCAAATGTATCGTTTATGGTTGTGGCCAAAAAGCTCAATTTTGTTCTCATCACTCAAATTACTTTGTGCCAGAAGGTTTGAGGCCTGTCTCTGTGCTGTTTGGCATATTGTAAGCGGGATAATTTGTGGCATTTGCATAGTAATGGCTTCTGGCGACTCGACCATGCAGCCCATCTTTCTTCAAGTGCCTCCTTATTGTGCATCTTGAAACAGCCACACCACATGTTTTTAGAGAGTCCTGTATTTCACCTGAAGTTATTTGTGGGCTTTCTTTGCATCCAGAGCAATTTTCCTGGCAACTGTGGCTGAAATTTTAGTTGGTCTACCTGGCCGTGCTTTGGTTTCAACAGAACCCCTCATTTTTCACTTCTTGATTTAGAGTTTGAACACTGTCGATTGGCATTCTCAATTCCTTGGATATCTTTTAATACCCCTTTCCTGTTTTATACAGTTCAACTACCTTTTCCCACAGATCCTTCTGACAATTATTTTGCTTTCCCCATGATTTAGAATCCAGAAACATCAGTGCAGCACTGAATGAAAGCTGCAAGGATCTGTCAGGAGTTCAGAAACTCGTTGACCTTTTATACACACACACTAATTACAAACAGATCACAGGTGAGGGTTGTTACCTTTAATAGCCATTCAAACCTCTTTGTGTCAACTTGTGTGTATGTTATCAGGCCAAAATCACCAGGGTATGTAAACTTTTGATCAGGGTCATTTGGGTAGTTTCAGTTGCCATTATGGTTTAAAAAGAGTAAACGCAGTTGACTGATAATAAATGGCTTCAGCCAAACACTAACCATGAGTGAAAGGAATGTTTTTGTTATTTATATTCTCTGAAAAATGGCCACGAAATAATAAATTCTGCCAGGGTATGTAAACCTATGAGCACAACTACACCTGCTTTGTGCAGTGATTTTGAACAGAGCAGCCCAGATCCTCCTCTTTTCAGGTTCCTCTTCGGTGCTCCTGACCCCTCCCCCCTGTTGTGTCCCCACAGCAAGCAACTTGGGGGCACCCAAACCGAGCCACAACTCCGTGTCCATTCAGGCATGGAGCCACAGTTCGGCCCCATCCCCTTTTTCTCCTCATTGGCTGACTGTCTCTGATTGACAGCAGTGTGAGCCAATGGCGCTGCACTGCTATGTTGGCCAATGAAGGGGGGAGTCCCGGTAAGCCGAGACACTCCTGCAATATCATTGGAACAAGAGGGAGCTCAGGTAAGTATTAAGGGGGCTACTGCACACCGAATGCTTTTTATCTTAATGCATTAAGATAAAAAACATCTACCTTTACAATCACTTTAAGGGGTGTATTCGGGGTGTAACATGAATGCACTGGTCCCCGCACTTCCTCGATCCCTGCTGTGCCAGCTAGCGGGGGTTCTTCACCCGCTAGCTGTCAAATCTTTATATGTAAAAAAAAAAAAAGAGGACATGGGAAGCTCTGCCCACCCGGCCGCATCACTCATTCACAGTGCTCTGTGAATGGAAAACTTCAAGGTCTGGCAACCTATGTCGGCTTGTAGTTTTCAATGAACTAGCACGGCGCTGTGAGCACTGTGGTAGTTCATTCATTCTTCCTGTCAGCATGTATCGGCTTACTCGTATGATGAAGTATACAACCTGACAGGTCTGGAGGAGACCTGCATGACCTCAGCAATCTGCTAATCGCTGGTGCAATGCTTTACAGGCTTCTGCAACAGAAAATAACTGCACATTCTTTTTACCAAAAAAGTACTTGTCCTTTAATCCTGGCCCTAAATGGGTTATGGTCCTTCTAATAGTGGCCACACAAACTTCGATTCTGTTATCTGATTGGTGCGTGATTCAATCAATCTTCAAACGGATGTATAACCAAAGGTTCCCTTCCGATTGATCTAGGTTCAATTTAGATCAGATAATGTAAAACCTCATACTTTTTAGCAAAAACTTTAAAATGTGAACAGGCAGGCCCTAATGAGTTTGAAACGGCCTAAACTGCTGGGGTACTGGATGTCAACATGTAGAGAAGAAGAATAAATCCACAGCTACAGAAACCGCCAAAAAGGTCCCTGGTGTGTAGCATTACAAGTGCATTTTGTTAAAAGCATGCGCATTACATTGTGTTAGCTTTGTTGCTTTTGTGTCGTTTGTAAGCCATATACTACAACGTAGAATGCCTTTTGGCAGCTTACAGCTTTGTTCTGCTGCTGAATGATTTGTATGAGTGATAAGAATGGTTTTCAGATTTTACATCAACACATATGAAAGTCTCTTTTATTTTTTTTTATAATGCTAAAGTTTCTCCAGTCATGTTCCTACAAAGTACACCCTTTGTTTGTGGTATTCAGTGCAATACTGTACTAATTTTCCTGCGGTGTTGTTTACAGTCTTTCATTCCATTGTTTAGTCTGCAGGATTTTTTTCCAAATGGACAAATCAGCGGAGACCTTGGTTTACATTTATAACAGTTTTTTATGTATCATTTATAGTATTTTTCTTCAGGTTTCCATTGATTGCATGATTTTCCTGGGGGTTCTCTTGAATTTAGAAATGCTGTTATTATTATTATTATTATTTTTTTATTATACAGGATTTATATAGCGCCAATAGTTTACGCAGAGCTTTACAATATAAAAGGGAGACAATACAGTTATAATACAATAAAATACAAGGGGATTAAGAGCGCCCTGCTCAGAAGAGCTTACAATCTAATAGGGTGGGGCGTGTGTTACAAAAGGTTGTAACTGTGGGAAATTAGCTGATGGAAGTGGTAAAAGATTAGTTGGAGACGTTATAGACTTTCCTGAAGAGATGAGTTTTCAGGGATTGCCTGAAGGTAGCAAGAGTAGGAGATAGCCAGTAGGGCTGAAATGATTAACATAGCATATCACTGACAATTTGCGCCAAAAGGCATCATCCCGGGACTCATAACGGCGGTCTGTTTGGAGGAACTTTGATCAGTGGTGAGCTTGGCGCAAATCATCAGTGATATGCTGACTATGTTTTTATGCTTGTAATAAGCTGCATTTTATTGGGGGGGAGTGTTATACCTTTTATTTAAATAAACAATGTGGCTGTGGGGGGCGGGGATAGTGTTATTTTTTTTGCTGATCCGAAAATTGATCCAATCTGTGACTCTGATCCGAGGAATGATCCGATCCGTAAGTTTTTTGATCCGTTGCACCCCTAGTCCGCACCTTCCCCCCTGCCGGTCCGTTAGAATCCTGTGTATCCTCCCATGTCCTATGCATGCACCACGTCCATGAGGACGCAGCTACGCCTGCTTGCATTCTCCACCCAGCTGACGTCCCGCCAGCAATGCACCTGCGCTGCTTTCGGCTCCTCCTCCCCCCTCTACCCAGCAGCCTTCCGATAGACCCGCCACAGAGCGCAGGCACGGCAAGCCTTCGCCGGGCCGATTTCCAGCGCTGCCGTGATTGGAGGTTGTGCTCTGCACATGGGTGCATCCATCTCCCGGCTTCGGGGTGCCCTTCGCTCCATTCGGAGGAGTCGGCCGAGTCACGTGTGGTGGGTCCGGACTGAGACTCCGCCCCACACCACCCCGGCACACCGAGGAGGAGCCGCTGTTACCATGAAGGGGTGAGAAAACCCGACACACCGGAGGGGGGAGGGGAGCACTGAGAGGAAGTGGGGCAGTGACACCATGTGAGAGGGGAGGAATCTGTCATCTATACTGGGGGGGACACGTGTGTGTGTGTGTGTGTGTGTGTGTGTGTGTGTGTGTGTGTGTGTGTGTGTGTGTGTGTGTGTGTGTGTGTGTGCGTGTATATATATATATATATATATATTTCTCCCCTTTTTTCATTTTTTTTTTTTTTTTTATCGAAAAAATAATCGGCCGATTAATTGATTATGAAAATAATCGTTAGTTGCAGCTCTAATAGCCAGACAGGTGGAAGTAGCGAGTTCCAGAGGATGGGAGAGGCTCTGGAGAAATACTGGAGACTAGCATGGGAAGAGGAGACGAGAGAGCTTGAGAGTAGGAGGTCTTGAGAAAAGTGGAGAGGATCATTTGGGTGAATGGCTTTGTATGTTGTGGTTAGTATTTTGAATTTAATTTGCTGGGTGATTGGGAGCCAGTGTAGGGATTGGAGGAGATGGTTTGCAGACACTGAGCAGTTTGTAAGATGTAGAAGTCTGGCAGCAGCATTCATGATTGACTGAAGAGGGGATAGCCTATGGAGAGGCAGGCCAAGGAGAAGGGAGTTGCAATAGTCAAGGTGAGAGATAACAAGGGAGTGAATGAGGAGCTTGGTGGGTTAATTTGTTAAAAAGGGACAAATTTTTGAGATGTTACGGAGGTGAATTCTACAAACTTTTGACAACGATTGGACTTGAGTCTGAAATGACAAGTCAGAGTCTAGGATTATACCTAGTACCCTGGCGTGAGAGGAGGGACTGATAGTTGCATTGTTGATTTTGATGGAAAAGTCATGGAGGGGGACACGGGCAGGGGGTAATATTGCACCATTTTAGAGAGATTTAGTTCAAGGAAGTGGTGCAACATCAATTCTGATATGTCCGTTAGTAAGTTAGTAATGCAAGAGGAGACAGAAGGACTGAGGTGAGGAGTAGACAGACAGATTTGGGTGTCATCGGCGTATAAGTGGTAGTGGAAGCCGTGGGCGGTCATCAGGTGGCCAAGGGAGGAAGTGTAGATAGAGAAGAGAAGGGGTCCAAGAACAGAGCCTTGGGGGACCCCCACAGAAAGGGGCAATGGAGAGGAGGAGACAGAGTTGTAGGTGACACTGAAGGAGCGCTGTGATAGATAAGCAGAGAACCAGGATAGAGCAGAATCTCAGAGGCCAAGGGAATGTAGTTTGAGAAGGAGCGGGTGGTCAACAGTATCAAAGGCCGCAGAGAGGTCAAGTAGTAGGAGTATGGAGTACTATCTGTTTTAGCAGTTAGTAAATTGTTGGTGAGTTTTAGTAAGGCAGTCTCCGTGGAGTCTTGTGAGCGAAAGCCAGACTGTAAGGGGTCAAGAAGGTTATTTTCACTGTGGTAGGAGCTAATACGGTTTTAGACAAAGCATTGTAGAAGTTTAGCGGGGAATGGGAGTAATGAGATGGGTCTTAAGTTGTTCAGGTTGGTGGGGTCCAGTGAGGGCTTTTTAAGGATGGGCGTGATCTGCGCATGTTTTAGAGGGGAGGGGAAGATTCCACTAGAAAGGGAGAGATTGAAGATGTGAGTGAGAGAGCATAGGATAGAAGAAGAGTGCGACCATAGTAGTTGTGAGGGAACAGGATCCAAGGGACAATTGGTTAGGTGGATCTGAGAAAAGTTTTGTAGCCTCTTCAGTAGTAGCCAATTCAAAAGAATTCCCTGTTTGGCAAGGTATGTTGGGTGGGGAAGATATACACACAGTGGAGATGTCCTTACGAATTGCATCAATCTTGTCTTTGAAGTGATTGGCAATGTCTTGGGCAATGAGAGAGTTAGTGGGTAGAGGGGATGGGGGATGAAGCAGAGAGTTAAAGGTTGAGAAGAGCCGACGGGGACTGGATGACAAGGTATTAATAAGAGAGACAAAGTAGACGTGTTTGGCAGCAGGGAAGCAGGAATTGTATTTTAGAAGGGCAGATTTATATAGGGTGAAGTCTTGCAGGCATTTGGTTTTATGCCACAGTCGTTCAAGAGCACAGCATTGTCGCTTGAGATCTCTAGTGTTGTCGGTTTGCCAGGGATGTAACGGTCGGGGCCTGATTCTGCCTGTGGCTAGAGGAGCAAGTGCATCTAATGATGATGAGAGTGAACTGTTGTAGACAGAGGTGGCCAGGTCATGACAGGGGAGAGATTATATCATATAGGTGGTCAGTAGCAGAATAGAGAAGAGAAGGGTTAAAGTGGTGAAGGTTCCTACAAGTAATTGCTGCTTGGAGGGATGCGTGGTTGGAGGCAAGGATACAGTGAAACTAATGAGGTTGTGATCAGAGGAAAGAGAGTGTTGGTGAGGATGCCTGGGTTGCAGAGATGGGAGAATACAAGGTCAAGGATATAACCATTGGAGTGAGTTGCAATATGTGTCCATTGGGTTAGGTCAAAAGATGAGGTTAAGTCAAGAAGTTTAGCTGTAGTTGGGCTGTTAACATTGACAGGAATGTTGAAGTCGCCCACAATGATGGTGGGTATTTCAGAGGCGATAAAGTAGGGTAACCAGTCAGCAAAGTCATCAGAGTGCGATACCGGCCCAGGAGTCCGATTAAATTGCTGCAAACCTCAGAGAAATGGGAGAAAACAGCCAAAATACAGTGCATCCCGAAAGAAGCGAGGAAGGTATGGGAAGGACTTGGAAGGTGCTTTGTGGGGATAGAAGGAATCCAACTCCACTTCCTTTCTGCCTGTTGGGTCTGGGGGAGTGAGTCCAATGGAGGCCACCATGGGAGAGGGCAGCAGGAGGCAAGCTGAGTCAAAATTTTGAAGCTAGGTTTAGATTATGGTGAGTATGTTAAAGCCATACATTTTTTACATCGTTTCTAAAAACCTTGGTCTATTGGGAGTGCAGGATTTTTAGTTTTAAAGTGAATTGCTGGAATGCTTAAATGCACTGTACATTAGGGCTAAAAGTCTTTGGAAAATGAACTGTCTCACCTGTGTGAGTTTGATGGAAATCCCATTCTAAAACGAGGGGGATTAATAAAGGTTCATGCAAACGGATTATTATAAGTGTGTTTTTTGTTTTTTTGTTTTTTTATGGCTAGCTTAAATTTTCTGTGCTTTTCCTATACATGGTTGCACTCTGGTATATACCAGTGCTTCTTTGAATTGATGTTTACCCATGCATGCCTGTCCGTCTTATTTCCTGAACTTAAAAAAAGGGAAAAGAACGGAAAAAAGTACACCCTTATTTGCAGAAAAAAGTGAATTTTTTATTTATATTTTTGCAAATGAGCCTTCGAAATATTGCATCTGTGATCAGTGGCCCACTGGTGCAATGCACAGGTTCATGCTGACTCTTCCTCCAGCTCTATGTCCCACTTAAAAGCAGGAGGAGTTGTCAATGGACTACAAAAATAATAATCACTGTACTTGTACTTGTGTTCCCTTGATAACTAGAAGTTTGTCTGCGTGTTGGGGTTTGGAGTTCGTTCATTGAATAACGCAGCTGTCGGGTGAGACTGGTTTAAAGGGATATGAGGGGTCTGTATGCAACCCTGTTAACGCCCTGGGGGGGGTGTTGTGTGTGTGGGGTTGATTGCCCCCTAAACCATAGACATATGCAGTGTGTGTGTATCTATCTATCTGTGTGTGTGTGTGTGATATATATATATATATATATATATATATATATATATATATAATAAAATGTGCATCTCATAAAATTAGAATATCATCAAAAAGTTAAAGGGGTTGAGGAAGGGAAAAAACAAATTGATGCAATTTAAAAGGGAGGAGAGGTTTTGTTAAAAGGGAGGATGGGTTTTGGGGAGGAGAGGAGAATATTGTTGAATAAGAGTCTTTGGGATTTAAAAAGGGGGATTTTTTTGGGGGGAGGAGGGAAAGGAGGAGGAAATGGACTATAAATAGACTATAAATAGAAACAGCAGCTGGAGGGAGTTGATGTGTCCCGGAAGAGTTTGGGGGAAGCGCCCCCCTCTGACGCAGCATGGAGTAACAGGGAGGATCGAATTAATCGAGGAAGGGTACTCTTCTTATTTCTTTGTCTTCATCACCTTTCTTTTGTTTTGTTTTTTGTTTGTTTTGTTTTTTTACCTGAGTTTGTTTGTGTATCCATCTTTATTGGATAGTATATTGGAAACATACAGGAGTAGATGGAATGGAATGTAACGAGGTATTATTACATTTTTATAAGTGTGGCTGTATGTACAGAAATGAAATGTTATATACAGAAGAATTGTTCATTTTTCTCCTGTTATAAAAAGAAAAATAAAGAAATAAAAAAAAGGGGTTGCAAAGGCTCCTGTTTTTCATCTTATGCATTAAGGGGAAAAAACACTGTGCAGTCACTGGCCCCCCCATTTTACATACCTGAACCCAGAATTTCAGTCAGTGCATCACCCGCCATCCCTCTCTCCACGGGTTCCCGGCTTTTGATTGGATATCGTGATAGCAGCGCAGCCATTGGCTCTCGCTGTTGTCAATCAAATCCAATGACGGGGGTGCTCGGGGGCAGGGCCGAGTCCAGCATTCGGCATCCATAAAGTAACCCCCCTCGAGAGCTTCGGGGAGGAGCTGCTGAGGGACCCCAGCAAAACGAGCTGCACAGTGGAGGTAAGTATGACATGTTTGTTATTTTAAAAAAAAAATTATCCTTTAGTATCACTTTCATTTATTTCAGTAATTCAATAAAAAAAAATGAAGTTCCTATATTATATTGATTTGTTGCACACAGTGATATATTTCAAGAATTTCTTTATTTAAATTTTGATGCATATGGTTTACAGCTAGTGAAAGTCCAAAATTCAATATCTCGGTAGATTCGATTATTACAAAAGACCAAAAAAAAAAAGATTTTTTAATACAGAAATGTTGGCTTACTGAAAAGTATGTCCATGTACAGTATAGTATGCACTCAATACTTGGTTGGGGCTCCTTTTGCATGAATCAGTGCAGCGTGGCATTGAGACGATCATCCTGATGTTTCCACCTCCACTGTTGGTATAGCGTTTTTGGGGTGATGTGCAGACCGCCAAACATGGTGTGTATTATGGCATCCAAAGAGTTCAATTTTGGTCTCCTCTGACCAGAATATATTCTCCCAGTAGTACACAGGCTTGTCTAAATGTTGTGCAGCAAACCTTAAGTGAGCTTCAACATGCTTTTTCTTCAGCAATGGAGTCTTGTGTGGTGAGTGTACATACAGGCCACGGCGGCTGAGTGTATTACTTATTGTTTTGCTTTGAAACAGTTGTACCAGCTAATTCTATGTCTTTCTGAAACTCTCCATTAGGGGTCCTTGGCTCATGGACAACTCTTCTGATAATTCTTTTCACTTCTCTTGAGAGAAGCATCTGGTTGTGGCTGGTTTATTGTGAAATGTTCTTTGCACTACCGGATTATGGCCCCAGCAGTGCTCACTGGGCTTAAATGAGGTCTTTGCTTTTACTCATCTTGAAATGTTTCTTGTGTGACACCTTGATAATGAGACACCTTTTTATAGGCCATCAGTTAAGACTGACCCAGCTGATCTTAATTTCTACAGAGAAGGGGGCAGGATTGCTTTCTGATAGATTTCAGCTGGTGTCTTGGCTTTCCATGCCCTTTGCACCTCCCTTTCTTCATGTGTTCAATACTTTTTCCCTGTGTCATTCCACTTTATTACACTTAACTTAATTTCTGAACTTGTTTTGGTTTCTTTTGTATGTTTGGATTGCATGGGTTGTTACTGACGTGGTGAACATTTCATGTTAATAGCACTTTTAGAAATATATTTAATATATTTACCTAGAACAATGGTGCCTTGTTCAATACTTATTTTACCTGGTGTGTGTGTGTGTGTGTGTGTATATATACAGTTGTGCTCATAAGTTTACATATCCTGGCAAAATGTATGCTTTCTTGGCCATTTTTCGAAGAATATGAATGATAACACAAAAACTTTTCTTTCACTTATTAGTGTTTGCCTGAAGCCATTTAGTATCAACCAATTGGCAACTGTGTTTACTCTTTTTAACTCATAATGGCAACAGAAACTACCTAAATGACCCTGATCAAAAGTTTACATACCCCTGTTCTTAATACCATGAATTGCCTCCTTTATCATCAATGACAGCTTGAAGTCTTTTGTGGTATTTGTGGATGAGGCTCTTTATCTTCTCAGATGGTAAAGCCACCATTGGCAGCTTTACCTCTTGGCAAAAGGGCTCCAGTTCCTGTTAATTCTTAGGCTGTCTTGCATGAACTGAACGTTTTGCGATCTCCCCAGAGTGGCTCAATGATATTGAGGTCAAGAGACTGAGATGGCCACTCCAGAACCTTCACTTTATTCTGCTGTAGCCAATGACAGGTTTACTTGGCCTTTTGTTTTGGATCATTGTCTTGTTGGAATGTCCAAGTACCTCCCATGTGTAGCTTCCTGACTGATGAATGCAAATGTTCCTCCAGTATTTTTTGATAACATACTGCATTCATCTTGCCATCAATTTTGACCAAATTTCCTGTGCCTTTGTAGATCACACATCCCCAAAACATCAGCGAGCCACCTCCGTGTTTCACAGAAGATTTGGTGTACCTTTCATCATAGGCCTTGTTTACTCCTCTCCAAATTAAGTGTTTATGGTTGTGGCCAAAAAGCTAATTTTTAATCTCGTCACTCCACTCCAAATGACTTTGTGCCAGAAGGTTTGAGTCTTGTCTCTGTTCTGTTTGTTGTATTGTAAGCGGGATAATTTGTGGCATTTACATAGTAATGGCTTTCTTCTGGATGGTCGCCCATGCAGCCCATCTTTCTTCAAGTGCCTCCTTATTGTGTATCTTGAAACTGCCACTCCACATGTTTTCAGAGAGTCCTGTATTTCACCTGAGGTTATTTGTGGGTTTTTCTTTGCATCCTGAACAATTTTTCGGGCAGTTGTGGTTGAAACTTTAGTTGGTCTACCTGACCGTTGTTTGGTTTCAACAGAACCCTTCATTTTCCACTTCTTGATTAGCGTTTGAACACTGCTGATTGGCATTCTCAATTCCTTGAATATCTTTTTACATCCCTTTCCTTTTTTATACAGTTCAACGACCTTTTCCAGCAGATCCTTTGATAATTCATTTGCTTTCCACATGACTCAGAATCCAGAAACGTCAGTGCAGCACTGGATGAAAGATGCAAGGGTATCAGGAGTCCAGAAACTCATTGATCTTATATATACACACACACACACACACACACACACACACACACACACACACACACACACACACACACACACACACACACACACACACACACACACACACTAATTACAAGCAAACACATCACAGGAGAGAATGGTTATCTTTAATAGCTATTCAAACCCCTTTGTGTCAACTTGTGTGCATGCTATCAGGCCAAAATCACCAGGGTATGTAAACTTTTGATCAAGGTCATTTGGGTAGTTTCTGTTGCCATTATGATTTAAAGAGTACACACAGTTGATTGATAATACATTTCTTCAGCCTAACACTAACCATGAGTAAAAGAAATGCTTTTGTGTTATCATTCCTATTCTCAGAAAAATGCCCACAAAATCATAAATTCTGCCAGGGTATGTAAACTTATCAACACGACTCTTTGTGTGTATATGTATGAATGTGTGTATTATAAAATATCAAAAAATAAAATATAGATGTTTAGTGATTGAATGTTGGTCTCTTCCATTATGTTATTTTCTCACCTTTTGGAGCATATTACACCCATATTTATGGTGTATCGTGTAATATGCTCTAGCAGCTCCAGCTGCAGGACATGGGACAAGAAGCGAATTGAAATTTCTGCAATGGGATGCACATGGCAAAAAAAAAAAAAAAACCTTAAAGGGGTTATAACTCTCCCTTGCTCTATCCAAAATGGAAAAAAAGTTTTGCCTATAGTGCTACTTTAAAGTGAAATTTTGTTTTTCTTTAACCACTTACAGACCGGAAGATTTTCCCCCTTAATAACCAGATCGTTTTTTGTGATACGGCACTGCATCCTTTTAACTGACATTCGCGTGATCACTTGACACTGTACCCAAACAAAATTGACGTCCTTTTTTCCCCACAAATAGCTTTCTTTGGGTGGTATTTGATCACCTCTGCTGTTTTTCTTTTTGCGCTATAAATAAAAAAAGTGTAAATTAAAAAAATATATATATATGTTTTACTTTCTGCTATTATAAATAGCAAAAAAAAACATATTTCTTCATCAGTTTAGGCCAATATGTATTCTTCTACCTATTTTTGGTAAAAAGAAGATCACAATCCGCATATAAGGTATGCGCAAAAGGTATAGCATCTACAAAATAGAGAATAGATTTATGGCATTTTTTTTTTACTTGTAATGGTGGCGATCTGTGATTTTTAGCGGGACTGCAGACAGATCAGACACTTTTGACACTTTTTTTTGGACCTTTGAAATTTCTACATCGATCAGTGCTATAAAAATGCACTGATTATTGTGTAAATGTCACTGGCATGGAAGGGGTTAATACTAGAGGGCAATCAAGGGGTTAAAAATGTGTTCCCTGGGAGGTGTTTCTAACTGTGGTGGGATGGGACTTACTGGAGGAGGAACGAGATCAATGTTCCTAATCACTAGGAACAGATCTCTCTCTCCTTCTCTGTCAGAATGGCAATCTGTCTGTTTACATTGACAGATCCCCATTCTGGCTCTTTCTCGTGGCCACGCGCATCGTGTCCCCCGCCTTACAGCACGCGCGCCTGTTGTGGCTCTTAAGGGAGCCAACGTACAGCTACTGCAATTTGCGGGAAAGAGCCAACCTGCCGCAGTATAATAACGGCGGCTGGTCGCTAATTGGTTTAATTATAAACCTGTTATACTTACCTGCTCTGTACAATGGTTTTGCACAGAGCAGCCCCGATCCTCCTCTTTTGGGGCCCCCTGCCAGGGCTCTTGGCTTCTTATCTTCTCGGTGTGCTATCAGCCTTCCCTATGAGGATGAAGAGAGAGGCGCTGTTGTCATGCAAAGCACTGGATCGTGATCAGGCTCAGGTAAGTATAAGGCAGGGAGTTGCACACAGAAGGGGTTTTGTTTTTGTTTTTTTCCTTTTTTTACCTTAATGCATAGAATGCATTAAGGTAAAAAAAACCTTCTACCTTTACAACCACTTTGATTGTTACAAACACTTACAGTCTGGATCTCTGAGGTAGTCAATATTCACGCTTCACAAAATGTACTTACTGGATTTACTGTTTCAACTAGCTTTACAATAGTAATTCCCAGCTGTAAAGGTTTTTCAGTAAGCATGTGTTGCTATTGAATGACAACAGATACCACTGGTTTAAGGCCTTTGTCAAATCAATAAATTTAATTGAGTTTAAAGGTGAATAAATTTGACATATGTTAGGAACGCGGCAAGTGTGGATAGCATTTGCTCTTTTTAGGCTAAATATTTTATGATGCAATTTTCTTTGCAGTGTTCCCCTCAGGAGTTTTTCTTAATAGTCAACACATTGTGTCACTTGGAAAGCCAGCTTGAAGCATTGATTCCTGCCATTAAATCTCAAATTAAATCCAGTTTGCTGAACAAGATTTTCACAGAGATTCCACAAATCCTAAGTCCAGTACAGAAGTTTGCAGAGGTGTTAAATGAAGAGGCTGCAAAGTAAGTATATTGTGCTAAGAGAAGAAAAATTTTGGGGTTTCGTAGCATTGTGCTTTGTTCCATTTATAAAATTCTACATTAGGTTTTATGGCCAAGTCTTTACATTTCACTGCCATCTTTATGACCTCCAGTTGAGGGTTCCATGCTTACCTTTCGGTGGCCAGACAAGAGTGTGACTTTGGCAGGGTAGTCAGTAGCTAAACTCCAGAATTTCAGGAAAGATAAATTAATACCTAACAAGTCCTCCAAAAAAATGGAAACTGAAGTGTTTGGTGCTTTTAAAGAACAGTAGAAATCATCCGTGAATGTTCCTTCTTACTTGTTCTCATCACATTTGTTCCCCATGGCAACAATGGCTAAGAGACGAAAAATGACATTGAGTTGAGACCTATGGCCTGATTGATAATGCTGTGGCACGACCTTATCGCAGACTTCCTGCTTTCTAAATGTGCTCTGCCCATTTGTAAAGCACAGCAGGCAGGCAAAGCCACATTCATTTTATGTTTTTGGTGGGGGGTGCTGGGAATAAGAGAACTCTTGACTTTGACAGTCAAGTGACCATCCTCCCCTCCAATCGCAGAAAAATTTCTGCAGCATTTTGTTGAGAATGTTCCAAAGGGCATTGCATGTTCAACTCCACAGCCTGCATTTTGTAAATGTAAAATGTAGGAACAGTGTGTAATAAACATGGAGGTGTTCTATGGTTATCATAGCAGCATCTGCTTTCTTTAAAAAAAATCCTAGTGATCCCAGAGGTTCATGGCAGATTATTCTTTACGTGTTGCTCTCAGTAAGATTGTTAATAATAATATGCAGGATTTATATAGTGACAACTGTTTGCGCAGCGACTTACAACATGAGGGCAGACAGTACAGTTTTAATACAGGATGAATCAGAGGGCCCTGCTCGTTAGAGCTTAAATCTACGTTGGAGGGTCAAGTGATACCAAAGGTAATAGCTGTGGGAGATGAGCTGATGCAGAAAATGAAAAGTACAGTTGTTGGGTATGGGCAAAATAGGCCTCTTAGAAGAGAAGGGTTTTCAGGGATTATCTAAAAGCGAATAGAGTAGGAGATAGGCAGACAGATTGGGGTAGGGAGTTCCTTAGGATGGGAGAGGCTCAGGAAGTCCTGGAGGCACACATGGGCGGAAGCGATGAGGGAACTGGAGAGCAGGAGGTCTTGGGAGGAGTGAAGAGACTTATTAGGTTGGTATTTTGAGGCTAGGTTATTGATGTAGCTTGGGGCCGAGTTGTGGGTGGCTTTGTAAGTTAGTATTTTGAATTTAATTTGTTGGGTGAGCAGAAGCCAGTGGGAGGGATTGACAGAAAGAAGTAGCAGACACTTGGTAAGGTGGATGAGTCTGGCAGCAGCATTCATGATGGACTGAAGAGGGGATAGCCTATATCAAGGTAATCTGACAAGGAGGGAGTTGCAGTAGTCGAAGTGAGAGATAACCAGGGAGTAAATTAGAAGCTTGGTTGAGTCATTGCTTAGAAAGGGGCGTATTTTGGATTTGTTGCATAGGCTGAGGCGGCAAGCTATGGACATGGATTGGCTGTGGGGCTGAAAGGATAGTTCAGGATTACACCTAGAACTTTTGGCATGTAAGGACAGGATGATAGTTGTGCCATCGATCTTGACTGAGAAACCAGGGGAAGAGGTATGTGGTTGATAAGAGGCACATGTATGACCGCTGCAATATTGAAATTTTTTCTCCAGTGTATAGCACATGTCAGATCAGTTTATCTTAAACTGAACTTTTATTTTGGCCATAGTAGAAAAAGTAACATGTTTTCTTTTTAAGTCACAGCAAACTTTACTGTTTCCACATGTTCGTCCCTCGTGATATAGAGTACTTCTGGGTAATGGGGAACCTATAATAACCCTCCTCCTTTCCTATAATGTATTACTGGGTACCTGAGCATTCGGTGCCAGGCGCAAGTACTGATAAGTTAGAAAAGGGAGGAGCTTGTTGCGGCTGCTCCCCATTAAGAAAAACTGTGACCTTTGCCTAGTATAGTTTAAGAACAATGTTTGCTTTAATTGTCGTTGGTTTTGATAAGCTTCTAGAATTATTTCATGGGCATCCATAAATAATACTCATAGCTAAGCTAGGTTACTTCAGGTTCATTTTTTCTTTAACCCATATTGTTCTGTTTTAGGGCTGGGAACAAAACTGAACTTTTTAAAGATCTCACAGATTTTCCATTGATCAGTGAAAGAAAGGCAGAGATCAAAGAAGTGATTTCACAAATTCATCACCATCTTACTGATGTCCGAAAAATTTTGCAAAATCCTTCCATTTCTTACAATTCTGTGTCTGGGCAAGAGGTAATTATATGTAATAAATAACAATATGTGCATGTTGTTTTTCTTTTAAGGTGTTTGCGTGCGGTTCTTTGACCTTTGTGTCATGAAAACTCCTGTATGTGAAATAATGAAGCCTCGTTAAGGGGAAGTGTTTTGTACAGTCTTTACGTGGCTGATGTACCAGAAGTAACGCACTACTATTAGTCTCTGGTGTCTAATTACCTATTTATCTTTTACTTTAATAGCCTTTGTATTTGCTCACATTCCAAAGAATATTTCTGTGTGTAATCATCTGGAGCAGGCTGTGACTGGCTTTGGTATTTATGGAAGCTTAAGCAATATTTTTAAATTTACTATCAACCTATTTTAATGAGACAACATGCAATATTTCATAGCTGTAAATCAGGGGTCTTCCATTGGTTTGACTACACTAAACAACTTTAAGCCCAACTTCACCCAAAACTTTATTTTGTGTAGAGAGGGAAAGGGTTATGATTTCTTTCGCCTTCCTATTCCTGTCTTTTTCTCCATTGGGGAGACATGCCTTTACTTCCTGCCACTAGGAAAGAAGGGTGTTGGGAGGAAGTAATGGGGGATCTTTCCAGTAGGAGAAAAACAAATCAATTTTTTTTTTTCTTTTTAGTTAACCATTGTCCTAAAACACTTTAGCTCGACTGAAGTTCAAATTTATTATGGCTTTCATAGGTTACTGTACTTGAATTTATCACGGATTGTTGCACGTATTCTTTATTAGACAAGGCTCTAGTCTAAGCAAAAGCTGTCCATATTCCTGGATGTTAGAATTTTCCTAAATCTGCACACCTACCCAATTAACAGTTTCTCATAAAAAAAAGACCCCTAGAATTATTGGTTGTCCATTCCCACCCTATGTTGGGGTCATTGGAAATATGTATGTAGAAGTCTTGTTGTGTCTGTGCCTGCCTCTACCACCATTATCATGACTGATAAAATGAAGCAGAGAAAGAATTTTTTTTTCTTGGCTATTGTTCTTCATCTAATCCTTTTGGATGTGACAGTCTAAGGAGACTGAGTGGTTACATAACAGCTGTAGCCAGGTGCTGGGGTATAGCAATATGGAGAAGGAGATATTGCCTTTTATTCTCTTCCTCTACTAAGATACTGATGTAGCAGGGGGTGAAAGCCAAGCAAGTAGACTTCTATGCAGAGCACTGAATCCTGGGAGTTGTAGTTTGAGATGGCAGCCATATTGTGGGGCCAATGGACTTCTTGCACTACAGATCCCAATATGTACTGTGTAGTGGGAGGAATGTATGGATGATTTCTAATAAGCTGCCCAGGAAAGTTCTTCTGGGCAATAAGGCAGTTAGAGAGATAGAGCACCTTTGGATATTTGCCTGCAGCGAGAGACCCTACCAGCAGTGAGACTGGGAGTGAGGGCACCTGGAGGCAGTGCAGCACCACCCTTATCACAGCACCTGCACTGCTGCAGCAGTTAAACTCTGTTCGTCCACTCAGCTTCTGCTTTCCACTGTTAATCACCGACCGAGTGAAGGTCCGAGGACCCCTCTTCTACAGAGAGTGGTCTCTCCAGCATTCTGGGGACTGGTGAGTGGGCAGTTCACCCATTACTGACACTGCTAACAGGGACTGAGCCACGGAGCGCAGGGCACCAAGTATACCAAATCCATACTGCACCCATGCTACACTCTATACGGCCTTTATTCCAAACCTAGACTGCACATACTGTATACTAACTATGCTGCATTATGCCAAACCTTTACTGCATCTGAATCACATCTACCTTGCACTTGTGCTAAGACTACACTGTACCTATAGTGCATGCAGGTTAACTGAAACTGTCATTAAGTGCACCAACACTCTTAAATGGCCCCAGCATTACCCAGCAGAAAAACATCTCAAAGGAATGCCCTTCCCCAAATATTTTTTATGCAAGTCCCCTTTGTCTCCCTGCCATCTCCTATACCATTCTCCTTTCTTTTAGACAGTACATATCCAATCACTTTAGGACTAGCATCGCCACCATAAATGCACTCTGGTAGTATAGCTCCCAGAACTCTACAGATTAAACAATACTACTGCTCACTGATGCACTTGAGGTGGCTTTACTGATCTGGACACCAAATCTCATCTTATGACTAGTCCTTACTGTTAATCAGTTTGTATGCTAAATTGTGTCTTGCCCACTGTTAATCCATGTTATGTTTGCCTAATGACCAACCATATTCAAGGTATTGCCTTCAGAGTGAGTAGGAGCATGTATCCACTTCTTCAGGTCAAAGGAGGAGGTTAGGCTGAGAAGTTTGGAAGTGGCAGGAGTGTATTAATAGGGATGTCGAAGTCCCAGAGAATGATTGTGGGGTTTTCAGAAGAAAGAAAGTAGGGTATCCAGGCAGAGAAGTCATCCAGAAAGGTTGATACAGGTCCAGGGGGCCTGTAGATCACAGCTATCCTTAGAGAAACTGGAGAAAAGATGAATGCAGTGTGCTTCGAAAGAGGAGGATGACAGAGAGGGAGGTGGTTGAAGTACCTGAAAGGCGTTATGTGGGGCTAGAAGGATTCCGACACCTCCTCCCTTGCGTCCACTGGATCTGGGGGAATGAGTCCAGAGAAGTCCACCATGGGATAGGGCAGCAGAAGACGCAGTGTCGGATTAGAACTAGAATTGAAATGGGAATTAAATTGTGTTGATTGGGGCTGCTGCCAGAGGATGCAGGGTGATGGATGCATGGGGTAGAGTTAAATGATGGAGGCCCGGAGTTTGGGGATATATCTCCACAGGTTAGGAGAAGCAGGAGGATGAGGGATGTAATATGGGAGTGAGATTTATATGAAAGGACATGCCCTAGGGTCCTGGAGATTTTTTTTTTTTTCTTGTGTGGATTTAGAATTAGCAGGAGTTGGTGGGTGCAGTAATAAGGAGAGGACAGAAGTGAGGTGTGTGTGTGTGTGTGTGTATGTATATGTATGTATATATATATATATATATATATATATATATAATCTCACACAAGTACACTCCTCATATTTTTGTAAATATTTTATTATATCTTTTCATGTGACAACACTGGAGACATAAAACATTGCTACAATGTAAAGTAGTGAGTGACTAGCTTGTATAACAGTGTAAATTTACTGTCCCCTCAATATAACTCAACCCACAGTCATTAATGTATAAACCGCTGGCAACAAAAGTGAGTACACCCCTAAGTGAAAATGTCCAAATTGGGCCCAATTAGCCATTTTCCCTCCCTGGTGTCATGTGACTCGTTAGTGTTACAAGGTCTCAGATGTGAATGGGGAGCAGGTGTCTTAAAATTTGGTGTTATCAGTCTCTGTCATGCTAGTCACTGGAAGTTCAACATGGCACATCATGGCAAAGACCTCACTGAGGATCTGAAAAAAATAATTGTTGCTTTACATAATAATGGCCTAGGCTACAAGACCCTGAAACTGAGCTGCAGCACGGTGGCCAAGATCATACAGTGGTTTAACAGGACAGGTTCCACTCAGAACAGGACTTGCCACAGTCGACCAAAGAAGTTGAGTGCAGATGCTCAGCATCATAACCAGACTGAGGTTGTCTTTGGGAAATAGACGTATAAGTGCTGCCAGCATTGCTGCAGAGGTTGAAGGGGTGGGTGGTCAGCCTGTGAGTGCTCAGACCATACACCACACACTGCATCAAATTGGTCTGCATGGCTGTTATCCCAGGGGGAAGCCTCTTCTAAAGATGATGAACAAGAAAGACCGCAAACAATTTGCTGAAGACAAGCATACTAAAGACATGGATTACTGGAACCATGTGCTGTGGTCTGATGAGACCAAGGTGAACTTGTTTGGTTCAGATGGTGTCAAGCATGTGTGGCAGCAACCAGGTGAGGAGTACAAAGACGATTGTGTCTTTCCGGCAGTTAAGCATGGTGGTGAGTGTGTCCTGGTCTGGGGCTGCATAAGTGCTGCCGGCCTTGGGGAGCTACATTTCATTGAGGGAACCATGAATGCCAACATCTACTGTGACATACTGAAGCAGAGCATGATGCCTTCCCTTCAGAGACTGGGTAGCAGGGCAGTATTCCAACATAACGACACTAAACACACCTCCAAGATGACTACTGCCTTGCTAAAGAAACTGAAGATAAAGATGATGGACTGCCCAAGCATGTCTCCAGACCTAAACTCTATTGAGCATCTGTGGGGCATACTCAAACGGAAGGTGGAGGAGCAGTCTCTAACATCCAACAGCTCCGTAATGTCATCTTGGGTGAGTAGAAGAGGACCCCAGTGGCAATCTGTAAAGCTCTGGTGAACTCCATACCCAAGAGGGTTAAGGCAGTGCTGGAAAATAATGGTGGCTACACAAAATATTGATACTTTTGTGCCCAATTTGGACACTTTTACTTAGGGGTGTACTCACTTTTCTTGCCAGCGGTTTAGACAATAATGGCTTCCACCCCCCCTCCCCCGCTGGGAGAAGACAATGGCTCTGCAGGAGGGATCAATACTGTCTGCGTTAATGGGGAATCAAGCAAATTTTCACTCTGTGTATGGCAGGCCTAAATCCTATGTTCCTCCATTCCTAGAAGTATCCAGTCTTTGATCCAGAGGATCAAAGGTAAGGATTAGTATATATTACTGGCAGGGCCAGCGTTAATGGGAACCTAAACTGCATGGGCTATGCGTTGGTTCACTTTAACTCCCAATCTCTCCATAACCTGTGTAGTTAAATAGGCAAAAAATGTAATTGAAAGGAAAGAAAGGGAAATACACTGACCTCACAATGATTAAAAAGCTTTATTCCAGCAACACAAATCCACAGTGTTATTTGCCACCTGTCATTCACCTGCTCCAATGCATTTCGCCTTAAAGGGCTTGATCGTGAAGACTATTGTGGTCCCAGGGCAAGATAGTCTTATACATAACATCAATCACAATTAATTGATTCAACATAGTTGACAGGATTAGTAATAACCAAATAACCCTCTGCGCAATCAGTTTTGTTCTCTATTGCCAAAGGCTGTGTGTATACCCTTCAGTTGCCACCAACACTGACATGTATTCTTAATCCAAACAAACTAAATATGTTATAAAAGTGAGAGTGCTCTGAATAAATCATCATGAATCAAATCACAATACAAATACACGATGATCAGAAAAAATTATCTGTGTGCTAGAAATGATCATACACCTGTAGTATGTTGCAAACTAAAATACAGCATTATTAAATAAAAAATACATATAAATCAAATCAAAAAAAAAAATTGCCTATGTACTTAAAATAATTATATGAGCATAATCCACGAGAATAATTCATATTAGTAATACTGTACCCTAAATAATATGTGGACAAAACAGATCTGTTATTATTGGTTCTTTCTCCTTAGACATATAAGTCAATTCTTCACACGTGCTCATGACTGATACTATCCAGTGAATCTCTTGTGTTCTCCACCTCCTTTCAATCTGTCACCTGGAGATGTTGACATACACATTATTTATATATATATATATATATATATATATATATATATATATATATATAAAATATACTGTACTGTGCAAAAGTTTTAGGCAGGTGCGAAGACCTCAGAAAAACAACGACTGTGCTGGTAGATCAAACCAGCCGCTGGCAAAAACAAAACAAATAACAATCAGATGAAATTGTAAGTACGTGCAAGATTAGGTTTGCTGCGCTAACAATCCATAAAATGTAATGTGACAACATATAGAAATATGAAACAAATCAAATGTGTCAAAAGGTGAGTCTCATGTGATAAAACCGTCCTTTATAACACAACAGGAAAGTGTGAAGATTCCAATTATTTTTATACACCCAGCAAGTGTGTACAATATGATGACCAGCCAAAATGTGAATCGGCCAAGTGCACCTCCACCATAGGGTAAAAAGTGGCTTCTTACCAAAAATGATGGACTCGCAATCACAGTCAAATGCGCTGTGTAAATAAATATCACTTGGGGTGGAAACCGATGACTCCTTTCCTCCTCTCTAGTTAGAGCAATATCACAAGTAATGATGTGAATTGCTCCATCATATCAGGCAGAGAAAAATAATCAAAGATATCCACATAGTATGAAACTGTATGGTAAATTAAAGCAATAAAGTACCAATTGATTACAATGTTAATCATAAAAACAAGCATGTATGTAAAAATACCAGTCCGGGGATCCGATCCAACCACCTCATGGTTTCATCATTTGTGGTGATGTCACGAGCATGAACTCCACTCTACGTGTTTGATCTGGAACTGGCCTCTCTGCACTCCACTTACCTTGTCAGTGGATGAACCAGTGGCTTAAAGACGGCGGCCGCTTGCAATTGCCAATGCTTGGCTTTAATGATCCAGAGGGAGGGGGCAGGGCTGTGCAGAGGGTGAGAGCAGCTTCTAAAAACAGTCCAGGAGGTATCATAAGGTGGTGGCGAGGCAATCACTGTCTACCAGATGCAGAAGAATCCTGAGCCACATTTTTTTTAATTTATTGGTAAGAGGCAAAAGCGATTTAACTGTGGGATAAATGTGGGATATAGGCTGAACTGACCTGACAACAGGAGTGCGCACTCTCTTCACAGGTCACTGCAGTTTTCTTCTCTTGTAATCTGGTGACTAAGATTCTCAGACCCTGCCAGGAGTGTGCTTGATGAGCAGAGGCTCTGTCCGCTGATCTCCGCTTTGCAGAGTGGACACAGACAGTCCCGTTCTCCTCTACGGGCGGTCAGATAGGTTCAGATTAGATGTAGACGGAATTATACCCGCCGCTCCATAGAGGAGAATGGACGGTTCAATCTGATCCACCTGAAAAACAGTCAGAGGGACCCGATCAGATTGCCAGTGTGAAAGGGGCCTTAGTCTATTTTTTTCACAGTGAGCACTTTCTCCACCCCCATGTTCAGGTGCCATTTGCTACTGATCCCAATTTCCAGCACTGCCATTGATCCAATTCGAAATCTCGCCAGCCCAGCCACCAATTTGTGAGCGGTAATGATGTGCCGTAACCTCTAGCAACCAATAAGTAAGCTGTAATGTGTGTTGTAAACTCTAGCAACCAGTCAATGAGCTATTTCCTGTATCTCTCGGGGTGGGGGTCTGGGCTGGGGCCAAGAAAATGTTTGCCCTTGGTCCAATAAGTGTTAGATGTCCCTGGGAGGGGGTGGTGGGACCATATGCTCTAGAGTGCAGCCACATGTGATCCAGCTCTGCCGTAGCTCCGGAAGAAATCCTGCAAGCTGGAGCCAATGCAGTAGCGTTGGGACGGCTTGCCCTTGATCCAGCCACTCCGCTGCCTCGCCGTTCTGCCTCACCGCTCTGTCAGGGGAAACCCAGCTCTCACAGAGGAATCGAAGGACCGGAAATAGAGGGAAGCCGCTGGTGTGTTTGCAGTACCCTGCGCCATTGTCCTGTGAATACCATGCTGCATTACCCTCTGCTATTGTCCTGGAGATTCCGTGCTGCATGGACAGTCTGACGCTGAGCAAGGGGATTGACCACACAGCTTGGATACCGTTCATAGAGGGGAGAAACCTTAAAGCTGAAACGTGAGTCCTGCATTTGCAATACATCTAATAGAGGAGACTAGACTTTGTCCTTAGTGGCACCTGGTGGACATTGCACCCTGTGTCTGCAATACCCAATTTTCTGCAGCTGAGTGTCAGGGTGCTGCCACCACCATGTTTCACTGTGGGAATGGTGTTCTTTGGGTAATGTAATGTGTTGCGTTTGCTCCAGACATAGCGTTTTCTTTGGCCAAAAAGTTCAATTTAAAGTCTTAGCAGACCAGAGCACCTTCCTCCATACATTTTGGGAGTCTCCCACATGCCTTTTTGCAAACTCAAAATGTGCCATTTTATTTTTTTCTGAAAGTAATGGTTTTCTTCTGGCCACTCTGCCATAAAGCCCAACTCTATGGAGCGTACGGCTTGCTGTCGCCCTATGTACAGATACACCAGTCTCTGCTGTGGAACTCTGCAGCTCCTCCAGGGTTACCTTAGGCCTGTGCTGCCTCTCTGATTAATGCCCTCCTTTCCCAGTCTGTGAATTTTGGTGTGCGGCCATCTCTTGGCAGGTTTGCTGTTGTGCCATGTTCTTTCCATTTGGTTATGATAGATTTGATGATGCTCCTAGGGGTCATCAAAGATTTGGATTTTTTTTATAACCTAACCTTGACTTGTACTTCTCAACAACATTGTCCTTGTCCTTACTTGTTTGAAGAGTTCCTTGGTCTTCATGAGAGGGTTTTGTTAGTGATGCCTCTTGCTTAGGTGTTGCATCATTTCAATAAGTATGTGACTTCTGAAGATAATTGGTTGCACCAGAGCTTTTTATGGGCTTCATAACAAAGGGGGTGAATACATACGCACATGCCAATTATCTGTTTTTTTTTTAGTCTAAAAAATAGTTTTATGTATATATTTCTAATTTTACTTCACCAATATAGACTATTGTGTTCTGATCCATCATATATATTTCAGATTAAAAAAACATTGAACTAAAGGCTGTAATGTAACAAAATAGGTAAAAAGCCAAGGGGGTGAATACTTTTTGCAAGGCACAGTATTTATATCGAGATAGAGAGGGGAAGACCCAGCGCAACAGGACAGTGCCGGCTCCAGTTCCCAGTCACAATGAATTGTGAAGGGGAACCAGGCGGCTGCCAAATTAGAGAAATTTACCCATACCCTGGGTCAGACCCCCACAAAAGGCGGGCAACAGAACTTGCAAGCACAGCCTAAGGTGCATACTGGGGCTGCCGCTGTGAGGACAAGCTAAGGTCAAGGGCAAGCTATAGCAGCACCAGAGGTAGACTGCACAGGGTTGAAACTGGCAGGTGAGGATATCCAGGATGCCCCAGAACCCTTGACTGGAGCTGGAGCCTTAACATAGGGTGAACCAACACTGAAGGAGGTCCTGCAGGCAATTAATGTAGGACATCTTTGGGTGAACTGTCTAACCAGCTTAAAACCATCGGGGAATAGCTTTCTTTTATTAGGCACGATCTGCAAAAAGTATGAGAACTAGCGCCCTTGAAGGGAGAGCGAGTCTAGTGGAGGATGACCTGAAGCCCCTTAAGCAGGAGATGACCGTAAGAGAGCAAATGGCTAATTACAAGATAAAAATGGACAATATGGAAACCAGGATGTAAAGGAAAAATGTAACGATTGTCGGGCTCCTCGAGCGCAGTGAGGGCCCCGACCTGGTGGAATTTTTCTAAAAATGGTTCTGGGAACTATTTGGAAAGGACACTTTCTCACCCTTTTTCGCAATGGAGAGAGCTGATAGGGTGCCCTCTAGGCCTCCTCCACCAGGGGGTCACCTAAGATCCCTCCCGGTAAAAATGCCTTTTTATAAAGACAGAGTAACCATATTACAGAAGGCCAGGGAAATTGGTATGAAATTCTCTAAATTCTCTATGAAGGTGCAAGGTTATCCATCTACCCAGATTTCTCACTGGAACTGCAAAAACGGAGGGCTACGTTTCTGGAAATTATATGCAAATTACAACATCTGAAAGTATCCTATTCCCTGCTATATCCAGCGAGACTGCGGGGGAACGCCTTGATTCCCCAGAGGGGATGGCGCAGTGGTTAACATCCCATAAGGGAAAATTATAGAAGTACTGGAAAATAAAGTTTTAAAGATAAAAGTATAATAACTGCATGGGTGATTTTAGGGCACAGCTGACCACTTATTTGGCACATTAAGTAGCTGAGGTGGGGGTTTACATTTTAGGTTAAGGGGATTAATGTGTATATGGCCCCCTTTCTCAAAGAGATTTGGGAGAATTTGTTATTCTTTTTTTATTTGTATGAGGTTTTTTGGGGGATGGGAGGGGGCGGGGGTTATACTCGAAGGAAATAATAATTATCATTTTGAGCACATGGGAAGGCCCAGAGAGGACCCAAAGGGGTGGTGAGTGGAGTGGGAATGAGACACAGATGGTGTGATAGGTATGAAAGGTGTAGAATAAATGCACTTCAAAAAGGAAACATTATGTGACAAAACTATCACAGAAGAAATATAATAACGGCTACTTGTTTTTAAAGAAAGATTACACAAAGTACACGGAAATCAGACAAATAGGATTGGGTATTTTAAATTATAAGCGTTTGTTGAACACTAAATGGTTAATCTTATGCAGGCAAAAAAGTAAATTATATGCTCTTGGAATGTCCGGGGGTTGGGAGACCCCGCAAAAACACAGTCCTTTCTGTAGCAAAAATGTATGGGGTGGGACTACTCTGTCTCCAGGAGATGCATCTCATCAATGTCTCTATCCCGCAGCAGGGTTGGGGTGATTTTCGAACCCGGTATCATTCCGTTCACACCTTTTGTTCTAGCGGGGGTGAGCATTTTGATTAGATCTGGAGTGATGTTCACCTACAGGCAGATTAAGACTTACAAATTGGGGCATTACATCTTTTTATATTGTACAATATAGAATAGAACCTATGTACTGGCTAATTTATATATTCCTCCTCCTGTCAATACTTAAATTTTTTTTAAAATTAATGGAGTTTGTTCTGGACAAACCAGGTTTGCAGGTTATTGTTATGGGAGACTTTAACATGGTCATGGACCGAAAGGCGGATAGGCTCCCCCAGGGAACACAGATGGGTGCTATAGTTGATGACCGACTGTCCCCATTTTTGGGAGAGGCTGGATTAATGGATATATGGAAAGTGCCAAATCCGAAATTCCGGCAGTATTTGTGTTTTAACAGGACAGACTCCACTCTTTCCAGAATTGATCTGATACTGGGAAATGAGGTAATACAAAATGTTAGTTATATGCCAAGAAGTCTATCGGATCACTCCCCGATGACCGTATCAGTAGAAGTAAGAGAGAATTATCGCCCCGGGGAGTGGAAAATAAGCCCCTTTTGGATAGAATTGATGGGCGACCCAGGTGAGGTGCTCACAGCTTTAAGTGAATTTGTAGACTTGAATAGAGAAACTGCTCCTGTGGGGGTAATTTTGGACATTTTGAAGGCCTTCCTTCATTGTATAATGATACAACAAGTGTCAAAAACAAAAAACGGATCAAGGACTGGGAAAGGATGGCTGGAGAAAGGGTGGCAACAATGGAAGAGCAATATGTGAGCAACCCGACCCCTGATACTCTCAGGGCTTGGTCAGAGGAACAACAGACTTATAGGACACTAATGGTTAGGAAGGCAGAGAATAAACTACTTTTTTAGAGGCAGGATACCTTTTGGGGAGGGGGAAGGGGAGGGGCGAATGCTGGCCCACCTGGTTTAAGGCAAACTTGCCCCCATCTATGGTCCCCGCGATTAGTAATGGAGTGGGCAGGGTTTCATCGCACACTCTGGAAATTGTAGATAAGTTCAAAGAATATTACGAGCATCTGTATACCGCTCGGCAAAGAAAAGATGGGGAGGAAGTGGACCTTTTTTTTTTTTTTTTAGGGGTCTGGCAATTCCGACCCTCTCTGAAACCTATAGGGATGCGTTGGACTCGCTTATAACAGTAGAGGTACTACAGTGGGCCACAAGGAAGATGGCTGGTCAGGAATCTCTAGGACCCGATGGCCTTCTGTATCAGAAGATATGGGAAGGTGTTACTGCCCGAGCTGCTGGGGATCTTAAACTTGTCAGCGACAGTGGGGGTGCTCCCTACATGTATGATGGAAATATAGCATAGTTGTGATGGACCCATTTCCTTATTGAATACAGATATAAAAATCCTGGCAAAGGTCTTGGTGGCTGGTTAAACAGGGTCATCCAGAAACTTGTCCACACTGATCAGTCGGGATTTATCCCTGGAAGATCTATTAGTATAAATATAAGACGCTTGTATTTGAATTTACAGATCGCGGGTGATGGGGATGGATTGAGGACTATTTTGTGTTTGGATGCCACCAAGGCCTTCGACAGCCTCGAATGGCAATAACTGTGGAGGGTCCTGGCCGAGTTCTAATTTGGTCCTTGCTTTATTAACTGGATAAAATTGCTATACAAAGTGCCAGAAGCAAACGTGAGCGTGAACAGTGAATACTCTGACAAATTTTGATTGCTGAGGGGAACGAGACAGGTGTGACCTATGTTCCCCCCTGCTCTTTACCCTCACAATGGAACCTCTGGCAGTGGTTCTCTGGTCCTCCCTGGAGGTAAGAGGATTTAACAGCGGAGTAGTGGAAGAAAACGTGACATTATACGCGGATGAACATCTACTATTTCTGGGTGACACGCAGACTTCCCTGTTGAGGGCAATGGAAATAATTACACATTTTGGCCTATTTTCCATACTTTCCATAAACTGGGAAAAATCGACATTATTACCAGTCGACCCCCTGGGGGATCCTTTGCCTGGGGAGGTTGCTCAAATTCAAATAGTGGACAAAATTAAATATTTGGGAATTAACATTACAAGAGACCCCAAACAGTATATCACAAATAATATTGTCCCACTTCTGGAAAAATTCAGAGGAAAAATCTAAATATGGAAACGTCACCCATTATCAGTAGCAGAATGATGTAACTTGATTAAAATGCTATGGATGCTACAGCTTTTGTATGCATTACATAATTCGCCAGTGTAGGTATACAAAAAGTGGTTCCAAAAGTTAGATGTTATCTTTAGAGAATTAATCTGGAAAGGTGGTCTGACAAGAATCTGCTTACATATCCTCCAATTCCAAAGGCAGGAAGGAGGGGTTGCACTTCCACACCCTCAGTTATTTCCTTGCGACAGTTACAGCATATGGGAGGGTGTAATGGGTTGTAAGGGGATATGTAGGGAGGGAAATGTTGCTACAAACCACTCCGCCTGGATTAATGGTGGAAGCCATGGAGGCGGGCTCTTTGTCTTCTAGGCTCTCCACAGTAAGCTTAATGGTGAGAGTATCAAATACAGTGAAGACACTGCTGGGGTATAAGGGATTCACAGTGTATACTAAACACATCCACCCGCAATGAGAGAATAGAAATCTGGGAGACATCCAGAAGGTGGGGACAACTAAGGAATGGGAAAGGTGTGGAATAAAGTCTATTAGCCATACACAATACCGAATAAATCCTTTTTTAGATACCTATAGGTTAGGCATGCTCTGGGGGAGCAGTTTAGAGAGGGGGGCGCTGAAACGAAGAGTTTGGGGTCATGCTACTGGGGTACAATGCGGGATAGCTATATTGTATGTCCTTGTTGTCTAGCTATCATAGTATTTGAAGTTTAATGTAAAAAAATGCATTTCATTTTTTTGGAGGGAATAAGTAACAGGATTGCATTCTCAGGCAGGAGTAAGTAATGACCAGTTTGTTTTTTTAGTACAGGTTTTCTTTAATCAAAATTGATTATGGTTGTGCGTTAAAATTGGTTGTTAACAACCCTAACGGTGTTTGGTACTTTTGTGATCGTACCTTTTCATTTTCTTGCATCTTTACTACAAAACCTAGGTTGCATTTTCTTGTTATGCTGTAAATTTTATTTTACTTGTATTGATTTTTTATTTTTTTTAAGTTTTTAATAGAAGTGAAGAATTCCTTGGTGTCTAAAGTGCCATCCAACTGGGTCACTGTAAGCAGGTATGTGTTTGATTTGCTATTGTATATATGTTGTTCCTGTTAAAGGATAAATTCACTGTTTAAAAAAAAAATCTAAATCAAATTTTGTTTGCAAGTTAAGTTTTTTATTTGTAGAAGTCTGGAAAGCATTCCACCTAAAAACAAGTGGAACATGCATGTAACATGTTCCCAAAGATGAACTTATCCTTTAAGATATGGTTACCATTCTCCCTGTATTGAGGGGTCTGTTTATGGCAAACAATTTTTCCCAGTGGGCAGAAGCACTAACATATTAGTCCCACTGCGCAGATGCAAACACAGAGTTGTGAATTCATTTGTGCCCTGATGCTCCATCTTGCGCACTTGTGGAAATATTGTATGGTTGGGCAGCGAGAGCCCCCATATTAGTTTGATGCCTGCACAGCTCCCACTGCTGCAATGGAAGAGCTGGAGAGAAGGAATGCCGGCCCGCAATTGCCGGTAATAGAATAACATCTACACAGTGCGACTACATTTTTACCTGGACGTTTCAAGGAGGGAGAGAAGTGAGTAAGCTCTAAGGGTGCATTCACACCTGAGTGACTTGGAAACGCATGCAGAAACCTGCTAATAACATTCCAAAACAATAAATAATTGTTTACTAATTGCACCCCAAAAGGGTAGCAGTGACACATTTTGTCACAGGAAAAAACGCATGTCTCCAAACGCGCTCGGCTCAGTGCCAAAAATGAGTACTTCAGCTCTGTTGCCACGTTTGTCGCGTGACAGGCAGCCTTTTCAAGTCAATGGGCTGTCGTGCCAAAAAGACTGTCTTGCCAAAATACGCAAAATGCATCACGTTGCATCGCTCGGGTGTGAATGCACCCCAACACTGGCAGCCCTCTTTTTTTTTTTCCGCTTTTTGAATCGTGAGCGTTTGCTGCACCAACATTCATATCCAATAACCCTGTCATAACAAGTAAGCACATGTTCATTTTATTGCCCTTTATTTAAATTTAAATGTGATCCAATTACCATAATCCAGTGGGAACAGTTACACAGCACATATTTATTCAAATGAGCATAATCCTTTTCACGTTCCTAAACAAGATTGTTTTGGGGGGGGGGGGGTACAGCATTTTATTTGTTCAGTTCATAAAAATGTCCTTATGTTCGCAAACTTGTATTATGTATTCCATGAAAGACATTCTCAGTGCTCTTCACCATAGTAACCTGCTGCTCTATTTATAAAAAGGGATATATGAATCAACCGAGCCTAAGTTCTCCATAATGGAGCTATTTTTTATTGCAATCCATTTATTCGAAGGTTTGGTGGAAGTTCAAGAAAATAAATAAAAAAATTTAGTCGAATTGTTCTCAGTGATTACATAACTGATTTCTTAGTAACCTTGATTTCTTCTTTTCTCTCTTCTCAGTACAAAGGCTGTCAGTCGCTTCCACTCTCCTTTTATTGTAGAACATTACAGACATCTGAATCGGCTTCGGGAGCAGTTAGTCCTTGACTGCAATACTGAATGGCTACGTTTTCTTGAGTGAGTTCTTCAAACAGTCTAAACATTTATAGACCGTTTGCTTGTAGTGCTGGATTGCTGTACCAGAGACTAACATCATTGGTCCAGCAACAGAATGGGAGAGTTATTACGCTCTGGCTTGATATACACCAATCTTAAGAATGAAATGGTCTTTTAACATAAAACATGTGCCATGAAATCTTGGTATTAGGAGCCAAGTGATGACATTTGGATTAGCTCAATACACAACATAGATCACTACCCTCATTTCTGTATTCTCTGCCAGCATAGTATGAAATGCAACTGGCTGAGGAGCTCGCGTAACTAATGTCTTTACTGTGGTAGGGCTGTCCAAAACGCGCCATCCTCATTGGCTGAGATGTGCCATTGGCTCCCGCTGCTGTCAATCAAAGGCGGGGAGCCAATGAGGAGAGAGACCTGGTGGGGCTGCGGCTTGGCTCGGGTGCCACCATAGCAAGCTGCTTGCTGTGGGGGCACAACAGGAGGGAGGGACCAGGAGTGCCGAAGACCTGAGAAGAGGAGGATCCGCTGCTCTGTGCAAAACCACTGCACAGGGCAGGTAAGTATAACATGTTTGTTTATTTTTTAACAAAAAAAAACTAGACTTTATCGCTTAGAACTGCGGGTCACAGGCTTTTATCAAAAGTGCCCGACTATGCCCACCTTTTCTGAGCTGCTCCATTTATCAAAGCTTCTTTAAATAAAAAATAATCTATGAATGGGGTAGGCGGACCTCTCAATCAACCACCCCTCCTCCATTTATAGATCCAGTTTCATTCATAGAAGTTGTAAAATGGCTTCTATGACTGGATTAGCTGGACACAAAGGGCAGGTATAGTCGGGCATTCTTAATGGGAGTCTGTGACAGCTCTCCTAAGTTCCCTAAATCCCCGCCACACCAGAAGGTTGCAGCCGTAGTTTATGGACAGAGGGGATGTCCCCTAACAGAAGAGGCATCAGCACAAGGGACACGACCTATTGATTCTAAGTTACTGTATGTCCCTCATGCTGTTTTACATCCCTTGTGTGTTTATTTTTTTTGGCTGTATTTAGGCTTTAAAAGATAAGTTCACTTTTGAGAACATGTTACACGTTCCACCCATTTTTAGGGTGTAATCCGTTCTCACCCTTGCAGCCGCTGCCCACTCTGCCTCTAGTTAAAGCAAGCGGGGGATCTTCTCCCCCACTTCCTGTCACTATTTAATCACTTCAGCCCCGGAATATTCTATCCCCTTCCTGACCAGAGCACTTTTTGCGATTTGGCACTGTGACTCTTTAACTGACAATTACGCGGTTGTGCGACGTTGCACCAAAATTTTTTTCCCCCATAAATAGAGCTTTCTTTTTGTGGTATTTGATCAACTCTGCGGTTTTTATTTTTTGCACTATAAACAAAAAAACGAGCAGCAATTTTGGAAAAAACACATTATTTTATTTTCTATAATGTCCCCCAAAAATATATAAAAAAAAAGATTTATTTTTCCTCAGTTTAGGCTGATATTTAATCTTCTACATATTTGCGATAAAAAATCGCAATAAGTGCATATTGATTGGTTTGCACAAAAGTTATAGCGTCTACAAAATAGGGGATAGATTTATAGCATTTTTATTATATATATATATTTTTTTTCCTAGTAGTGGCTGCGATTTTTATCGTGACTGCGATATTATGGCGGACATGTCAGACAATTTTGACATATTTTTGGGACCATTGGCATTAATACAGCAATCAGTGCGATTAAAAATGCATTCATTACTGTAAAAATGTCACGGGCAGTGAAGGGGTTAAGTGTGTCCTAGTTTGTGTTCTAACTGAAGGGGGATGGGGACTGTGCAGGGAAGATAACAGATTGCTGTTCATACTCTGTATGAACAGACGATATGTCACTTTTCCCCTCAGAGAACCGGAAACTGTGTGTTTACACACACAGTTCCAGGTTCTCCGTGTCTCTGTGGGAGCCTGGCGGTGATCGAGACCACCGGGCACTCGCATGGGCGAGCGGGGGGCGTGGCCACACAGCGGCTGGTAGGCATGTGGTTAAAAAAGAACTGCTCTGCCCACCCGGCTGCATCATTTATTCAAATTTCTGTGACTGGGAAACTACAAGTAGCAACAGCTTTTAGTTCTCAATGAACTATCATAGTGCTGTTAGTACTCCTGGTAGTTCATCGTCTCTTCCTGTCAATGTATATCTGCCTGCCCATACGAGGTACAAGCAGATAGATACACTGACAAGTCTGCCGGAGTCCTGCATGGCACCCGTGATCTGATGATTGCGGGTGCAATGCTTTGCAGACTAAAAGTAAAAAAATAATGCACATTTTTTTAACTGCAAAAGATGTGCATTTATTTTTAAAGGTGAACTTATCCTTGAAGGGGTAACCAAAGCCATTTTTTTTTTGTTTTGGATAGCATGTGAAAGGGTCGTAACCCCTTTTTAGGCTCTTACTGGTGTTCCTGTTAGGGGGGGCTCTCCCTCCCTTAGTTCTGGTGGCCACTGTAGCCAGCACTAAAAGGGGAAAAAAATCCGAAATATTGGGTTGTTACCAGATCACAAATAGCTGAAAAATTCTTCCAAACTGGATACTGGTTTTGGTGACAACTGTGTAAAAATTAAATTTTCTCTCTCTCTGTTGTGTGTTAGACAGGCAAAGGCAAGTCTCTTTAATGGGAGACGGGTGGCAATTAAAAACCTTTTCCAAAACCATTTCCTACTCTAAACAAAAATAATGTCTTGGCCTTATTTTTAAATACTTTTAGCATTTTTTTCAATATTTAATAGTCTGTTTACCCCCAGCCACCCATATAACAGAGCTGGGTCTGCTCATGTTCACACTGCATAAACTGAGGCGACACAGACCTGTCATCCCCCTGCTCTGCTTTGATCAGCGGAGGATCGGCTCACAGATCCCATGCTGATTGGAATAGAAGGTGCTCGTGTGAAAGGGTTCTTGGAAAGACAATGTATTTTGTTTATGTTAAACATCTTCTGGTACTTTGGAGATATAAGCAATGCCGGATTAAAGATTTGTGTTGGGGATGTAAAATCCGCTTGCATAAGGAGGTTAAAGCGGAACTAAACCCATAGATTTAATTTTTTCCCAAAATGATTACATTCATGGGATTCCGTCAATACCTGTCACAGTGGCTTTACACTCTCAACAAATCTGTCAAGCCGTTAAATGGCTGGTGGCATAACTGTTCATTTGTGCAGCACCACGGCAAACAGAGACTAAGATGGCAGCCTGTCTATGAAGGATAGGAGGGTTTCGTTTCACTTTTAACTGCAGGCCAAATCAAAGTACCGTATATACTCGAGTATAAGCCGAGATTTTCAGCCTCTTTTTTGAGGCTGAAAGTGCCCCCCTCGGCTTATACTCGAGTCATCGCTGTCTGCCCGCTCGATCAGCGTGTCGAGCAGACAGACAGCGGCCATTCTATTCAAAAGCCGTTCCTCCGGCTCCGCCTTCGCCTGTGATAGGCGGAACACTGAATTTCCCAGCAGCCTGTGTTCCGCCTATCACGGACATCGTATCATCCTCGTACTACGGACGAGGATGATACGAAGGCAGTGATAGGCGGAACACAGGCTGCTGGGAAATTCAGTGTTCCGCCTATCACAGGCGAAGGAGGAGGCGCGGCTTTTGAATTTTACAATGGCCGCCGAAGAGGGCACGGGACGGAGGCAAGGCACGGCACGGCACGGCACGGCACGGCACGGCACGGCACGGCACGGCACGGGACGGGACGGAGGCAAGGCAAGGCACGACACGACGGCAAGGCAAGGCACGGCACGGGACGGAACGGAGGCAAGGAGGCAAGGCACGGGACGGAGGCTCGGGACAAAGGTAGGCTGGACACACACACACACACACACACACACACACACACACACACACACACACACACACACACACACACACACACACACACACACACACACACACACACACACACACACACACACACACACACACACATACACACACACACACACACACACAGGGATGGGTGGATGGATGGAGACACACACAGGGATGGATGGATGGATGGAGACACACACACACAGGGATGGATGGATGGACGGACACACAGGGATGGACGGACACACAGGGATGGACGGACACACAGGGATGGACGGACACACAGGGATGGACGGACACACAGGGATGGACGGACACACAGGGATGGACGGACACACACACAGGGATGGACAGGCATGTCTCACCCTCGGCTTATACACGAGTCAATAAGTTTGCCAGTTTTTTGGGGGGTAAATTGGGGGCCTCGGCTTATATTCGGGTCGGCCTATACTCGAGTATATACGGTACTCTTAATCAGTGCTTCACAACATTTTTTCAGTCAAGGCACCCTTTAAAATTATGGACAGTCTCAAGGCACCCTTTAAAATTATGGACTCAAGGCACCCCATTCTGAAATATATAAAAGATTTCAAATAGTTTTACATAATGCGGCAGCATCGACATGTAGGACACCCAACATTCAAGATGATTTATTCTTTCAAAGCAAATACACTTATGCAAACTAGTACTGGCTAGTATTCCAATATTTCTCTTCTCCCTCAGCTTCTCTCCATCACTCAGCTAATGTGACCCCAGTATTGATGGAGAAGGGCAGGGGGTGGTCAAACAAGGAAGCTGTGCAGGCGATCAACGCTGATGACCTCACTGGTTATTAGGACATCGGTAGCTGGAAGGTTCAAATGGTGCACAATAAAAACCTGTGGCTTTGTGTAACTAAAAAGCAGGCTTGATCCACCTGTGTACATTTTTGGGCCAATTTTAGGCATTTTTCCAAGGCACCCTTGAAGAAACCTGAAGGCTGGTCTAAATATACGCAGTGTCTCAAAGTAATGTTAGAATCCAGCTGCTATTACCCACTGGCAAAAGCCCAAACTGATCCAGGCCTTTAGGTAACTCTAGGGTATCACTTTCTTGTATGGCTACCATGATAGCCAAAGGTGCAGGGGCAGACTGACCCATCGGGCACTGCCCAAGGGCCCAGAGGAGCCAGTAGAGGATCCCATCAAAGGCTCCTCGGAATGAAGCCAATGCCAGAAGAAGTTCCTGCACTGTGCTTCACTCAGCGGAGTGGAGTATCCTCGACCCAGTGAGGATTCCTGTCGGCTGCGCCTGCCTCTGCTCTCTGCCTACATTTCTGGCTCACCAGCGTTCAATGTTTTTGATTCATCGGGGGAAAAAAACGCTAATAAACGCTATTGCAAAAAAAAAAGACTCACTGCAAAGCTACTGGTGTTTTTATAAAGTTATTTTAATGCCCAGTGTGCATGGAGCCTTATAGTGTTTTTTTTAATTATCGGTGCTCCCTGCGGAAACCTGCTGCTGAAAACTGCTCTAATGCCCCATACACACTATTAGGTTTTATGCTGGGTTTTTCCTTCAGATTTACCAAAACCATATAATATGAGGTTAAACCTTAAGAGTTTAAATTGATATGCAATCAGGCAGGCTCTTGCACTACATGGTTTTGGTAAACCTGAACTCAGCAGAAGTTTCTACATCCTGCTACACAGCGCTAAAATATTATAATTATATAATATACAGTATTATATGAATGTAGTATTGCATTAAATTATGATTTATTTATTTTTATTTTTTTGGGACTAAATTCTCCTTCTAAATATTAACAATTACATGACAAATACATTTGTCATGTAATAAATATGTGACAGTTTAGATCTCCATATACACAAATACGGTCAGGGTTTACTCTATATAGCAACGGAAAAATAAAGCTTTAATTTCACTTGTACAATAGTTCTCTAACCCGTTCATATATCTCTGTTATCAGAACGTAGCCTTTGGACACTACTGGTTTACTGTTAAATTACCCTAGAGAAGTCAGTTGGTGGAGAGTAAAATTGGTTTTATTAATCAATTTGATAGATGCTTCTAGTGATGTCAGTAACCATAAGGGAATTATTGTACACTTTCAACATTCTTATTTACTGGTAAAACGGCTATGGCGTATTAAACAAGGTAAAATGCAATTCTAATTCTGTTGTTTACAGAGCTCTATGTAATGTTGCTTTATGTCTTCCTAATATTTTACAGCATGTATAAGGTATTTACCATTGTCCCTTGCCTAAACATACAGATTGTGTTGAAAATATACCTAGGATTCCTATTTACCAACAGCTATTTATATAATATTTTAGTTTATATCTCAAACTTATCAGCCACTGCATGTTGCAGTGGCAGTGCACGTTGAAAGTGTAAAGTCCCTTTAAGATGCATTTATTTTTCTGCATGGAATGTAAGCGTACGCTTTATTGTGATCTTTAGGCAAACATCGAAAAAATAATTCTGTATGTGTGTAGCTATGTATATTTATATAGTGTGCCATTGGGGGATGTCTAGCTCAGTGGTAGATGCCTTTTCAGTGAGTATGTAAGTGTGTGTGTGTGTGTGTGTGTGTGTGTGTGTGTGTGTGTGTGTGTATGTGTATATATATATATATATATATATATATATAGTGCCTTGCGAAAGTATTCGGCCCCCTTGAACTTTTCAACCTTTTGCCACATTTCAGGCTTCAAACATAAAGATATAAAAATGTAATTTTTTGTGAAGAATCGCCAACAAGTGGGACACAATTGTGAAGTGGAACGGAATCTATTGGATATTTTAAACTTTTTTAGCAAATAAAAAACAGAAAAGTGGTGCGTGCAAAATTATTCGGCCCCTTTACTTTCAGTGCAGCAAACTCACTCCAGAAGTTCAGCGAGGATCTCTGAATGATCCAATGTTGTCCTAAATGACTGATGGTGATAAATAGAATCCACCTGTGTGTAATCAAGTCTCTGTATAAATGCACCTGCTCTGTGATAGTCTCAGGGTTCTGTTGAAAGCGCAGAGAGCATCATGAAGACCAAGGAACACACCAGGCAGGTCCGTAATACTGTTGTGGAGCAGTTTAAAGCCGGATTTGGATACAAAAAGATTTCCCAAGCTTTAAACATCCCAAGGAGCACTGTGCAAGCGATCATTTTGAAATGGAAGGAGTATCAGACCACTGCAAATCTACCAAGACCTGGCCGTCCCTCTAAACTTTCAGCTTAGACAAGGAGAAGACTGATCAGAGATGCAGCCACGAGGCCCATGATCACTCTGGATGAACTGCAGAGAACTACAGCTGAGGTGGGAGAGTGTCCATAGGACAACAATTAGTCGTACACTGCACAAATCTGGCCTTTATGGAAGAGTGGCAAGAAGAAAGCCATTTCTCAAAGATATCCATAAAAAGTCTCGTCTAAAGTTTGCCACAAGCCACCTGGGAGACACACCAAACAAGTGGAAGAAGGTGCTCTGGTCAGATGAAACCAAAATCGAACTTTTTGCCCACAATGCAAAACGATATGTTTGGCGTAAAAGCAACACAGCTCATCACCCTCAACACACCATCCCCACTGTCAAACATGGTGGTGGCAGCATCATGGTTTGGGCCTGCTTTTCTTCAGCAGGGACAGGGAAGATGGTTAAAATTGAGGGGAAGATGGATGCAGCCAAATACAGGACCATTCTGGATGAAAACCTGTTGGAGTCTGCAAAAGACCTGAAACTGGGACGGAGATTTATCTTCCAACAAGACAATGATCCCAAACATACAGCAAAATCTACAAAGGAATGGTTCACAAATAAACGTATCCAGGTGTTAGAATGGCCAAGTCAAAGTCCAGACCTGAATCCAATCGAGAATCTGTGGAAAGAGCTGAAAACTGCTGTTCACAAACGCTCTCCATCCAACCTCACTGAGCTCGAGCTGTTTTGCAAGGAAGAATGGGCAAGAATTTCAGTTTCTCGATGTGCAAAACTGATAGAGACATACCCCAAGCGTCTTGCAGCTGTAATCGCAGCAAAAGGTGGCTCTACAAAGTATTAACGCAAGGGGGCCGAATAATTTTGCACGCCCCACTTTTCATTTTTTTATTAGTTAAAAAAGTTTCAAAAATCCAATAGATTTCGTTCCACTTCACAATTGTGTCCCACTTGTTGGTGATTCTTCACAAAAAATAAAAATGTTATATCTTTGTTTGAAGCCTGAAATGTGGCAAAAGGTTGAAAAGTTCAAGGGGGCCGAATACTTTCGCAAAGCACTGTGTGTGTGTGTGTGTGTGTGTATGTGTGTATATATATATATATATATATATATATATATATATATATATATATATATATATATATATATATATATATATATATAGGGTGCAGTGGATCAAAAAACTATCGGATCGTTCCTCAGATCAGAGTCATGTATCGGATTATTTTTCGGATCAGCAAATAATAATTGAATTTGCAAAAACCTGTGAAAATTCCACCACCATATAGTCCCCACTGTAATATCCACGTCATCTCCCCCACTGTAATTTCCACATCATCTCCCCCACTTTAATGGAGAGTATGGAGCATGGCTGGGTATGGCTGAGCATGGCTGGGTATTGCAGAGTATTGGCAGGGTATTGCAGACTATTGCCAGAGTATGGAGGGATGTGACTGCAATTGTCACAGAGCAGCGCTGTGGGCACTACAGGTCCAGCTCTCAGTGCTGCTGCCATCTGATCTCTCCCCTCCACTGTACAGATCACTACACAGAGGGGAGAGAGGAACCGGATTACAGATTGGTGATGATCCGTTGCACCCCTAATATATATATATATATATATATATATATATATATATATATATATATATATATATATATATATTAGGGCTGTGAAAATTTAAAGATGAATTCCCCGATTAATCGTTAATTTTTTTGATCGATCAAAATTCTTTTGACCAATACTTACCTCTCTGCCGACTTCCCGGGTCTTCAGGGAGTTCCGCCGGAGATCCGGGGACGTCACCAGACTCCTCCCCCCTTCCCCAAGTGCCTCCGTCTGCTAACAAAGGGAAGGGGGGAGGAGTCCGGTGACGTTGAAGTTTTTGATTGAACGTAACATGTACGGGGGAGGAGCTACACATGACGCCAGCCGCTGCTGCCACCCTACGGAACTAACATGATTGTCAGCTTTACATGCTGTGTTTTTATCATCTTTATGTGAGTAGTTTGACTTTGAACACACACATTTAATCTTATACTTAAGCGGTGAGCACTTAGATCTTTTCTTTCTACCCATGACCTGAGATTGTGAGAGAAGTTTATGGCCCGTGTTAACCCTTTTGATACCCGCATGCATGACCACCTGTTTGCACAGGGGTCCATGCCATAAGGTGAGAGGGATTAGTTAGACCGGAGGTGGAGGGATTGTCACGCTACTGTGGAAAAAAAAAATACTTATTTCAGTGCTGCAGTTTGAATTTAAAATGTTTGTGTGAACTGTGTAGTTAAGTCATGGATTGTGGAACCTAACTAGTGTCAGGTGATTGTATATAGTGTATACCACATTTACCACTGACTTATGCAGACTTGCAATGCAAGGAGATCAGCTAAAAGTATTTAAATCTGTATGTGCGTTATAATTAATCAAAATTAGTCGATTAATCGATTAAAAAAAATCGATTAATGGAACACAACATTTTTAATCAGTAACAACCCTAATATATATAATATATAATATATATATATATATATATATATATATATATATATATATATATTATAGATATTTATATAATAAAGTGTATATATTTTAGAAAAAATTTACAAATCTGTAAGCAAGCCACTGTACAGTTACGAGGGACAACGCTCTTCATCAGGCTTATCTGGCTATGTGTAACGTACTATCATGAAACGCATACCTTTATCCCAAAAAAAAGAGTGTGCCACCACAAACATGCAACCCAATTATCCTTACATACCGTATGAGGCTTGACATGCCATATGAGGATTGGCATGTGTGGAATCCATTAATTACTACTTTTTCTCTACTGGTGGGATGAATGAAATGATCACCTTTGAGTACCAAACTACATTGAATGCAATTCAAACAGGGAAAACATCCCTTTCTTTTTCTACCCAGAAATGTAATTTTTGTTTCATGTGTATCGGTCCTAAATTCAGATTTGACTAAGGAATCCTTTAGAGTCTTATTACGCCAATAGGCTCTCATGGGGACTTGTTGCAAAATGTCAATCTGAGGATAGGACTGTTTCAGAAGGGGCCAATGTTTTTTAATGATATTAAAAATCTTTTCACTTTTCAGTGCAAATCTCATCCTCTTGCTGAATTAACTAAACCCTATACCTACTATGTGAAAAAACAGATCCATTAATAAACATATAAATCAAAAGAACCTAGTCAAACAAGAATTTAACTATAGAGTACACTGAAGATGGGAGGGGAATGACATATATATACCGCATGAAACATAATATCTTAAACTGTAAACATCTAACATCCCACGCCCATCTCCAGATGCACATCACTATCAACAATAAAGTCCAAATAATTATCAAAAGTGCTACATCAGAACATTATTTTCACATGATCATCATCAAAGTAATATTCCCAATCTCAACTTCCATGTCGTTTCCATGAAATCTAGGGAAAAGAAGAATATGATCATATAATCCCAATCCATTGATTACAGAAATAGATACAAGTCATAGTCTCTATTCATACCATTAGGATGAAGAGACTGTAACTTATTAATCCACCATACCTCACTTTTCTTGAGTTTTAAAATTCGGTCGCCCCCTCTTTTATCCCTGGATGCTTCCTCTAATACCATGAAATGCAAATCAGAATCTTTATGTCCTCTTTCTAGGAAATGTCTTGATACCAGTAAAACCCGGCTGTTTATGTCTTATCGTGCTGCGATGTTAAATATTTTAAAAATCTTTTCACTGTAACTATGAAACTGAAAAACAAATGATAATCTTGGTCTCTCCTGTTTTCCTTTTCTCAGAGTGCAAATCGCATCCTCTTGCTGAATTCGAATCAGCTCCTGTGTAATCATCCTCTTTGGGTAACCTGGTTCCTTAAAGTTTTGGCACATCTCCTGTAGTCTTGTTTGCCATACTAACTCATTACTAACAATGTGCTTAACCCTTAGTAGTTGACTTCTCACAATCGATTTAAACACATAAGGTGGATGATAGCTGTTAAACAAAACAACAAACTGTATATCTGGGCTGAACCCGATTATGTCCCAAATATCTGGTTCAAGGAATTTTTTGTTGTTGAGAACACACATACCCATAATACTCCTGTTTGGGAGAAATTGCAGAAAAAAGATACTTCTTTGGAACTACATAGATTGACCTTGGCAGAATACCTCGGGTACAGAGAATTCCAAGGGGTCTACGGATGAAGTATGTCCCTACACTTTCCAGTGATAATGATGAATATAAAAATACCTTCATGCAGATTCTGAATAAGTGTTCTTTTGATTTGATGACCCTTACCATTTCATTTTTACGTAAGGAACTGATTTTACTATTGGAACAATTTTCTAAAGTCGAACAGGATTTGAAATCATTGTTGACAGCTGAGGCATTCACTAAATGTAAGGATTTGGTGGATGAAAATGTGACTAAACATTGCTCCAATTTGGAAATAACAAAGAGGAATAAATTTGATCGTGACATCGAATATTATGAGCGTAATCAAGTTTACAGATGGCCCCGTCTATACAACCGACGAGGTCGCTTGGACTATGGAAGCACTAGGAGGGATGTTTCGGATAATTCCTCCACTAACACAGGCACAGATTCCGCCTCAAATTTTTTACAGTCAGGTCGGAGAGGAGGCCCCCCCCTCCCCCTGGTTGCAAACCAGATCCCGACTCAGTAGAGATGAAGCAGGAGGTCTGGATGAGCAAAGGAGATCTAGTCCATAACATATCCAGATGGGTTTTATTGTCTTAGGAGGTAGGACTGATAAATTGCGGCCTCTCCTTTTGTCCCAAAAGCTATTTAAATCCTTTTTTACTTGATTAAGACCTTTATAGATTGTTTTGTAAAATAAGGTGGAAGGTGCACTTTATTCAAAGACCATTTACATATGGGAAACCATTGGAGGATGCATTGAATTGTAAGACCCAGTGGAAACCTTTTGTTAAGGAGCTCTCTCAAGTTGACTACAGGGATCATATACCGAACAACCTGTCACAGAAAGAAAGGTTTGCTTAGAAAAACTTAAGCAAATGTGATGATATAGTACTGAAACCAGCTGACAAAGGGGGCGCACAGTAGTGATCATGGATCCACAAATGTATGAAGATGAATTAAGTTGTCAGCTAAGTGATCATACGGTATATAAAAAGGTTACTACTGATCCCACATGGGGTATAAGGAAACAATTGGAGAACATTTTGAAACCTGCACTGAAGGATGGGTTGATCTCCCGGGACCTATTTGAATTCTTATTACCATCCCATACACGGATTACAGTCCTGCATATGTTGCCGAAAATACACAAGGACAGTCAATCTCCGCCAGGACGTTCCATAGTCTCGGGGAGAGACTCTATCTTTGTTCCAACGGCACAACTTCTTGGTAAAATTCTGCCCCCCCCATTGTGAAGAACACTAAATGTTACATTAGGGACACTAATGACTTTTTAACAAAAATCAGGGAAGAACCCATATGCCATGGTGACGAAATCTTAGTCACTTGGGATGTTACAAGTCTATATACATCTATCCCACATAAGGCAGGGATTGATGCTGCGATTGGACTTATTAGAAATAGTAATGAGTATTCTGATGCCCAAGTGACGCTATTTGAAGTTATTCCATGTTGTGTTGTGTAACAATTATTTTTTGTTTAAAGAACAATTTTACATGGACTCCAATGTTGCCCCGCCATACGCCTGCTCATTTATGAATGAATTTGAACACAGACACATCTTTATTAAGGAATTGTTTCAGAGGCATTGCGCCACCTGGTGGTGCTATATAGATAATGTCTTTGCAGTGTGGCGGGGCAACATTGAAACCTTTGATGAGATGTTGAATGGGTTCAGCCCAGATATACAGTTTAAAATCAACATTGGTGGTAATTCGATTCCTTTCCTGGATGCAAGGGTCTGTATTGACCAGGGTCGTATTAATTCTAAATTTGTATATTAAACCCACTGATAGGAATCAACGTATTGTTTAACTGCTATCATGCACCTTGTTTAAATCAATCGTGAGAAGTCAACTACTAAGGGTTAAGGGCATTGCTAGTAATGAGATAGTAAGGCAAATGAGACTACAGGAGATGTGCCAAAAATGTAAGGAACGAGGTTACCCAGAAAGGATGATTACACAGGAATTGATTAGAATTCAGAAAGAGGATGCGATTTGCACTCTGAGAAAACTAAAACAGGAGAGACCAAGATTATCATTTGTTTTTCAGTTTCATAGTTACAGTGAAAAGATTTTTAATATCATTAAAAAACATTGGCCCCTTCTGAAACGGTCCTATCCTCAGATTGACATTTTACAACAAGTCCCCATGAGAGCCTATTGGCGTAATAAGACTCTAAGGGATTCCTTAGTCAAATCTGAATTTAGGACCAATACACATGAAACAAAAATGACATTTCTGGGTAGAAAAAGAAAGGGATGTTTTCCCTGTTTTTGAATTGCATTCAATGCAGTTTGCTACTCAAAGGTGATCATTTCATTCATCCCACCAGTAGAGAAAAAGTAGTAATTAATGGATTCCACACATGCCAATCCTCATATGTGGTATATATCCTCACATGCCCTTGTAATTTGATATATATATAGATGAGACAAAAGATCAAGGATAGAACAGCCCAACATTGCAGCACGATAAGACTTAAACAGCTGGGTTTACCGGTATCAAGACATTGCCTAGAAAGGGGACATAAAGATTCTGATTTGCTTTCATGGTATTAGAGGAAGCATCCAGAGATAAAAGAGGGGGTGACAGAATTTTAAAACTCAAGAAAAGTGAGGTATGATGGATTAAGAAGTTACAGTCTCTTCGTTCTAATGGTATGAATAGAGACTATGACTTGTATCTATTTCTGTAATCAATGGGTTGGGATTTTATGATCATATTCTTATTTTCCCTAGATTTCATGGAAAGCTTATCACTCGCCTCCTCCTTGATTCAGTGTCTGGTCTTCTCTCCAGAGCACAACCACCAACAGTTATGGCTTTGACCTGAAATGCAGGTGCAACAGCCATTCAGCAGACAGCACCATCTAAAGGGCTAGGTGATGAGTTGCTCGTTACACCTAAACTGAGCACCCTACCTGTCTGTGGTGTCTCCAACAACCTTGGTGCTTCTGTGTTCATGTGTCTCCTTTGATTCCAGTGACCCGAGTGCTCCTATGTTTTCAGTGACCTTGAGTATCTCCGGTGACCCCTGTTTTTTTTATTTTTATTAATAATCAGATGGTAGCAGAGATCTCTGTAAATTGGGTTTACATTGAAAACAAAGCAAGGAGTGACCCCCTTGAGTCCAACCTGATTATGTCATACACATGTCTCCATCCCCATGTATATATGTGGAAAAAAGGGAGGGTTGAAATTGAGCCCTTTTTTTATAAACCTGGGTCAATATAGGAACCCAAATGTACAGCTAATATTTATCTGGAAACATTCCTGGTATACTAAGATCAGCAATTGCGAGGCCCATGAAATGTTAAGCAGTTACAATTAAACCGATGATTCACTGCATATGCTGCAAATACGCAGTGGGTCCTCTGGTTAAATTACATTTTTAATGTCTTCAACATTTACCTGCTTATGGAAGTTACAAACCTATTATCAATGTAAGCAATGGCAGAATGTGAATGGGGTCCAACACCGATTAAATGAGAGAACCACAGTGGGGGTTCCCAGCAGTTAGCTGTGGGAAGCAGCCCCATTGAAAGCAATGGTAGGGTACAAGCTCCTTCAGTTAATTGCTGTCTGCGTCTAGACCCAATCACTGGCAGGTTATCATTGCATGAGTGCTTATATGTTAGTGGCCACAATTAGCTGCAGGAACCAGCAGAATCCCATTGCTTTCAATTGGGATGCCCTCCACAGCTAATCTCTAAAGCCCCATACACACTATCAGATTTTCTGCTGATTTTTTTCCTTCAGATTTACCAAAACCATATAATATGAGGTCAATCCTTAGGAGTTTCAATTTGTATGTAATCAGGCAGGACCTTGCACTACATAGTTTTGGTAAATATGAAGGAAAAAATCTGCAGAAAATCTGATAGTGTGTATGGGGCTTAAGAACCCTTCTCCCCCCCTGGGATTCTTGCATGTAGTTTGTGACGGGCCTATTTGCAGGTTTGAATGAAACCTTATAAATCAGGTGAGCCTAAATCCAGGCTCTTTTTGCGACCAGGTGCCCAAGGGATTTTAAAACAATTTTGTACTTGCTAAACAATGCTTTTAGAAACAAGAAGCAGACCCATAGACTGTTATACTGTATATCCACTGTTGAACTTACGTTTTTTTTCCATATGACGTTATAGAAAAATGCACGAATGCTTTGCTTTGGCAGGTATTAATTTCCTGCTACATGTGATCTTTCATTTCCTGGCATTAACTTGGTTACCATAACATACATTTTGTAGTAGTCTTACCTGTACACGATTCAAGTTTCTAATTAGTGTTTTATTTATAGCAAATTTGGAGAACATTATCATTCAGTGTCTAAAGCTGTTAATCACCTAGCAACTGCTGACTGCATTTTCTCTCTGGCGGAAGTAGCAAAACAAGGCGGTTATTGCAGGTAAATCAGTTTAGTGTCTGCATGTTCATTTTTGTATATTTTTGTATATTTAATATAATGTACTTTACAAAACAAACTGAGGGGAAAAAAAAGTGAGGGGATCACCCACAGCATTTGGATTTAAAATGTTTAAAAATTAGTTTCTGTAGAAAATTACAATAACCATAATTAAAGTACACAAGTTAAAATTGAAAATTAAACCCTATAGAGCTGACATTTAGTTTGCTAACAATAAATTAAAAATTTCTGTGAATTTGTTTTTATAAACGCGCTGTTTTCAAATTTTTTATCTTTTTTTTATTCTTTTTATTTTTTTGCATCATTGTGTTGATCATCTCCAGAATTTTCTCCTATCTATGCATGCATCAACCCCAGTGTCAATGGCACCACACTGCTTCAGCTTCCTGATGGTGACCATGATGGATCTTGCCTGTGCAATGAGTATCGACATGGGTCCTTATAGTCTCCACATTTGCTTGAACGATCTATAGTCTCCACCAGGGGTGCATGGGTACCTTCATGGTAGGATTACCAGGTGTTCTTTTAATAAAAGCTGCAGATTTAAAAAAACTTTTTTTTTTTTTTAAATCGCAGTAGCACATTAAATGTTGTATGGACTTTGAGTTTAAAACAACTTTAGGATGTATACAGGGAATAGAGCCGACCTGCCAAGTGCTCCTGTTTTTCATTCAATAATTATTGTATTAAAGTGATTTTCTATAGCCCCTTGTTTTAATAATTTGGTGATCTTGTTATGTGGGTCTCTTGCATACAGAAAACCATAAAAATGGAACCAATACCACAATGTTTCTCCCAAAAACAAATTTGAAATAAACCTACTTTGGGATTTTGAATGTCATTGGTATAATACAAGACATACCCCAATAATAATCAAAGCTCAAACGTCAAGGAGTGTACTCCCAGTGACCCTGTGAGGTCTTCATTGAATTCTGGGCACAAGAGAATCTAGAGAATTCAGGATAAGGAAAACACATCATGAAAACAATAGAAGTGATTGCTAACCGTCTTCTGAAAATGCTAAGTTGTGACTCTCTGGTTTTTGGTATTTAACTCATTTGCAAGCAAGAGCTAAATAAAAGTCAAGTCTGATTTCCTCACATCGGTACTTGTTCCATGCCAGTAATTTTTAAAGTATTAAAGCCAAAGCTTTAGCACAACATTCAAACAATGCCTTTGGATTTCACTCATGACGTGCTTCCTTGAAGATAAATTGAGTGATGTTTTCTGATGAGTAGCTCAGGGATTTGTTTCACTTGTTGCCTAGTAGAACTGCAATTCTTAGTATACTAGCCCAACTTCAAGTTTCCAGCAAAGTAAAAAAAAAAAAATAATAATTTACAATGCAATAGTTGCAATACTCACCTTATCTTCATGTTCCCTGCAAACTCATCAAATTTCAATCCTGTGCCGGTGCTCTTTAAGGTTAAATGACACCCATTCACCTCACTTCATGTGAGCCCTGTGTATTAGATGCTTATCTCTGGGGGAAGTGATGTTTCATTAGGTTGCCCTGAGCTTACAAGAGAATGCTGTAGAAAGTGGCACCAGTGTGCCGCAGTTCAAGACCTTCACACTGTCAGAGAAGGAAGAAGAGGCGGTAACTACCGTAGCAAAGACCAAATACAAATATTTTTAAAGAGTTATTAAACTCAAAAGCATTTATTATATTGCAGCTTTCCAAGTCTACATTGCGGTGGCTACATTAGTTTTATTTTTTAGCCTTTAATTCTCTTATTTTCTCCTGGTGATCTGCCCAGTAAGTCTGTTTTTTTTTTGTTTTTTTTTTGCTGTAACTGGTTATAAAGTGTGCGCTGGAGTTTAGCTTGTTAGTGTATATAAATCTGCTAGTACATCTAACGCTCCCCCCCCCAATTAACTATGCTGCTGCCCAAAGAGTGCTCCTGTGATCCTTCATCTAGAGTGGGGGACACTCTATTACAGGAGCTGCATTACTGTCAAGATCACCAGATGAAAACAGAGGGGAGAAAGGTCTAAAAAGAAAACGAAATGCACCCACAACATCTAAGAATTGGTAAGCTGCAATAGATTATATTTTTGATTTTGGGTTTAATACCATTTTAAGAAAAATTAGGAACCTGAAGTTTGGATTTATACTTTGTGTGCAGCTCAAGCTGGTGCATAAAATGGACAAGCCTCAAATGAGCAACCATTTTAGTTCAGCTAGTATAATTGCCTGAGCATTTACTCACAAGTTCTTAAGGTTGAAATCTTACTTGGACACAAACTCACCCAAGCTTTACCACATATTTATAGGATAATGAGCTGAATAACGGTGCTCAGGCCATTGTGTCCGATACATCAAAATTGCAAAAAGAATGCTGGCAACTCGATTGCGTCTTCTTAAATCTTTATTGAGCACAGACAGCAGTGCGACATCAAAACGCTAACATGTTTTGGCAAAAGCCTTCCTCAATGCTATGAGGAAGGCTTTTGCCGAAACATGTTTGCGTTTTGATGTCACACTGCTGTCTGTGCTCTGTAAATCCATTCGAAACACCAAAAATGTATTCATGTATATAGAGCAGGAACTCCAAATGCAAGTATGGTTTCAAAATTGCAAAGACTTCCGGCAACTCCATTGTGTCTTCTTAAATCTTTATTGAGCACAGACAGCAGTGCGACATCAAAACGCTAACATGTTTTGGCAAAAGCCTTCCTCAATGTGAGGAAGGCTTTTGCCGAAACATGTTAGCGTTTTGATGTCACACTGCTGTCTGTGCTCAATAAAGATTTAAGAAGACACAATGGAGTTGCCGGAAGTCTTTGCAATTTTGAAACCATACTTGCATTTGGAGTTCCTGCTCTATATACATGAATACATTTTTGGTGTTTCGAATGGATTTACAGAATAAAAAGGGCTCTGGGTGGGTGTTACCAATGTTGTGATGCCTAACCAAGCTAGCAGAGTGGTAGCATGAACTCTGAAGAACTTTAAAACAGCCTACATTTATAGTGCAGCAGGTGTGGATCTTTAGCAGGCAAAAAGATTTGTTTTTGAAAGTTTCCCTAAAAGTTTTATGACCCTGCACAAGCAATGACATCTGTATTCTGATTGGTTGCTTCAGGCAATGCTGACATTTTTCTAATTTTTTTGATAAGTCAAGTTGCATTACCTAATCAAAATGTGCAAGAACTGTGAGACACTTTATCTTAACAAAATAGCATGTAATTCTTAGTATAAATGTGTTTCCAGGCCTACGGTTCATGACCAGGGATGTGAAATAGTCATTAAAAACGGTAGACATCCAGTAATTGACTTACTTCTTGAAGAACAAAACCAGTACGTTCCGAACAGTACCAGCCTCTCGGTAGGTAAAGCTCCAAAAGAAAGCATTTTGTAGTCGTATGCATCGATTAATATAAATGTTGCAAACTCACCAGTAAGTCTTGCATTACTGATGCTGATATGTACAAAGGTAATAACAAATTGCATGAAATTTCTTTTCGAGTATCCAATCATGTGAAAGCCAAATTCCTTTTATTTCATCTACACATGATTGGGTATTCAAATAGAAAACATTTACAATTTATTAAGAATCTCAACTGTGTCAAGTAAATCAGTTTTGTGGTTGGGGCGCAAATTGCCCAATTTCATTATTTATTTTTAATTCATTTTTCCAGTTAGTAACAAGTATAGCAGTTACAGGGAGAGCTGTGCAAAACATCACAAGGCATGACATTAGACAATAATGTGACGACATCTTTAGATGTTATCCATACCGTTGAAGAAAAATGTCAGCTGTAAAAAAATTTCTTTGTAGAAAGTGACATGGCAAAAATGATCACAGTAAAGCATCTTTGTTGTTTTTGCCATGACATGCACTGTTGCTTTGTGCTATTAAATGAAATTGTTCATATTAAGGGCTAAGTTCACCTTTTTAGAAAAAATAAATAAATCAACCTATTTTTGCAGCAAAAAAAGTGCATTATCTTTTTAAATTCTTTTTTTTTATTTTATTTTTTTATGATGAGACTGCAGAGCATTGCACCCACAATCAGTAGATCAATATAAGGCTCCTGCAGGCACTGCGTCCAGCTTGCCTGCTTATACCTCCATGTGGACAGACGGCAACAAATCTGGAGAAAGCGTTGGCTACTCATTAGCGCCCTCACAGCTCATTTAGAGCTACAAGCTATTTGCCTTTCACCCAATAAAGTGCAGCACTGCTTTAAACATAAACCTATGTAAATCAACAATTGGACAGAAAGGTGTCCAGCGTGCTGGAAAATGTGTAAATTATCTAATTACTACGTTTCAAGCTAAAATGTCTTAATTCCCACCTCTTGTACAAATAAACATGTGCTGTGCTTGTACTTATTAAAAAGTCTGATTCATATTTTACTCAGTGCGAAAAAAACAACCAAAATACATTTTTAATGTTGTTTCAAAATCAATACCTAATAAATAAATCCAACTCTAGTGCTCATAACAGAATAAATGCTCGGTAATGTAAAACTTCACCCTTTGTACTTATTATGCGCTCACCTCTGTTGTCGACCAATGCATTGTTTATAGATCAAATATGTGCCTTCCTCTTTAAAGCGGAGTTCCACCCAAAAATGGAACTTCCACTTTAAGGTAGGTGACCCCCTGACATGCCACATTTGGCATGTCATTTTTTTTGGGGGGGGGGGTGGGGGGAGCAGATAACCTCTTTTTAGAGGGTCCTAACTCTTCCTCCTGGCGCACCACGGCACCAGTGGGGAGATCACTTCTCCCCCTCCCTCTCAGCAATCATCTGGGACACGTCACTAGTCTCAGATGATTGCCTGGGCCCGTTGCGGCGCAGCTCGTGCATGTGCAGTGGGTGCCTGGCTGTGAAGTCACAGCCGGGCACTCACAGTTACAATGGCAGCGCCGCAGAGAGGAGGGGGCGACAAGTGGGGCATTATCTATCCCCCCCCCCCCGCCGCATTGCTGGACCCTGGGACAGGTAAGTGTTCGATTTATGAAAAGTCAGCAGCTGCAGTATTTGTAGCTGCTAACTTTTTTTATTTTTTTAAGCTTTAAGAAATCCCTTTTCCCTCCAATTCCACTGTCCACCTTGTAGCACAATTAGGCAACTCTTTCCCTTTAAATGGGTAAAAGCTCCAAAGTCCATTTTATAGTAATCCGCTAGTAATCTAGCTCAAAGTAAACACATAAGGATCATAGTACTTTCGGTATCACATTTTTCATTATTAAAAAAACATAAATAAACATATGTCTGTCCACTAATTTGGTGCATTGCAATATTCGAAAATACATGTCCCCTTAAGAACTCTGTGTTCCATGAGCAGCATCGCTCAAGCTGGTACCTGTTCACTTCCTGTACTTGTGTAATGACATCTCTGGCCCTACCCTTGGATGTGTTACGTCATTAAACATGCAACAGAAAAAAAAGTGCACTATTATTTTCTGATGAGCCTGCACCTATGATCAGTGAATTTGGGGGGCAGACCTGGAGCATGTTACACTCTAAATATAAGTGTAAACCTTCAAGGTTTTTCACCTCAATGCATTCATTCTATGCATTGAGGTGAAAAACCTGTAATGCTGCTGCCCCCCCCCCAAGCCCCCATTTTAATTACTTGTATCCCCTCTATCTCATACCAGTGACAAGCACAGTAGTAAAAGCTGGTGTCTCGGGTCCTGATTCGATGGATTGATAGCAGCACAGCCATTGGCTCCCGCTGCTGTCAGTCAAATCCAATAATGCGGGGGCTGAGTCCAGCATTCGTGTCTATGGACGCAAATGCTGGACTCAGGAGCATGCCCGCAAGGTAACCGCCCAGCTGAGCGCTTCTCCTAGGGTGTTATCTGATGTGGGGAGGAACCGTGAGAGCCGCCGAGGGACTCTCAAAGAGGATGTTCTGTGCAAAACGAGCTGCACAGTGGAGGTAAGTGTGACATGTTTGTTATTTTAAACAAATAAAAAATGAACCTTTAGTATCACTATAACTTCTTCTTTAATGTTGGATATGCAGTATGTACCTACTTTTAACTGGGGTATTACCTGATACCACATCTTTTGTACAAACTTATATTAGTCTCCCTTTCTGACTTTATCATACTTCACTGATAATGTTGTTTTCACATGGCCCGGGTTTGGTCCCTGGAAACGGGCCATGCGATGAAGGGGTTGTCGTCGGGCCATACGATGAAGGGGTTGTCGCCAGGCCATACGATGAAGGGGTTGTCGCCAGGCCATACGATGAAGGGGTTGTCGCCAGGCCATACGATGAAGGGGTTGTCGCCGGGCCATACGATGAAGGGGTTGTCGCCGGGCCATACGAGGAAGGGGTTGTCGTCGGGGCCATACGATGAAGGGGTTGTCGTCAGGCCATACGATGAAGGGGTTGTCGCCAGGCCATGCGATGAAGGGGTTGTCGTCAGGCGGGTTGTCGTTCAGGCTGTTTTACAAATCAGTGGCTCTGGCTGAACGTACTTCCTGCCAGCTAAAAGCATCCATGTCACCTTCCTGCAGCTGCTACATTATAGAACCCACAGTAGGACTAAACCTAGAACTGGTTGCAGGTTTAGGCATCTAAAAAAGTTATCCTTTATGTATGTAAATGTAATTTTACTAAAATGACAGTATCTAAACGAAGGTGGAGCTGCATCTTTTTTGAAGTCATATTAAACCCAAAACAAAAAATGTAATGTATTGTATTGCATCCTACCAATCATTTGATGTGATGGCTGCATTAGTTTTCTTTGTCAGGCTTTTTTTCCCTCTGTTTTCACCTGGTGATCTGACCAGTAACATACCTCCTGTATTAGCGAGACACAACCCTGGAGGAATGAGCATAGGAGGCACAGAAGAGAGCAGCATTGTCGGCCTGGGAGAAGGTAGTGTTAAATGTGTTAGCAGATTTAGATACACTAACAAATTGAAGCCAAACTACAGCTCACATTGCAGTTACAGCAAACAGTTTTTTTCCTTTTGGGATAAAGGGGTTTTACATTAACCACTTTACGTCCATGCTATACCTAAATGATGGCTATAGCACAGGCTACCAGTGCCTGGAGGGCATCAATAGACCACCTCCCATGAGCGTGCTGCTCTCCGGCTACGTTCTGTGATCGCAAAGTCCGTTGGACTCAGCTGATCACAGAACAGGGTTAAAGGCCAATTACAGCGTGATCAGCCGTCAGCAACAGTAAACAGAAGCCGGTTATCGCCTTTTTTTTTTTACTCTCACTATCAGCACGACGAGAAAAGAATAATGCCGGTAACCGACTTCTGTTACAGGGTCATCGGTCTCTGCCTCGGTGCCTACCAATGCTGCTGATTAGTACCACCTATCAGTGCCAACTAGTGCTGCTAATCAGTGCCAAACAGTGCCTCATCATCAATGTCACTTATTGTGCCACCTATAAGTGCCCGTCAGTGGTCCCTATCAGTGCCGCTTCATTAGTGCCCTCCAGTGCTGCCTCATTAGTGCCTATCAGTGCAGCCTCATCAGTGACCATCATTACCACCTCATCAGTGCAGCCTCATCAGCGCACAAAATTTTATAACAAAGTATGAAAAAATAAATGTTCCTTCAACATTTTCGTGTTTTTTTTGTTTAATAAAAAAAAAAACAAGTGGTGATTAAATACCCTCAAAAGAAAGCTCTATTTGTGTGAAAAAAAAAATGATACACATTTAGTTTGGGTACAGTGTTGCATGACCACGCAATTGTAATTCAAAGTACAACAGAGCTGAAAGCTGAAAATTGGCCTGGGCAGGAAGGGGGTATAAGTGCCCAGTAAGCAAGTGGTTAATAAATAAAAACTGATTGTTATAAGCACCCTCGTCAGTGGTAAATAGTTTGTCTCAGTTCTCTAAGTGATACATTTGTAGGACAACTTGTTCTGTTTAAAAGCAATAGACTTAGCTACTATGTAACTTATACTGGCCATACACACACAGAATCTCAGCCGTTTGCAGACTAAACGATTATTCGTCAGCCAAAAGCGAATTGGCCACTAACTGACAGAATAAAGTAATTTTCCATGATCATAGTGACTGTTGGATAACAATAAAAACATATATAAATTATACAAGACGAATTTTCCTTATCAGCGGAGACAGACAGAGAGGGAGATGACGGGCAGGAAGGAGGGGGGGGGGGGGTAGAGCGGGGAGCAGGCAGTGCCTGACAGAGGGACGCACTTTGACCATGGTGATCAGGGCAAAGCAGCCCTGGTTATTGTGGTCTGTTTAGAGAGGGCATAGAGGAAGTGGCATATTCAGGGTCTTTTTTTGTTTTGTTTTTTTACAGTTTAGAGGGGGTAGATTATACAGCACAAGCACTGTGCTGTTTAATATGCTTTAAGGGACCAGGATTTTAATTTATTTTTGGGTTAAGAAACACTTTAAAATATTTCAAAAGTGACAGACTGGTGCTATGCATTAAACAACATAGTAACTACACAAATAGTATTTACTAACAAGTTCATTTTAGAGCAACCTCCTACAAGTCCAAGGAACACCATGGTCTGTCCATCCATTTCTGAGATTTTGATGCGGCACATAGCACCTTAAATTGTATTTTTGAAAGTGATGGTATGTATTTTACCATGCAAGAGGCCATGTCACTTTAACATCTAAATGTCAGTGGTGTGTTATCACAGTCAAGAAGCTTGCCTAGCATAGATATACTCAATAATACTTTGAGGTTATTTAAAGCAAGCTTTGGTAAATGCGTTATCTGACATAATAGACTGACTTTATCGTTGTCTGTAAAGTGCAAACTTGCCATTTATGTGTTTCTATTTCCATATTCATGTAGGCTTCCTGTAGAAAGCTGTTGCTATGGAGAGGAGCAGCCTACATTTTTAATGCTTCACTTACTTTTTAGTAAGGTTTGCAAAGTACTTCATTTTTTTTAAAAATCAGTTTTTAATGTAAAAAAAGTTTGGAATAACTTGCCTCATTATGTGCACTCGGTAGTAATTTTCCATTGAAGCATTATCAACATTTAAATGTAAAGTATATACTCTGTTAAAAAAAAAAAGTTGCTAGGCCTACATTCGCAGGAGCTATCTTTAAAAGAAAACCTGTCAGTCTAAAAATGTGGTAGCTGTCATTGCTGGTTTTGCCTTTTGAAAGTGTATAAGTGTTGTGCTGCAGTTTTATCATTTCTTATGTACATTTTTGACTCTGGAACAAGCTTGTTTTTGGGAAGTGAGAAAAAAATTGAGAAAGTCCTGGAGCAATGCCTGTCCCCATATTTTACAGTGCATTCGGAAAGTATTCACAACGCTTCACTTTTTCCACATTTTGTTATGTTACAGCCTTATTCCAAAATGAAATACATTTATTGTTTTCCTACAAAATTCTACAAACAATACCCCATAATGACAATGTGAACAAAGTTTGTTTGAAATCATTGCAAATTCTTATTAAAAAACAAAATAAACCCATGTACATAAGTATTCACAGCCTTTGCTCAATACTTTGTTGAAGCACCTTTGGCACCAAATACAGCCTCAAGTCTATTTGAGTATGGTGCTGCAAGCTTGGCACATCTATTTTTGGGCAGTTTCTCCCATTCTTTTTTGCAGAACCCCTCAAGCTTCATAAGGGTGGATAGGGTGCATCGATGCACAGCCATTTCCAGATCTCTCCACGGAAGTTCAATCGGGTTAAAGTCTGGGCTCTAGCTGGGCCAATCGAGGACATTCACAGAGTTGTCCCATAGCAACTTCTTTGTTATCTTGGCTTTGTGCTTAGATTCATTGTCCTTTTGGAAGATAAACCTTCTCCCCAGTCTGAGGTACAGAGCTCTCTGCAACAGGTTTTCATCAAGGATGTCTCTGTACGTTGCTGCATTCCTCTTTCCCCCCATCCTAACTAGTCTCTCAGCTCCTGCTGCTAAAAAAAAATCTCCCACAGCATGGTGCTGCCACCACCATGCTTTACTGTAGGGATGGTTTTGGCCAGGCAATGCCTGGTTTCTTCCAGACATGCTTGCCACTCAGGCCAAAGGGTTCAATCTTTGTTTCATCAGACCAGAGAATTGTGTTTCTCATGGTCTGAGAGTCCAGAAGGGCTGTCATGTGCCTTTTACTGAGGAGTGGCCACTCTACCGTACAGGCCTGATTGGTGGAGTGCTGCAGAAATGGTTGTTGTTCTGGAAGGTTCTCCACACTCCATAGAGAAACACTGTAGCTCTGTCAGAGTGACCATGTGGTTTTTGGTCACCTCCCTGACTAAGGCCCTTCTCCCTCTGATTGCTAAGTTTCGCCTGGTGGCCTGTTCTAGGAAGAGTCCTGGTGGTCCCAAACATCCTTCATTTATGGATGATGAAGGCCACTGTGCCCATTGGGACCTTCAATGCTTCAGAAATGTTTCTGTACCCTTGCCCTGTCTGTGCCTTGATGCAATCCTGTCTAGGTGGTCTACAGACAATTCCTTGGACTTCATGGCTTCGTTTGTGCACTGACATGCACTGTTAACTGTGGGACCTTATATAGACAGGTGTGTGCCTTTTCAAATCCTGTCCAATCAACTGAATTTACAACAGGTGGACTCCAAGTTGTAGAAACATCTTAAGGATGGTCAGTGGAAAAAGGATGCACCTGAGCCCAATATTGAGTGTCACGGTAAAGGCTGTGAATACTTATGTACATGTGATTTTTTTCTTTTATGAATTTTTAAAGATTTCAAGCAAACTTTTTTCACGTTGTCATTATGGTCTATTGTTTGTAGCATTTTGAGGAAAATAATTAATTTAATCCATTTTGGAATAAGGGTGTAACTTAACAAAATGTAGAAAAAGTGAAGCGATGTGATTACTTTGCTCATGCACTGTATATCATGCTTAGTTTCCTTTTTAAGCAGATAGCAAAAATGTACAATACCTGGTTTGGGAGATCAGTAAAAAAATGAAGTAAAAAACAGTCGTGCACTTAACACTTAGCAGGGTGGAATTCACAAGATCTGTATACAGAATATACATATGCTGTGGCCGGTGGCAGAGCTAGAGGAGCCAGCAGTGAGAGCTGTCAAAATTCTAGCTAATGGCGATGAGAATTCTTAAAGGGGTTTCGTTGGAGCTGTGGATTATCAGCATGCACACTGTGTTTGATCCAGTATAGAGGTCCTTCCAGATAGTGGGGCTCTGCTGAACCCTGGGGCTTCTGCTAAGTATAATTCCAAAGCACTACTGTTTTAGACATCTATTTTTTATTGATCCATGCAGGATGTTATACATGTTTGCTATCTGCTGTATCTAGTGACTTCACGCTGCTGGCTTCAGAATTACTAGTTCTCTGTTTATTTTTTGGGGGTTTTTTTTTTTTTTTTTTTACTAAGTTCCTTTTGAAGCTAATCCTAAACTTTCTCTGAAAATTCAGACACTTTTCTATACAGTTGCTAGAACATACATTTTAAAAGAGGCAAAGACCTACTTTTCTTTATAATACAGTGTTTTGCAGGCATTTTTAATAACTGTTTCTTGTGACACGCTTTTGCTTTTAATATTATTAGAATGTAACTAAGCTCAAGAACAAAAATGGTTTTTATATTACAGCATACAAATCCTTAGATGTGGTGGCTGCGTTCATTTCAATTTTTCTGTGTAAATATTTTCATCAAGTACAGAAAATACCTGTTGAACTAAGCAACTTATTTACTCCCTTGTTATCTCTAGCCTTGACTATTGTAACACCCTCCTCATTGGCCTGCCTCTCCATAGGCTCTCCCTTCTTCAGTCTAACATGAATGCCGCTGCCAGACTCATCCACCTTACCAACCATTCAGTGTCTGCCACTCCTCTCTGCCAAACCCCTCGACTGGCTTCCCATTAGCCAATGGATACAATTCAAAACCCTAACAATAACATATAAAGCCATTTACAACTCTGCCCTGAGCTACATCACCAATCTTATCTCCAAATATCACCCAAACCATCCTCTCTGCCCCTCCCATGACCTCCTGCCCTCTAGCTCCCTTGTCTCCTCCTTCCACACTCATCTCCAGGACCTCTCCAGACCCTTTACCATCCTCCTGGAACTCACTATTCCAATCTGTCCAGCTATCTCCTACTCTGTCCACTTTAAGGTGATCCCTGAAGACTTATCTCTTCAGGGAATACTATTCTGCCTTCAGCTAATAGTGGAATCTTGTATTTCTCCAATTAGTTCATCCCTCACAGTTATTACCCTTTGTTCCTCCAGCCCCTCCCTATTAGATTGTAAGCTCACAGGGCCCTCCTAACCCACTTGTATTGAATTGTACAGTCACTCTATTGTCTCCCTTTATATTGTAAAGCGTTGCACAAACTGTTGGCACTATATAAATCCTGTGTAATAATCTCACCAGAAATGCAGTGGCCTTGCCACTACCTATGATTTTCCCCAGAATAAGAAAACAATGTCACCTTATTTATGTGACTACTAATTCCATCATCCCCCATGTAATTTAAATGAACACGGTCAGATGTGTTTGAAATCCAGCCTGGGTAGCAACCATGGCTGTTCCCATAGATTCCATGAAGGACAGAGCATAGCCACACAGGCACAGGAGCTGTGTAACTTGTAAGAAGATCAGGTGAAAATAAAGGGAAAAAAAGACAGAAAATAATTAATGTAGCCACAATATCTAAGGTCTGCTATGCTGCAATATACTACATATTCCTGGGGCTTGCATGCACTTTAAGTCAGTTTTCTTTATTATGCATTGAGGGACACAGCTTTATTCAAGATCAGTAGGATTCTATCACTAACTGCACAAGGAGGACATTGGGTACATAAAAAAAAAACACACAAGAAAAAAAACCTTACCTCTGCTGGTTGTTCTCTATTACCTGTCATTGTCAGTGTAGTCCCTCCAGGCTACAGAGCTGCAGTTCCCTCTCCTTGAAACTACCTGAAAATCTTCTGATTTTTGTGGCTCCCTTGGGGGGATGCTTGATGAAATGCTTTGCTGTGGCAGATATAATATATTTGCTTGGGTTTTGTCTGTTGCTTTGTTGTTTGTTTCTAGGTGTTTGTCCTTTGTCCCAGACAACATTGTCTACATGATGTTAGGTGTAGGATTTTTTCTCCATTGTCATTTTTTATGGTATTTGGTATACTCTTTTTCATACTATAAATTATTTAAATATAATTATCATCTGTGGTATTTTTCTGGGCTCTTCACACGTGGCACATGGCACTTACCTTCCTTGTTATAGTGCATTTTTCTCTTATATTCACCAACTGACACAGCTCCTCTCTTAGCCATTGGGTTGTTATGCCACCTTTAGAAGAGGACTAGACATAACATGTTATGAAAAACACAGAACTTTTAGTTCCGCACAAGGTCCCTTAGGTAACAACCCCCCCAGCCTGCCATGCAGCCTCAGTTTTATTTTGCCTAGTGAAGGAGAAGGACCCAGGAACCCATGTTTTTTCTGCAGAAGCTTTGCTTTTTGCGCAAGATTAAAGATCCTGTGATCTGCTATATCTCTCCAGCAGCTACTCTGAGACACTAGAAGGGCTGACTTTTGCCTTGTACCTTGGGGTAGACATTGTCGCAGCCTGAGCACCAGTCATATAGAAAGTGCCCTAAAGTTACTGATTTCCTCAGAGGATTCTGACTTTGAGTATCTGAATGATTCAGAACTAAATCTGCAGATGGAATCTGAAGATACCTCATTTCAGCCTTAACCCCCCCGGCGGTATTCCCAAGTGTGGCTCGGGGTGAGATTTCAGTACCATTAGTGGTAACCCCGAGTCGGGATTGCATCGCTGGATCCTGGAAGAGGTTACTTATCTTTTCCCCGGAATCCCGCGATGTATTCTTGCTGTGTACGGCGGCTGGATCTTCCGCATGTTCCGCCTGATGCACTGTGCCCTGCTTTCCGTTCCCTGCGAGCGTTGCGACGCAGGGAGGTGGAACCAATGGCAAATTCAAAAAGTATAAAACACAAACACACGGATACTTTGCAATCCTATTGGATTACATTACTAAATAAAATAAAATTGACCTAAGTTTGCCCCCAGTGCTTTATCCAGTGCCCTGGCCTGCAGTTTTACTGTACTTTGTGTCTGGAAACTGCAGAGTGACCATGGCATCAAAAATGCGCACCACTACATCGAATTCGGCATATGACCTGTTGGAAAACAGCGATACAGAATCGCTTGCAGAATTGAGTGATAGCAATTCGTGGGGAAGTTCGTCATCAGGCACGGAAAGCAATTTCAGCGATGATCCAGCGACTGTGCCCCCAAGATTCCCATTTACTGGAACACCTGGTATCAAATTGTATGTGAAAGATGACAACCCATTCGCATACCTCCAACTCTTTGTGACCAATGAGGTTATAGAAAAAAAAATTTGCGGAGACAAATCGGTATCAGGAACAACAAGCTGCTACGCATCAGAGGTTTGCAAGGAGCAAAAAGTGGGAACCAGTAACCAAGGAGGACATCTGGAAGTTTCTGGGCCTCATAATTCTTCAGGGATTGGTGGGAAAAGCCCCGCAGAAGTGGTATTGGACAACCAACAAATTACTAGCCACTCTTTGGCACCATCATGTCAGAGTACAAATTTTCTCTTATTATGAAATATTTGCACTTTGAAAATAATGAAGAATTTGACGAGACTTCTCATCCAGCACCAAAACTCAAAAAGATTTGTGGGGTATATCAAATTATTCAGAAAAATTTCCAGCAGACCTGATAGAGACATTAGTATCGACGAAAGTCTAATGGCCTACAAAGGAACACTCAGCTGGATACAGTATATTGCGTCTAAGAGAGCACGATTTGGCATAAAATCATTCATGCTCTGAATCCAGCACTGGTTACATATGGAATTCGATCCTTTACACTGGGAAAGGAACCAAGTTCAACAAAAGATTCAGTAATTATGGAATGGCAACCACTTCTGTTCTTACTTTGATTGAATTATTGTTGAATCGGGGCTACTGTGTAATCACAGATAATTTTTACAGTTCTCCAGAACTCTTGAGTTCCTTCTCCAGCATAAGACGGATGCATATGGGACCGTTAAAGCTAACCGGCGTGACATGCCACCAACCTTTGGCAATAAAAAGCTCAAGGCAGGAGAAATAGTTGCCTGGCAGAAAGGCAAAATGATGGGGATCTGGGCGGGAACTTCGGTTACCTTGGCTAATGTCTACTTCCCCAATACTGCACAGGTCACTTTTTGTCAACATGTGGTAGACGAATTGAAGGGCTTTGCATCTGGCTGTGTGGTGTTGGGGGGAGATTTCAATTTAGCACTAAATCCCCTTCAGGATACATCAGATGGCAGGTCCAGTATCCCGTATAAAAAGTTGCGTAAAATTAAGACACTTTTAGCTTCCCTCACTTTAGTAGATACTTGGCGTTTGGCAAACCCTTCAAGTAGGGACTATACTTACTTTTCTTCCTTGCATAACAAATTTACACGCATAGACTACATTTTTGTTACTCAAAGGGATATATCCCGTATAAAATCTGCCAAAATAGGTGTGCAGACCCTCTCTGATCATGCCCCTATATCGCTGCAATTTTACAGAATGAATATACATCGACACCCCCACTCGTGGAGACTAAACCCCTCCCTACTTACGGACAAGGACAATATTGACAAAATAGCGGATACAATTAAACTGTATTTTATAGAAAATGTTACAGAGGAATTGTCGCCTCTTACAATTTGGGCGGCTCATAAATGCGTGGTTCGGGGGGAGCTCATACGGTTGGGGGCGGCGAGAAAAAGGGTCGCGGAGAGGGAGACCAATGACCTTATACAGACCATTAGAGACCTAGAGGGGAAGCACAAGCAATCTTTAGCAACTGATACAGCAGTAACTTTACTTGATTTGAGGAAAAAACTACAAGCTCACCTGAACCTTAAAGCACAGAAGATCCTTTTCTTTAGGAAGGGGTTCTTCTATGAACACAGGGATAAAACAGGCAAATTTTTAGCGAAGGCCCTTAAAGAAACACTTCTATCGACAAATATTGCTGCAATTAAAACCAGTGCTGGACAGATAACACAGGATGCCGCAAAGATCGCGCAAAGATTTCAGGAATATTATTCCAACTTGTATAATTTACCGCAGCTACATAAACCTAGTGATTTAAGGGGGACGTCAGCAGAGATTACTTACAAATTTCTTGCCGACAGCGGACTCCCCAAACTTACCGAGGAGGATGCGCTGTCGCTGGAAGAACCGATAACTGAAGGTGAACTCACCGCAGCTATTAAGGAATTAAAAAAGGGGAAAAGCCCCGGACCGGACGGTTTGACAGCCCACTACTATAAAATCTTCACGGAACTATTGATACCACACATGACCAGGACATTTAATCACTTTAGAGACACGCAAGCATTACCAGAAGATTTTCTGAGAGCGCATGTTACAGTACTGCCTAAACCTAATAAGGATCCTTTAGACTGTGCCAGTTATAGGCCGATTTCTTTATTGAATGTGGACCTAAAACTTTACACGAAAATACTAGCGAACAGACTGCGCCCACTATTGCACAAATTTATAGGCCCCGAACAGGTAGGTTTTATGCCTGGTAGGGAGGCGAAAGATAACGTGATTAAGGCCCTTAATCTTATACACAAGGCCCAAACAGAACAATTTGAAGGCATGCTTTTATCTACAGATGCTGAGAAGGCCTTCGACCGTGTGTCGTGGGACTTCCTGTATGCGACTTGTTCCCATATAGGCCTGAGAGCACATATGCTATCCTGGATTAAAACTATTTATTATAACCCGACGGCACATATTAAGGTGAATGGGACACTGTCAGACACGGTGCAGATACGGAATGGGACTAGGCAAGGGTGTCCTCTTTCACCCTTGCTGTTTATACTTACCTTGGAACCGTTAATCCGCACAGTTAACTTATCATCCTCTATACATGGTTTTCATGTAGGCGATAAGAAATACAAGTGTGCTGCTTATGCGGACGATTTGTTGTTTTTTATAACTCAGCCGCATGTTACTATGCCCAACTTGTGCACTATATTTAAGCATTATAGCTATATAACGAACTTCAAAATAAATTACAAAAAATCTGAAGCCCTCAATTTAACGCTACATGAGACCACGCGAGAGGCCGTTTTACGCAATTGCAAATTTAAATGGGAATCCCGCGCCCTTAAATACTTAGGAGTTCTTTTGACCCCTAGTTTGAACGAGATATATAGCCAAAATTTCTTGCCACTGTTACAAAACGTAAAAAAAGACCTGGAGAGATGGACACTTAAACACTTCTCCTGGTTTGGTAGGGCAGCTATTGTCAAAATGACAATTCTGCCCAGAGTTCTGTATCATTTCCAGACTTTGCCCATATGGTTGCCTGCAAATTTCTTTCGGTCACTGAATGCCATTCTTAGACACTTCCTATGGGCGTCCAAAAAGCCACGCATAAGCCTTGTAATACTCACTAGAGATAAAGGCAGCGGGGGAATGGGATTCCCCAATTTCAAAAATTATTATAAGGCCACCCATCTTACTAGAATGATTGACTGGACCTGCCATGCGGACAATAAAGACTGGGTGACACTTGAAAACGATGTAGGCCCTATTCCAGTGACATATTCCCCCTGGATTCTGTGGGACCTATGCCCTAAACAACTTAAGCAACATCCTCTCATAGGGACCACTTTAAGATTACTACAAACAGTGACTCAAACGACGGGTTTGACTACTTCACCTGGCCCATTAACACCGTTAGTAGATAATCCGGACTTTATCCCAGGCATGTATAAACCTATCCGGCTCTATACATGTGGGAATTCGCCGTTATTAGCCATTCATTGCTTCGAGGGTAACAAGATTAAATCAATGTCGGACCTACAACATACTCTGGGCTTAACCTTCCTGGGCCACTGGACATATAGACAAATACACGACTATATTTTGAGCCCACGGAGGCTCAAACATTTTATACGACCACTAACGCCATTTGAGGTGGTTTGCTTTCAAGCCACCACCTCGACAAAAAATATCTCCCTTACGTACAGTGGTGTGAAAAAGTGTTTGCCCCCTTCCTCATTTCCTGTTCCTTTGCATGTTTGTCACACTTAAGTGTTTCGGAACATCAAACCAATTTAAACAATAGTCAAGGACAACACAAGTAAACACAAAATGCAATTTATAAATGAAGTTGTTTATTATTAAAGGTGAAAAAAAATCCAAACCATCATGGCCCTGTGTGAAAAAGTGATTGCCCCCTAAACCTAATAACTGGTTGGGCCACCCTTAGCAGCAACAACTGCAACCAAGCGTTTGCGATAACGTGCAATGAGGCTTTTACAGCGTCCTGAAGGAATTTTGGCCCACTCATCTTTGCAGAATTGTCCTAATTCAGTTACATTAGAGGGTTTTCGAGCATGAACGGCCTTTTTAAGGTCATACCACAACATCTCAATAGGATTCAGGTCAGGACTTTGGCTAGGCCACTCCAAAGTCTTCATTTTGTTTTTCTTCAGCCATTCGGTGGTGGACTTGCTGGTGTGTTTAGAATCATTGTCCTGCTGCAGAACCCAAGTTCGTTTCAGCTTGAGTACACGAACAGATGGTCGGACATTCTCCTTCAGGATCTCTTGGTAGACAGCAGAATTCATAGTTCCTTTTACCACGGCAAGTCTTCCAGGTCCTGAAGCAGCAAAACAGCCCCAGACCATCACACTACCACCACCATATTTTACTGTTGGTATAATGTTCTTTTTATGAAATGCAGTGTTCCTTCTACGCCAGATATACTTGGACACACACCTTCCAAAGAGTTCCACTTTTGTCTCATCGGTCCACAGAATGTTGTCCCAAAAGTCTTGGGGATCATCAAGATGTGTTGTGGAGAAATTGAGATGAGCTTTGATGTTCTTTTTGCTCAGCAGTGGTTTTCTCCTTGGAACTCTGCCATGCAGGCCATTTTTGCCCAGTCTTTTCCTGATGGGGGAGGCATGAACGCTGACCTTAACTGAGGCAAGTGAGGCCTGCAGTTCCTTGGACGTTGTTGTGGGGTCTTTTTTGACCTCTTGGATGAGTCGTCGCTGCGCTCTTGGGGTAATTTTGGGCGGCCGGCCACTCCTGGGAAGGTTCACCACTGTTCCATGTCTTCGCCATTTGTGGATAATGGCTCTCACTGTGGTTCGCTGGATTCCCAAAGCTTTGGAAATGGCTTTATAACCCTTTCCAGACTGATAGATCTCAATTACTTTCTTTCTCAATTGTTCCTGAATTTCTTTGGGTCTCGGCATGATGTGTAGCTTTTAAGGATCTTCTGGTGGACCTTACTGTGTCAAGCAGCTCCTATTTAAGTGATGCCTTGATTGTGAACAGGTGTGGCAATAATCAGGCCTGGGTGTGGCTATAGAAATTGAACTCAGGTGTGGACAACCACAGTTATAGTATGTTTTAACAAGGGGGGCAATCACTTTTTCACACAGGGCCATGATGGTTTGGATTTTTTTTCACCTTTAATAATAAACACCTTCATTTACAAATTGCATTTTGTGTTTACTTGTGTTGTCCTTGACTATTGTTTAAATTGGTTTGATGTTCTGAAACACTTAAGTGTGACAAACATGCAAAGGAACAGGAAATGAGGAAGGGGGCAAACACTTTTTCACACCACTGTATGCTTGGTTGCAATCCGCAGCACGTCTGGAACCCAATAAACATAAGCTTTTCTGGGAAGCAGCATTAAATGCATCATTTACAAACGATCAATGGTTACAGGCATGTGTATTTGCCCATAAATGTGCAATTAGCACTCGATTACAGGAAACTTCTTTTAAACTTTTGACGAATTGGTATAATACGCCAATTAAATTACATAAATGGTTCCCAGCCGTTTCGGACTTATGTTGGCGTTCTAACCAAGCTAAGGGCACTTTACAACATATATGGTGGGAATGCGACCTAATTAGACCATATTGGGTTCAAGTGATTAGCATTATACAACAAATAACCGATACACATATCCTCCTAGACGCTAAATGTTGTCTATTACATATTACTGACCTTTCAATGAGAAAATATAAAAAATCGTTGATCAGATTCCTATTAACGGCCGCCAAGGCGGTGGTACCGAGATACTGGAGGAACACTACGACTCCCTCAATTACGGAATGGTTGGGAGAGATAAGATATCTGCACAAAATGGAAGAAATTAGGGCCATAGCTCATGAAAGCACGGATAAGTACATGGTTACCTGGCGACCTTGGGTCGTGTTTATCTATTCCTCTGCATATGCTTCCCCGACACGAGCATGAGGTGGAGGGGGCGCTGAGTGTCTGGGCTGACAAGGCCCGCTTTTTACCTAGGGAGAACCGCATCTTTTCCCTTTCTTTTTCTATCTTTTTCTAAGGTGCCAGCCTTGAGACAGGCTGTCACCTCTTTTTCTTTCTATCTTCATTTGCCACATTTGGCTTTTGGATTATAAATAATGGGGTGTAATCTGATTGGCATAAAGTTATAATGCAGATATGTTGGGACAGGCTTTTACAATACATTAGTGTATATATTTAGGTCCTATTGATGCACTAGGAATGGCAATGTACCTATCCTTTTATTAAGAAGTTTTTCTACTTTTTGGAGGGGCCCACTAGCTTAATGGGATTTTTGTCAATCCGTTTATACGCAATCAAGATGTCTAAAAGTATGAGTCTGTAACGCTGTTGCTACCCTATTGTTCACTCAGGCAGATGCATCTGCGATCATTATGCTTTGTTATGTTGTACTGTAACTGGCTATTTCTTTAATAAAATTTAACTGTTAAAAAAAAAAATGATGGCACTGAGATGGCGCAACAAAAAAGATGTGAGCCTAATGAGTACTATTCACAACACCTCTACTGTCATGGTACACACACTAGGTGGAAAAGACGTAATGAAACCACAAGTCGTGATGGACTACAAGCACACTATGGGAGGTGTTGACCAAGCTGACCAGGCCATGACTTTTTACCCAGCCATGAGAAAGCAACAAAAAAATAATTTAAAAAAATCTTCAGGCACCTTCTTGAGCAGTGCATGTAGAATGCTTTCATTCTTCTTCTTCTTCAAAAAAAAAAAAAGCGACAAGCCTGTTGCTCATGCGGACTTTGTTTGGAAAGTTGCCAAACTTATATTTCTCAAGCACCAAACACCAACGACTGTAAATAGATCTGGACATTGTGCTGCTGGCGTTGTGAACCCAGAACACCTGACTGGTCGGCACTTTATGGTCCATGTTCCACCAACGAAAAAGAAGGCAGCACCCACAAGGATGTGTGTGGTTTGCTGCTCTAAGCGTGACGACACTGTAAGAAAAATCAGAAAAGAAACCAGGTTCTACTGTCCTGACTGTGACTTCGGACTTCGTGCTATACCATGTTTTAAAATTTTCCATACCCAGGACTTTTACTGAAGCAATATGACTACTAATATTGCACCCTTGTTTGGCCAAAAAAAGTCAGTGTTTTTTATTCTATTTACTAAAATTTATTGAATGAAAAGTATTATTTGTTATTATTTATAGTTATTTATTATATTATAATTTATAATTTTGTGTTTCAAACTTTATCATACCTGAGATGTCTACTAGACTCTGGTTTGGACAGATTTGAGTGAGTTATTCCTAAGAATTATATGCCTACAATATGAAACGCCAAATTTTCCGTGCAAAATAATGGTGCCGCTTTCAGCACCTAAAATCTGAAATAATCATACCGCCAGGGAGGTTAATTATCAAGGCCCATGAGACCAATAAGTTGTAGTTCATGTCCGCTCAGATGTGCTTTAGCATTTGGCATGCACAACACAAACCTAAGCGGTCTTCCAGCTTAGTCCCCTACCACTCTATTTTTTGATAGTTTCATCTATAAATAATGTAAGTGCCCAAGCAAATCTTCTCAAACTATTTTTAATGTGTTACCCCTTTGCAGAGAACTTTGCTAAGAAATAGGCATCCCTATCCAAAGGGCTATGATTATTCCTAAAGAGGATTCTACCTACTTCAAGGATCCCACAAATGAGAAATTAGGGTCTATATATTTTGCTGAATGGATATTTCATCCAGTGTTAGCCTTGTTGGTCATTTCCCAAAGCAGTAGGGAATGGATGAGACCGTTATACTAGAATTTGGCAAGAAATGGGATCTTTTTGGATTTTTTGTATTCATGTGAGTTGATTCACTCTGTGGTAGCATCTCTTCATCAATCAACATTAAAATGTGTACCTTTATGAACCAATCTTTGTAAATTGGCTGTTTTTTCAATTTGTGGTAGGGAAAAAGCATCAGTTTGGACTGGGGTTGGCACTACAGGTGTTCACCAAAGTGCTGGCTGCTTTATACCTGAGGGTTGTCTCAATGATTGGATAGGAAAGTGACCTGCTACTTTGAGGGGAGTCGTCTTAGGATTCTAGTTTGGTTTCTGAACTTCAAAAAGTTTTCCCTGTCTCCCTCTCTGAGCCTAAAATATCTGGATCTGAATTAGAACACCAGTTTATTTGAGAAATTACAAGACTAGTTGAGACTTAATTAGAGTAGTTTCTGGTCTTCCCTGAGTTGATGCATGAAAGTGCACGTAGCTTCCTTTGAGGCGGTCTACTTTGCACAAAATACAATTCAGTGACAAGGGGAAACATAGACATTATCCCTGGATATGGATTTATGGGTGTGCTGTGCTCTCACCTGTCATTACCTCTGCACTAGTTGCCAGAATCTCTGATGTTATGCTCTGGGAGGGCCCTTTCTTCCAGTTTGGTAGAAGAGTCTGATGACCAATGTAAATCGCCAAAACTATAAAGGTGTATTGGGCACCCTCACAGTGCAGGGAGGGGGAACGTAGGAAGACCTTCCTTCAATGTCCTTTAATGTCCTTGAGCTCCTGGCAATTCAGCTGAATCTCCTTCAATGGACAATTCTCCTTGTAAGGTACACGGTAAGGCTGGATTCACACCTATGCAGTTTTAGTGCATTTTTGCAGATTTGCACTACAGTCCATTTAGCATTGTTTCCTATGGAACACGTTCTGTAAAAAGCATTAAAAATGCATAGGTGTGAATCCAGCCTAAGGGTGCAGTTTGAAAATGGCACTCCTGTAGTTTACCTAGGGGGACCTGCGAGTCCAGAGGTATCATTGGAAGTGGATTACATCCTGTGCTGGATAGGAAAGTATTGTCATCCCTCTCCATGGTACATTCTGTAATCTCTTCAAGAGGTAATACATACCTGCAAGTATTATACGTAAAGTCATTTTTATAAAGCAGTGAATCTGATATTCACTGCAGGTGAACCTTCTGGGTGCATTTGTTTTAAATGACAGTGACTGACCCACCATCAGACCATGTTTGATTAAACTCACGTTCACTGCTTTATAAATATGCCCCTTAAACATTTTAGTACAGTGAAAAATATATATGACTGTAGGTCCACTTTAATAAATCCCTTTATCAGATGGGGATTTTACTATTTTATAGAAAATGACGAACCATGTCTCACGCCTTTCTACTTCATGGCAAAAAGCAACATGTGATCATCTACCATTTGATCAAATGCATACTTTAAGATGGGTAATATACAGTATAATCTATTAGTCATATTTATGTAAAGGAAATGGCATTGCCTCACAAAATATCCTGTTTGTGTGGAGAAATCAATTACATATTTATACAGCATGAATGCTTCGTCTTTAAGATGTAATTTTTGAATTTCATGTATTCAGATTGAATTGTTGCTATGTAGTACATCAGTGTTTTTTTTCTAGCCCCAGCTGACAATTTATGCGGCAATCTAATGATAGCCTGTAACCTGTAATCTTTATTTGAAACAACATCAGTGAATGCCCTGAAGCTAAGTAGAAAGGTTCAGTGATGTAAACTGGCCTTGGGTATAGAGGACTAGATGTGTGATCACCGCTGCACAGTACTAACAAAACAACCGGTTTCAGCTCCTATCAGCTAAGCAGAATTCCAATTTTCTTAACTTAAAGGCAAAACATTAGGTCTTTCTTTCAATTAGTATTTACAACTAAATATATTTTGAACATTTCAGAACAAATGGTAAAATTATATTTTTCACTTTGCCCCTTCCAGAAAACCTAAGCAGGTTAAATGTAAGGGCCTAATATGTATTTTTTTATTTAACATGGATGCCTGTATTCTTAGACACTAAAAGAGTACAGTAACCTTTTCCAAAATAGCACTGTGCTGAGTTGCATTGATGTGAATGGGCACCATTGATAACCGTTTGATTTCCATTGTCATGCACTTATGTCAGAAGTTGCATGTGACATCATAGTAGTGTGAATTGAGTCTTATGTTGGAGCTGAAGCAAACCCAAAATAAGCAGATACTGTATCATTTGGGAAAAAGAGTAAACTATGAAAAAGATTTTCTTTTGTAAAATATGAGCGGCCAAAAGAATATGACCATATCTCTATTAATCTATTTTGAATAAAATCCCCATACTACACTGATATTAACAGGATTGGCAGAAAGCATGTGGAACTTGAATGGAGGGATGTATCTCTGTTATGTCTCAATTTGCTGCTTTTCAGTAAGACAAGGATCACTAGTGATCACTGTTATATGCCAGACATCTGGCAGACAGTGTGCCGCAATAGACCAGACCAAATGTTAGTCTATTCGTACTTTTTGTTGCTGAGATATAACCGACATTTACAACTCCAAATTAATGAGCACGTGGTTTATTACTAAACCTGTGTTATACTGATTGTTTTGTATGCTTTTATAGCTTGTATGAGTAAATTTTAACATGCACATGAGCTGCCTTTTATTAGAAAAAATCAAAACATGCCTGATTCTAGCTATACAATCTCACTGTGCTTCTCAATACCTTGCATGAGATCCTAAGAAATGTCCCAGCATGCATCATTCTAATTGCTTAAAATAATGAGGATGCCATTGTTTACATGCTTTTAGCGAATCACTGACCTAACACCGGTAAGCTGGTCAGGACTTGTTCCATGTTGGTGATTAGCTAAGCAGAAAGGCAAAAATATGAGTAAAACAAGGTAGACCATTTTTTGTGTGTAGCCTTATTATTTATTTTAAGCTTCTTTCTGATAAAAATAAAATAGGATATCGTAAATACTTTCTCTTAGAGTTTATTAGGGACACAAAATTCAGAGACAGTTTGGTTATACTGCCACCTACAGGGGGATTTGGCCACAGATAAACAAAAAAGACTTTAGTCAGCCAGGTATAAATCTCCCACTCCCAGCGTACTTCAGTGTTTTGCTACTATCCAGGGAGGATAGATGTCTTTTCTCTACTGAAAAGTTTGACTTCTATACTAGCTATTTTCTCATTTTCAGGATAGGTTTTTTTTTTTCTTCAACCAAGTTTTCTTCTACATGCTGCTGAGCTGGGCTCAATATGAAGCCATCTGGATTAGCATATCCTTAGCAATAGCTGAGGGTATACAATATCGCGATAGGCCATACCCAGACCGTGTACCTGGGGCCTGCCTGGAATGTTGCATGTGGGCACTGGACTGTGTTTGTAACATTTTCCAGACCTTTGTGCACTGTGTTAGTCAGAGTGCTTTCCTGATCCAGAGCTGGGACATGGACTTTGGTGTGGCTTTGTTGTGACCCAATCTCTGAAAACTCTGGTGAGTGTTCAGTTTGGGGCAAGCATCAGGAGCTACGGTTATTGGTACCACTAGGCGCCATCAATACCATCTTTTTTCTATTGTTTCGATGGGAAGGTGTAACAAACTGAAGAATTTTTTTCTGCATAACTGGCTAATGTGTTGTGGGTGCACTTCACATCTCCTGTTCCTATGTTTTCAGCATGAGGTAGCAATTTTCCTGCCATTCCTGCTATTTGCAGGAGACAAGCCGTTTCACCTCAGTCCTTGCTGCTGCCAACACTTGGTTATGGCCATTTTACACCTCTCCTGCTTTCAGCAGCTGGTTTGTGGGTACACATGGTTCCCTCCATGAAAGAGACTTCTATAGCTTTTGTGGTCCTCAATAATGCATATTTGCATGCCCCTATTTTTTTTTTTTTTGCATATCCTCTTTACCTTTTAGCTGTGGGTGCTCGGCACAACTTGTGACCCTACTATTTGGTCTGACTTTTTCCCCTGAGTAGTCAGGTAAAAGTACCTGTGCTAACAGTAGGCAGCTCCAGGCTGTCTCCAGTTTTACTGTTTTATTATGTGGGTTTATTAGAGTTTGGTTACTGTTACCCACTCCTTAGTTGGGTTGTTTTTTGGGCATCCAGTTTGATTCTAAATCTTGTATCCCTTGAATGAGAGAGAAAATAGGATTCTTGTATATGCTATATCATATAAGTCCCACTCCTCTGTATTTGTAATCTATGCCTAGTACAGCTCTTTTACAAAAATGGAAGCATGCGAGGGGTTATACGGTCAACATTATATTTGTATTGATTTGTTGTTTTATGGGTGTTCAAGTCCTTCTATATGCTTCTGTATACCCAAAATGGCTCTGAATCAGTTGTCCCTTCATGAATGAGAAAGAAATTACAATGATAGAATAGGTACCATATAACATTTTGAAGCCCTGTTTATATACATATGAATGTTTCCTTTGAGTGTTAAATGCCTAACTTCAAGTGATACTACGTCTTTTCATGCTGCTTCATGCCATGAGGACCAGTTACTGCTGCCAGTTGCATTAGTGACAAGTGATGGGTCTGTTACCTGCCCACTTACAGCTCAGCCTGGCCTTTGTATGGTTGTTCCCAGAAAACTGTTGCTCCCCAGTCATACCCACTTAGACTGAAATTTGCCATTTTAGTTGCTGTCAATACCACATAATTGCTATATAAAATGGCTCATGAGCTTCCAACAGCACATTAGTCCATTTCCTGGAAATATATATATTTTTTTAGCATTAACCTTCATCACCAAATGAACCATAGCACTACCCTACCCCGAGCAGGCATTTCAAATGGAGATGGAAATGCACAAAGACTGACAGAATGACAACATAAGGTAACGTAATATAAACATTTAAAAAATGGTTTTAATAATGACAAGGGTCAGAGTATTCTAGGGAGTGCATTTGTTCAGCTTTAAACGTAAAAAAAAAAGGTTCATATGTTTAGATTAGACTTTGTTATATTTTTATTTTTGAGTTATGGCCTCAAGAGTATTTATTTTATTTTTTTTTGCTCTAAAATGTGAATTTAAAAATCACCATAGGTACTGTACAGCTTTGCTTAACATAAGAACCCATAAACCTAAGGATTTGGAAAGCAGGAAAACGACAGGTGTTGGTCGTGATCTTTTTATTAACATCTTCAGCACAGTTAGGTGTCTATTCAGTTAAATGTTAGTTCTCCCTATCCTGGGCCTCATGTTTGAAAATGTCTGTTTAAGTTTCCATCAGAACTGCCTGTGTGTTAAAAAAAAATCATGGCTGTAATTGCTAGAATAATAAATCTTGGCTTTCCCCCCTTTCTGCAGGCAAACACGGAAAGAGTAATGATAATCACTGGGCCTAACATGGGTGGAAAGAGCTCATACATCAAACAGGTGGCTCTTATAACAGTCATGGCACAGTTAGGCTCCTATGTGCCCGCAGAAGAAGCCACTATTGGTATTGTGGATGGAATGTATACCAGGTACAGTACACCTTGTGCTCTATATCAACATAGTGAAGACTGAAGATTAAAGAAGAACCTTGGTGCCCATGCATGTTGACATCCAGCAGGTGCTGAATGATGCTACTGCACTGGCTAAACATAGCTCATCAGTCATATGATAAGACCTTAGGTCACACAACTTACTAAGCTATTTACATTATTAGTCATATATTTGACTCTTTTTGGAAATCAAAATGTATGTCTGCATTCAAAAAATGGGTCAGCATAACAGCCAGTCAACCAGCATTTAAAAAAAAATGGCAGCTAAGACAGCCTCCCTGTATTTGCCATAATAGATTTACTACATGGTCTCCCACTATTCGAGAATTATAGTGTTAATTTTAATTAGAAGAGAACTCTAGCCATTTTTTATGTGGTCCTGATTCAAATACTTCTGCTTCTAGTATGAGCTAATAGTCCACACAAGCTATCAGACAAATTCCAGACATTCCAAAATGGATGCTTTCCAGTCCAGATGGAAGCAACACCAAAAATGCTTAAAGTGTTACTAAACCCAGGACCCTGCATTCACTCACACCAAACTGAGCATGTGCAGAGTGCCTCCAAGGCTCTGTTCTATCAGTAGATTGATTGGGGACAGTATAAGAAGGGGAGGATCAGAGAAGATGGGATCAAACAGCCTTTTGCTGAAAATTAACCACTTAGGTTCCATAGTGAATATTATAAGCACGTTTTGCTGCATATACAGACTGATTTTACTGTTGTGGGTTTAGTAGCACTTTAACCTGAATAATTGAAAGTAAATATATAGTCTTCTCAAAGGGTTACATATTGTATTTGTAAAAGAGAGTTTGAAATGTTTCATTGATCTATTGATAGCTACTTACGACCATACATAAGGGCAGCCATATTTGCATATTACATACTCAGACTCCTTCCTGCTATGCTGTAATATGCAATAATTGTGTTTTACTGCTCCTTCACACCATGCTAGCCTGTGAGTAGGCCAACACATTCAAAACCATGCATTCCCAATGGAACTTTATGTATTATCTGAACAGGTCTTTGGCTAATCAAGTGCTTCTCATCCTTTATTCAGTCAAAGCACCCTTTAAAATTATACACAATCTCAAGGGTCCCTATTTGAAAATGGAACCAATAGTTTTAACATTTTACTATATTGCAAGGATAAAATATTCAACATGGCGAGAATCATTAATGATGTAAGGAATAAAGATTTCTATATAACCTCATTAGCAATATATAACAACAATAACAAAAAAATTAAAAAAAATAAAGTGAACTACATTCACTGGACCAGCCTGAGAAAACAGTCAGGGTTGCTTGGGTGCAACAGGGATGCATGTGCTGGCCATGGAACTCAGCTTGAACAATGAGCATGGACCAAATACAGAAATAACGTTCCAGCACTACTCTAGTGCAGAAGAGAGCGAACATTCGCTGAAAAGCCTGCCTTGGCGCAGGGGGTTCATCTGCTAGGTGTGGATATGCCATTGAACACAGCCCGCGGGGAGATGTTTAGGCAGGCGGGGGGGGGGGGCGTTGACAGTCCATTCAGAAGTCTCCAGGAGCCCCAGCCAGTGTATAATAAGTGAGAATTGGGGAATAATTGGTTAGGCATGGGAGGAAATATTGCATTTTGCAGCATCAAAGAATGCTTGAGTAAAGGGAGAACAGTTATGTGCAAGCAGAAAAAATAGATGGGGCACAGATCGTAGGAGAGAAACTCAGATGCAGTTGGAGAATCCAAGTCGAAAATGGGATAAGGATATATGGTGTTTTGATGGGCATTGCGACCCAAAAGTTAGACAACAAGTGAAGACATCCAGGTGCGTGGATCATGATGGAGGTTGTTTGGTGCCATTGCAGCGCTCCAGCCATGCGATTGCCGAATCTGGGTCCTCAAAGAAGTGCACGTGATCATCACCCACTAAATGCAACCTGGCAGGGCTTACTTCAGGTGTTTGACCTGCAGCTGGCGCTTGGTCTCGGTGAATTGGGCGCGTCGATGCTGGACCTCAACGGAGAGGTCCGGATACACTGCCACCTTCGGGTTGTGGAATGGTATATTCCCTTTCTATTGAGCAAGTCTGAGAATGGCATCTCAATCTCTAAAGTTCAGAAATTTAGCGATAAAGGTACACGGAGGAGCGCCACTAGGAGGGGGTCTAGCGGTCAGGCGATGTGTGTGTTCCAAAACGATGGAAGTTGAGAAGGTCTCCCTGCCATAAGTGTTGGTAAGCAGATTTTCAGGAAAGGATTGGGGATCCAAGCCCTCCGTGCCTTTGGGCAAGCCCACAAATCAGAGGTTACAGAGTCTCAGCCTGTTCTCCATGTCGTCTTGTTTCTGCATAAGTGAATGAAACTGGTATTGTAGTTGCTCCGTGAAGACCTGTATCGAGGGGGGGGGGGGGGGGGTGTCATCCTCTACTTGGCTGATCTGTCGCTCAGTCTGTCACCCTTTCACACAGTTTCTGGAAATCTTGCCTTAGCAGAAAGATGTCCACCGTCACCTCTTCAATTTTTTGCGGTTAATGTAGTCTGGCACTGTGATATTGCCTCAAGTATCCTGACGGTGTCTCACCGGCAGCCTGCTCAAGCTCTGCAGGGGGTTCAGTTCCATTTCCTTCTCAGTCTCCCGCTGCTCATGGCGGAGATTGAGTAGCAAAAATTGACAGGATATCCCCAGGATTTCTGACAACAGGAGTAATGTACAGTGGAGCTCACAGCTAAAGCACCCTATGCTATGCCGCTTCAGGCCATGCCCTCGGAACTAATAGTTTTACATATTACAGCAGTATTCACACACGTGGGCCACCCAACATTAGAGATGATTCATTTTTACAAAGCAGAATACCTTTTCACACTGGAATTAACTAGTATTCAAGCATTCCTCCTCCCCCTCAATTTTTCTTCCTTATTCAGCCAATGTAACCCCAGTGCTGATAGAGAGGGACAGGGAACGGGCAAACAGGCTGGCAGCTGGCCTACACAGGGCCTAAGGTTGTAATGATGCACAATAAAAAACTGTGTCTTTGTGTAATAAAAAAGGCAGGCTTGATCCAGTCGGCGGCTTGTGGACAATTTTTGGGCAAATTGGCACCCTTAAAGAATCCAGAAGGCACCCTGGTTGAAAAAGTATTCATACTCCTTGAAATTTTCCACGTTTTGTCATGTTGCAACTAAAAACATAAATGTATTTTATTGGGATTTTGTGTGAGACCAACACAAAGTGGCACATAATTGTGAAGTGGAAGGAAAATGATAAACGGTTTTCAGAAATTTTTAGAAATCTCTAAAAAGTGTGGCATGCATTTATATTCAACCTTATTTACTCTGATACCTCAAACTAAAATCTAGTGGTACCAATTGCCTTCAGAAGTCACCTAATTAGTAAATAGAGTCCATCTGTGTGTAATTTAATCTCATTATAAATGAATGACATATAAATGACAGCTGTTCCGTGAAGCCCTCAGAGGTTTATTTGAGAATCTTGGTGAACAAACAGCATCCTGAAGGCCAAGGACACACCAGACAGGTCAGAGATAAAGTTGTGGAGAAATTTAAAGCAGGGTTAGAGTATAAAAAAAAATATCCCAAGCTTTGAACATCTTATCAGAGCTGACACAACTGCAAACCTACCAAGACATGGCCGTCCACCTAAACTGACAGGCCGGGCAAGGAGAGTATTCATCAGAGAAGCAGCCAAGAGGCCCATGTTAACTCTGGAGGAGCTGCAGAGATCAACAGCTCAGCTGAGAGAAGTTATGCATTGGCTATTATTTTATGTTAGGGCATTATAATTGGAATTCAGGGGCACCCTGAACACACCATCACCACTCGGAAACATGGTGATAGCTTCAACATGTTGTGGGGATGCTTTTCTTCAGCAGGGACAGGGGAGCTGGTCAGAGTTGATGGGAAGATGACGAGCCAAATGCAGGGCCCTTTTAGAAGAAAACCTGTTAGTCTGCTAAAGGCTTGAGACTGGGACAGAGGTTCAGCTTCCAGCAGGACAACATCCTTAAACATACAGCCAGAGCTACAATATAATGGTTTATATCAAAGCATATTCATGTGTTAGAATGGCCCAGTCAAAGTCCAGACCTAAATCCAATTGAGAATCGATGTCAAGACTTGAATTGCTGTTTACAGACGCTCTCCATCCAATCTGACAAAGCTTGCGATGTGCAAAGCTGGTAGAGACTATTTTGTACCCTGCAGCTTAAGAAACATGTTTATATTTTCGACTAGATGGTTCCCTTTCTCCCTCTTTTTCTCTGCTTTTTCAGACAGACTTCCTTGTGCCAGCTGGCACTTTCTGTTTACTAACCTTTGCTACTCAGCTGGTTTGTCTCACTACAAGTTGCCCCCTATAATGGCATCTCCTGAGATGTGACAGTGCAAAAAAATAAAAAATTACTGAATAAATGCCTGAAGTTCTGGCTTGATATCTATCCACAGGTTTTAGATAAGGCTGCATCAAAAAGAGAAGGAATATTGTGGTGCTAGAGCTACCTTGTATTACACATCCAGTTGTTGACAAAAAGAAAATACAAATATTTGCTGGAGATGCCGAATTCTTTTTTTTGATGGGGGAGAGATCATAACATGTCATGAAGGAGCATTAAATAACAAGGGCGAGCTTATAGTGACACCCTAAATATGGGTTTAACGTGTACCATGTTCCAAAGGGTGAATTTATCTGTTAATGAATCAGAAAGGATGATGTTGACTTTGACCTTGAATATGCGCACCCGTCCGTTATAGCTTGGTCTGAAGGCCATTGTGTTCAAGGGTGAAGTGGGAGAATTCCCAGTAAACTCAATAAAAGGTCTTGTCAGTGGATATTAGAAGTATTAGGATGGCCCTTTATCTGGCCATATGAATAAGGGTGTTAGCTCTCATGGTTCTTTGTTGGAGGATATGAAGCCTACTGGGTCAAGATAAACGAGCCAGCATAAGAGGATTTTTGAGTCTAGTTTATGATCCTAGTTGAGTAAAGAAATGGGACGATAGTTTTTATATTTCTTTGGGTCCTTGTTTTCCTTGTAAATATTTGTAATGTGCACTTGCAGAGTGTCTTTGTGGATGTTGTGGTCCGTAACCAAAATATTGTAGACTGCCAAGAAATGAATGGACAAGAGAGGTAGAAACTTGTAATATGGCAGAGTGAAACTACCTGTGCCTGGGGCCTTGCCAGTTTTGGTGTAGGAAATGGTGCAGGTTAAATACTTGGCGCCTGCGCTATAGTTGAAAAGACGGCTACAGCACAGGCTTCTTTTGTTGGCAGGGCATACATCGACGTCCCCCCGTACTCGCACTGCCGATGTTCACCCCAGGGGGCATGTGGGTGACAAGCTCTGTGATCGTTGAGTCCTTGGGACTTGGCTGATCACAGATAAAGGTAAATGGCCAATGACAGCGGGCCCTTTACCACGTGATCAGCTGTCAGCCAATGACAGCTGATCATGGAAGTGAACAGAAGCTGGTATTCTGCTTCTTTTTTTTATTTTCCTCACACTGTTAGCGTGAAGAAAAGAAGAAAGCCGTTCACCTCCTTCTGTTAGAGGGACATCGGTCCCCTTACTGCCTATTAGTTCTGCTAATCGGTCCCCCCTACAGCGCCTCCTATCAGTGCCCATTTATGCCACCTATCAGTGCCCATCAGTGAAGAAGAAAAATGTTATAACAAATAATGAAAACTGTTTTGGTTTTGTTTGTTTTTTTCAAAATTTTTGGACTTTTTTTTTGTTTTAGCAAAAAATCAAAAAGCAATTGTTGATTAAATACCACCAAAAGAAAGCTCTATTTGTGTGAAAAAAAATTATAAAAATGTCATATGGATAGAGTGTTGCATGTTATTCAAATTGTAAGAATGCTTAAAATTGGCCTGGGCAGGAAGAGGGGGTATACGTGCCCAGTAAGCAAGGGGTTAAATTCCCAGTTTTTAGAAGTGTTTCCAATTCAGTGCAGATCCACAAGATCAGAGGGGAGACCTGCATCTAAAATATTATTTTTAATCTGAGTCTTCTGTGTTTTGGGCAAGTTGGGAGGCATCATGGGGTTGCAGGTTATATGGACTGGAACTGTTTTGAACATTGCCACTATTTTGTATTGTCTGTGGAGGAGTTTTCTATTTGGGGAGGTAATGGTAGGAATGTTAGGCGGACCACCGTTTTCTAAGGCAGTAGTTCTCAACCTCAGTCCTCAAGTACCCCCAACAGGCCATGTTTGCATGTTTTCCTTTATATTGCACAGGTGCTTTAAATCAGAGTCAGTGGCTTGGTATTTTTGGACAGCTATTTTATCTGAGAGATTCCTAATGACCTGTTGGGGGTACTTGAGGACAGAGGTTGAGAACCACTGTTCTAAGGACTTGAGCAAGTAGTTCGCCTGGTTTGTTGCCGAACCCATAAAATATTTTGTGCCTCCATTTGATTTACAGGTCAGCATGTGGTAGCTGGATTAACATAGTGTTAAGGGGGGAAGGCCTATGATGACAAGATTATTCTTGCTGTTGCAATTCTTAATGTTCAGCTGAAGGAGTAACTCAGATTGTGCCTTTGTGTCATTTTCTAAGTGTTGCTAAACCCAGGGCCCTGCATTTACTATATCTGGTCTCCCACAGTACACAGAACATGGAAATGCAATAGTTTTAGTAAATATAAACTGCAAAATACTTTTTCTCATTAGCGGTGAAAGCAGTCTAGTGATTTCTCTCAGTGTCTGGTTAAAGCTTGTAGGATGAGTTTTCATTCTGCACTGACTGTCCTGTGAGGCTGCATGACCCCTGACCCTTTGTCTTGACAGTGCTAATTGGCCTTGTGCTGATCACATGCACTCTCCCAAGGAAAAAAAAACTCTCTAGCAATACACACCAAACTGAGCATGTGCAGCTTATCCCTTAGCCTCTGTTCTATCAGGAGATGGTTTGGGGACTGTGGAAGAAGGGGAGGATCAGAGAAGATGGGATCAAATAGTTTTTTTTACACAATTTAGATGATTGACCACTTAGGTTCCACAGTGAGTATAACCAGAATGCTTTACTGCATATTCACACTGATTTTACTGCTGTGGGTTAAGTACCACCTAAGGTCTGTGTGTGAGTGTTCCAGTGAGGTGACCCTAGAGTCCATGAGATATTTGTATTAGCATAACTCTTTAATTTCAGCGTGCAGTGCATCTTTGGCTAGGTGTTCAGATCCACTTTGGTGGGCCGAGATTTAGGGAAATTCTGCAACTCACTGTCGCATATGATTACAGGTGTCTGTCTAAGATCTGGTGATGTTGAACTTCTTAGGAGCACAGTGGAGGGAAGAGAGATGCCACAACAGACTCAGGGGCAAGGCTTTGATTGAGTCCGCAAAGTACTCATAGGTTGGACTTGATGGACTTGTGTCTTTTTTTTTCAACCTCACCTACTATGTACTGTGTGTTTTGCTGGGAGGATGGGCCCTCTGTGTCCCTGCGGTGGCAGTGGGTCTGAGTGGATGTATTAGGTGCCCGACACCTAGTTTGGTCTGTGCTTTGGGGAAATCAAAGGGTCTGCTGGCTTGAAGAACTAGCATCAGCAGATATGAGTGCTGCTGATTACACTTCCCATCAGTGCAGCGCACACTTACCAGAACAAGTTCCTTCAAGATGGTTGCTTTTTAAAAAGCCATACATTGCAACTCCCCCCCCCCCCCCCCCTTTACATCATAGCACCCTCTTTACAATACAGCCCCACTTTACATTACAGGGCCCAGTTAACATCACAGCCCCTAAAACCTCGTATACACGAACAGGTTTTCGGATGACTCTTCGTTCCATTTTTTGTTGCATGCTAGTCTCATGTCAAAAGTGAAGAGGTTACCAACCATTCGAAAAAGACAGAGTACCACTTCAGAAGTGACTTAATGTGTTGAATAGTTTTGTATTTATTCTTTCATTTCTGAGCATGCGTAGTCTTAATCTTACGATTTTTTTTTTTTTCCAGACAAAAACCATACTAGTTAAACAAAAATCAGGCATTGAGTTCACGTACGACAAAAATTTTATAGTCTGCACATCAAGCTTTTGTCGGATGAAAAATCTGAATTGGCTGTAGAAAGCACCGTACTAACAATCTGAAAATCGGCAGCTCGTTCGTCGGACGAAATGTTTCTTATGATTTTCATATCATGTGGGCCGTACGGGCCTTAAGAGAAAACCGTAAAAACAGATGCACTGATCGTTAAATGCTCAGCACGTTTTTTAATGTGAGACAATAGTTCACTTTTAATACTTTTTTCAACCTGACATGTTTTTCAAACAGTGGTGCTGCTATTTCTCTTAATACAGAATAAGTACTAGCTATTAACCACTTCAGCCCTGGCAGATTTTACCCCCTTCCTGACCAGAGCATTTTTTGCGATTCAGCACTGTGTCACTTTAGCTGACAATTGCGCGGCCGTGCAATGTTGTACCCGAACAAAATTGACATCCTTTTTTTTTCCCAGAAATAGGTTTCTTTTGATCACCTCTGCGGTTTTTATTTTTTGACAAAAAAAGGCCGTCAATTTTGAAAAAAAAAGCAATATTTTTTACTATAATAAATATCCTCCCCAAAAATGTAAAAAAACGAATTTCTTTCTCAGTTTAGGCCGATATGTATTCTACGTATTTTTGGTAAAAAAAAATCTTAAGTGTATATTGATTGGTTTGCGCAAAAGTTATAGCCTTCTCCAAATAGGGAATAGATTTTTTCTATTTTTTATTTTTTATTTTTTTTTACTAGTAATGGCAATCTGCGAGTTTTATCGGGCTTTGCAACATTATGGCAGACACATCGGACACTTTTGACATGATTTTGTGACCATTGTCATTTATACAGTGATTAGAGCTACAAATAGCCACAGTCTCTGTCATGTTGCTAGGCAGAACAGGGAAATGCCTTGTTTACATAGGCATGTCCCCGTTCCGCCTCTCCTCACTGCAATCGCGGGCCACTGGCGAACATAGAGTTCCCAGGACCCGTGGTCATGCTCCTATCGCGCTTGGTGGGCGCGCATGCCCGATAGGTGGCAGATTCAAAGGGACGTACAGGTATGCCCATTTGCCTGCCTGTGCCATTCTGCTGACGTACATCTGTGTGTGGCGGGCGGCAAGTGGTTAAATAGAAAGTGTCCTGACTTTTTACTCACAACAACTTTGAGAAAAATATGTTCCTGCCTTGTGTGATCCAGGATTGATTTAATTGGAATGTAGACAACAAGCAGACAGCCTGCAGGGACCTTGTGTTAATTATTTTCTTCACTAACAAAGGCAATTGTAAAGGTCACCAGGCAATTTTTTTTTTTGCAAATAGATATGCTGTAAAAAGTAGCCAAATAAAGGGGGAAACTGCATATTCAATGTGAACTGTGGACTGGATAATTATATTCTAAGCATTTAAGTTTATTTTATTTTATTTTATTTTTTTAGTCTTGGTATAGTGAGGCAGGGTTAGATCCTATACAGAGCTTCTATTGTCTGTGACTAACCATACTCATTCTCCAGTGATCACTGTTGGTCTGTGCCAGAGGAACTTGATGATGATCAACATATTGCACAGCACAACTGTGAAAAGGGATCTACCCCACTGAAAATTCTACAAACAACAACCAAAAAACTTTTTATCAATTTTTCAACTAATCAAAAAAAATAAAAATAAATGAATTAATCTAATTTAAATTCATTTTAGTTGGCAATTCCCTGAAAAACAGTAACAGTAAAACAAAGAAAATAAATTCCAAATAATTATGAGCCCATCAGTATCGCCCCTTACATCAGGTTCTTTGTTGCATCACAGCTCTCATTAAAGTCCCCCTTACATCTGAGTTCCCCCTTATAAGGATCCCCATCAGGTTACCCTCTTACATCAAAGGGCCAGTTAAAATCTGGCAGGGGGTCGTAGTTTGGAGACCCCTGCTCTAGCCCATAAAATCACTAAAAAAACAAACCTTTTGTAAATCATTGTGGTATACCAATAATAAGTAACCTGCCTCTGTAATGCATACGCTGGTGAAAAATGTTTTGACTCCAATAGAGTTGCTCCGCTATGATATGCCTGTACCCGCGCACACAGGTAGCCCTTACTAAACACACAGCACGTCCTTTGTTCCTCCTCTAAAGAAAGTGAATGACAGTGGCTCCAGAGACTGAGCTTCAAAATCCACTTGCCAATCGCCTTCCCTGGAAGAGAAGACGAGGGGTGTCTTCTCAGACTGCCTATGCATTTTGGCACAGGCGGCGTCATTACATCACCCTAGATGCACTTTAGGGTGACTCCATAGGACCTTGCATGGGAATGTTGCCACTACCTAATAATCTTTGCAACTGTAGTCACAGGAACATAAAGCTGCTTCTAGATGGTCATGGAGCCTTTATCTTTAACTGGTCTATAATGTTCTTTCTGATCTCCTCTGATAACTCTTTTCTTTGCTCTCTCTGGTCTATTTTCAGTGTGGTGCACACAATGTTACAGTAGATTACAGCGATTACTTTTCTGCATTTAAATTGACCGACTAATTACAAGATTTGAAGATGCGTGCAATACTAATTATAGACAACCGTTAGTTTGAAATATCACCATGATCAAACTATTTATTATCTTTTCTACAGGTACCAACAAATCTGCCTAGGCTATTTTAACATATCTTGTATAATAAGCAATAAATTATCTCTCTTCTCTTTTTCCATTACTTTATAACAGGGGTCTCCAAACTTTCTAAACAAAGGGTCAGTTAACTGTCCATTAGACTTTGGGGGAGGGGGGGTACAGCAGAGTATGGCCAGTGGGAGTAGACAATGGGGTAAATTTACTAAAACTGGGGCGCTCAGAATCTGGTGCAGCTTTGCATGGTAGCCAGTCAGCTTCTAACCTCACCTTTTTCATTTAAGCTTTGGAAATACAGCCTTGAAGCTGATTGGTTTCTATGCAGAAGTGAGCCTCTCCTGCTTTAGAAAATTAACCCCAATGTCTGTGGGTTTGTGATCGGTGTGAGTAGAATAAATTACGTAGCACCTGTGGTCAGTGGCAGGAATAGATCCCCATTGTTGATATCAATGATGTAAAGAATAATGCCCAGTCATTTATATGAGTAGGAGAAACTGTGCCCCATCATTGGTATTAGTGTGAGGAATAGTGCTCCATTAGTGGTTTCAGTGGTAAGGATCATGGCCAATGATTTAAATATGATTTAAATGGGTATATATAAATAGACCCATTGTTGGTGTCAGTGGAAGGAATAGAGATCCATGGTTGGTGTCAGTGGAAGGAATAGTGATCCATGGTTGGTATCAGTGGAAGGAATAGTGATCCATGGTTGGTGTCAGTGGAAGGAATAGTGATCCATGGTTGGTGTCAGTGGAAGGAATAGAGATCATGGTTGGTGTCAGTGGGAGAAATAGTGAACCATTGTTGGTGTTAGTGGGAGAAATGGTGCCCCATTCATTGTTGGTGTTAGTGAGAGGAATAATGCCTCATATCAGTTGGAAGAATGGTGCCCCAAGGGCCAGATAAGAGCAAGCAAGGGGCCTCAATTTGGAGACCACTGCTCTATAACATACCAAAGGCATACAGGTATACATATGTCCAGTATGTTTAATGTCATCACTTCTTAGGAGGATAGAAGCATTGTTTCAAAGAGCTGTAAGGGTAGCAACAAGTTTGTCCACGTTTGTAGCTCAGTACTTGTTATCTGGATTCATAAATGAGGAAGGCACCACGCTGATGTTTTCTTTCCATTTCCCTATGCATATGTATGTCATATCTCTGCTATATGGAGATTGTGAACTTTATTGTTCGCTGTGACCTTTGCTTTTGATATAAAATTTCAGTGTATAAATAGCTGAAGGGAAATTCTGCCAAAAAAAGCACTATCTGGTAAATGAAGAATGTCCAACAGTGTTTGATATCAGATTCAGATACAGTTTGATTTAAAATCAAAGAATTTGTACTTTGATATTGTGCTTCCCCTGTGTCATAAGCCATGGCATTTGCAGCTAAAATAAAGAGTAGAGCGTCACTTACTTTGAATTAATGTATAAAGAAGTATAGAGTGTCTGTAATCACTCTAGATATCACTAGGGGGTTGGGTTGAGATATTCGTGCAACACAGTAAAGTATATTTTTCTTTGTAGATAATCTCAAGTCAGAGTACAGTCCTACTGTGACATTCCAATGTATACAAGAGAGCAGTGATATATACTGTTTGCTGCAATTTATAGATACAAAAAAAAAAAAAAAACGCTTGTAGCAGTAGTGTAGTCCAGAGGTTCTTGGCTACTGTCCTCAAGCCTCATAAAGTGACACAAAACTGTTTTTAGCCACTCATTAAAGAGGATAAAGAGGCATATTGCACTACACATCCAGCCCACAGCGCTAATGCCATCTCTCCGCCTCTCCCCTCTCACTGTATCGATCGGGAGGGAGGAACCGGGATCATGACATGACGCCGGTTTGTTTACATGTGATCGCTCTGTCATTTGACGGAGCAATCACATGGTAAACGGGCACTACCAGTGGCTGTTTACCACGATCTGTGATGCGCCGGGTCTTCCGGACCTGGCGGTCACGGATGTTTGCGGGAGCGTGCCGAGCAACATTCTGGGAGGACATCTATGGACGCCCACCCAGAAAAACACAAACGCGCTGTAGCCGTTTATCAGCTATGGTGCAGTTGGCAAGTGGTTAAAGTCTGTCAATGGGTATGGTGCAGTTGGCAAGCGGTTAAAGTCTGTCAATGGTATAAAAATATATGATGTATTTCAATTGCTCTCACAGTGCATCTGGTCTCAATAATCAGCCTAGTTAAAGTGGACCTTCAGTAATTTTTTTCATCTTTCCATCTAGTAAATCTTCTGCCCTTGTTGTTTAACTTTGGATAGTAAAACATTTTGTTTTCTACCAGTAAATACCGTACACAACCCACTTCCTTTTTCTTGTCTAGTAAATAGCCTAGGCTTATGACATCATGCTCTCTCTCACACTCTCCTGAGAGTTTGCCAGAAAGGGAGGGGGGATGAGTCATAAGAGGGCCAGTGAGAGCTGCAGAGCTGGAAGTGTGTCTGTGTAAATCCAGGATGTGAACAGGTAGCAGCTTCAGTTGCCCACAGTTAAAATGGTTGCAGCTAGACTCAGTGGAGGGAGATTTCTGCAGCATATTTGGCAAGTACAGAATCCCAGTATGTGTAAAATATGCAAAGTGGTTGGAGGGAAGCTTCAGGATGGCAAAGATGTTTTTATTACAAATTATGTGAGCACACTGCAGTTCCTCTTTAAGCTGCCTATTCATGGAGTGAAATTCAGCCAGTTTAGCAGTGAGCAGCTGAGTTGCAATCCATGTATGGGCACTAAGTTTATACAGACGTCGATCTACCTCTGTATGATCACCTTGTCGAATTTTCACCGTGACATCAGCACTGCAGGCGATAGCACACTCCTAAACCTTGTGGACAGCCATCCCAGACCTCCCTGCCATAGTATTCTGATGGCAATGAGATCTGCCCATCAGAATGCAGTAGCTCAATAGGGAGGATTCCCACATTGAGTGTGTGTATGGGGAAATCAGGCCATCCCTATGGGCTGCTTTAAAGTGGATGTAAACCTGATTCATGAAATTTAAGCTGGGCACCTATATCTATATTTTTTTCCTCTCTCTCTCTCTCTAAAGCACTATGTCCCGTGTGTTTGTGCTGCTCAGTAGCTCTGTTATCAGCCTGACAAGTTCTCAGAGACAGGAGATAAAAGCAGCCTAAAGTTTGTGGTGTGTGGGGTTGCTATAAATTGATTAGCAGAAAACTGGTCTATTCAGAGCAGAGCTCTACAAGTCTTTACCAATTTGGGGGGGGGGGGGGGGTGTTATGCCTTTCCTCCAATCATTTTTGCAGCTGCTGTTTTGGGTGTCAGACTTTTTTTTTTTTTTTAAACTGCCTTTCAACTGCCTGGCATGTTAATTCTGTGTGTTAATGTACACATAGGATTTTAGCAGCATTTTGTGGCAGAAATAAAACCCTGCTGCCAACATATAGTGGAGCAGCAGTGCTTTTATAGAAAAAAACGCTGTCAGCTCACAATCTCTGTTAAACGCTGATGCCCATCAGTTTTTCTCCTTTTCTAAGCGAAGGCCGCCGGTGTCCTCAACAACCAGTAAATAGCTGGCTGTTAAGGAGCGGGCCAGTAAGGCAACTGCCACATCCTTGACAACAGATGAGTCAGCAGCTGTCAGTGGGGAAACCAGGCCGAATGTAAAAACAATTGCCAGCATTAGAAAAAAAATTGTGAAAAAAAAGGCGCGTACCTGGCGTAGGCTTGACAGCTCTGCAGATAAATAAACGAAGGGACAGGGCCACAGAATGATGTCCCCTTGTGACATCATTGACCCAGCAGGCTCCAGTACTTAATTTATCTGCGCAAGCCTTCGTCGGGTATGAAAATTTTTTGGTGATGTGATTGAAGATGGATCTACACTGGGGGCCATTATTTTTGTTTGTTTTTTCATAAAGGATCTACCAAAAACTGTGTGCATTTGTATTTACTTTTTGACACCTTTTCGGTGAATGAGTAGTCATGCACATGGGGGGGGGCCTTGTCCTCATCAACATGAAGACAAGGTTCTTGGGGGGGTACCCCCTCTATGTTTACGGCATGTGGCCTGGTATGGTTCAGGAAGGGGGGGGGCGCTCGCTCATCCGCCCCCCCCCCCTTCCTGGCCTGACAGGCTACATGCTCGGATAAGGGTCAGGTATGGATTCAGAGGGGAGCCTCACGTTTTTTTTTCTTTGTTTTTTTCCCCCTTTTGTGTTGCCATGGGGTTCCCCTTAAAATCCATACCAGCCCCAAAGAGTCATCAGATATGATCGATTTTTATATATATATATATATATATATATATATATATATATATATATACCAGAATTTGTGGACTCCTACAGTTTGTGAACTTTCCTACAGACTAAATAATAAACACTGATTTGGGTTATTCCTGCCAAAGAATTGTAGCAGAATACATTTTATGCTCAATTTATGAAGAAAGATTATCTGTTTGCAAAACATTTTTTTAAAACATTTTGGGGATTTTTTTGTTTATTTAGCAAAACATAAAAAGGACCCAGTGGTGGTTAAATATCACAAAAAGCTTTATTTGTGTACAAAAAAAGATAAATAATTTGGGTACAATGTTGCATGACCGTGCAACTGCCATTCAAAGTGTGACAGCTCTGAAAACTGGCCTGGGAAGGAGGGGGTAAAAGTGTCCAGTGTTGAAGTGATTAAATCTATTGGCAGTTTTATACATATTATGAAACCACACGTCACTAGCAGAGAGAACAACGAACCCTCATTGTCAGAAGTTTAAGCCAGATTCACACAGGGTTGCCACCTCATCCCTTTAACCACTTCAGCCAGGGAAGATTTGGCTGCTCAATGACTAGAGCATTTTTTTCATGATACGCCACTGCGTCGCTTTAACTGACAATTGCGTGGTCGTGCGACGATGTACTCTAACAAAATTGACATCCTTTTTACCCACAAATAGAGCTTTCTTTTGGTGGCATTTGATCATATCTGCGTTTTTGTTTTTTTGCGCTGTAAACAAAAAAAGCGACAATTTTGAAAAAAACATTATTTTGTACTTTTTGCTATAATAAAAATCCCCAATTTTTTTTTAAAAAAAGACAATTTTTTGCTCCGTTTAGGCCGATAGGTATTCTACATATTTTTAGTACTAAAAATCGCAGTAAGTGTACATTAATTGGTTTGCGCAAAAGTTATAGCATCTACAAAACGGGATAGATTTATTGCATTTTATTATTTATTATCTTACTAGTAATGGCGGCAATCTGCGATTTTTACCTTGACTGCGACATTATGGCGGACACTTTTGACAAATTTTTGGGAAGATTGACAATTATACAGCGATCAGTGCTATAAAAATGCACTGATTACTGTCTTAATGTCACTGGCAGAGAAAGGGGTTAACACTAGGGGTCGGTCAAGGGGTTAACTGTGTTCCCTGACTGTGTTCTAACTGTGGGGGGAGGGGACTGGCTATAGGAGATGACAGATCATGGTTCCTAGCTATTAGGAACTCACAATCTGCATCTCCTCTCAGAACAGAGATGTGTGTGTGTGTGTGTGTGTGTGTGTGTGTGTGTGTGTACACACACATCCCTGTTCTGCTTCTCATGCCCACAATCGCTCGTGTAGAGGTGTGCTTACGTTTGCACATGAGAAATCTTTTTTTTTATTTGGATTGAGCGTAAATACACAATGGGGGTTATTTACTAAAGGAATATCCACTTTGCACTGCAAGTGCACTTGTAAGTAAAGTCGCTGTGGATCCGAGGGGGACATTCAAGGAAAATAAAAAACAGCTTTTTAACTTGCACATGATTGGACGATAAAATCAGCAGAGCTTCCCCTCATTTCAGATCTACCCCTTTGATTTAGAGCCACCGCACTTCCAAGTGCGCTTGCAGTGCAAAGTGGATTTGCCTTTCGTAAATAACCCCCAGTGTCAGTTGTATGTGTTATGTATTCAAGTACATCACTTTTTATTTGTAGGCATTGTTTTCTTGATCATATATGTTGAAACCATCAACAATTTCTATGCGATGTAATTACTTTTTCACATGAATGTATAAAATATTATTATACAGGATTTATACAGAGCCAACAGTTTGCGCAGCACTTTACATGAGGGCAGACAGTACAGTTAAAATACAATTCAATACAGGAGGAATCAGAGGGCATGGCTAGTTAGAGCTTACAATATGTAGAAATTTTGGTTTTTAAAGTGGAGGGCCACCTTGAAAAACAAAAATACATTAAAATTTAGAAAAAAATCTGAAAAAAAAATGTATTTTTTTTTTAACTTACCAGAAATGCCTGTTGCTAGGCACATTGTCCTAATCTGCCTCTTCCTCCTCCGCGGTGATCTTTGGTCTTCTCTCCTCCGTGCGGCGTCTTCTGGGTAATGGGGCGCTGTGTGTTCTGGGAACTGCGTGTCCCAGAACACAGCGCGTCCCATTCACAAAGCGCTGCGCGACTCGCGCATGCGCAGTAGGGAACGGGCAGTGAAGCCGACAAGGCTCCACTGCCTGTTTCCCTTAGTTAAAATGGCGGCGCCGGGACCCGAGAGCCGAGGGACGGGTCAGCCTCAGGCGGCCGACATCGCGGGCACCGTGGACAGGTAAGTCTGCTTATTAAAAGTCAGCAGCTACAGTGTTTGCAGCTGCTGACTTTTACATTTTTTTTTTCATAACTGGCTCTCCTCTTTAACTACTGTAGCGAGGCATACGACTACTCTGTCCCCGGATATTACACTGGGTTTATGAAATCGGTGCCATGCGTGAACTTCAATCCTTTCCAACATGCAACTTTATTCTTGAAACTTGTCAACCTAGTTAGAGTGCAAGCCCAATTATCCCTGTACTCGGCTTCCTTTTGTCTGTTTATAAGGAAACGTTCCTAGTAATTTATAAGATAAACAGATATTGCGGCTGCTGACTAATTAAGCTATCGGGGTATGTAAAGCTTCAACAGTTTTCAATGTTATTAATCCACTGAAGCAGTCTGCCATGGATTCAGTTCAGTAGACGCTATAAAACATGCTTCTGTGTTGGAGAGCATGCCTGCAGACATTAAAAATAAATTCTCTTCCCTTGTAGGGAGAAAGTGGCTCCTCCGAGGCTCACATTGACTGTTGTGACAGACTCCGCAGCTGTGGTTTCACAGCAGCCAGGGGAGCCTGGGCTGAGTTCTACAACCATAACTATACATAAGGCTCCATTGTGTTGATGTATTGATTAGTTCCACGATTACCAGCTAATCCACATTGAGCGTGTTTCTGTGTCAGAACACTTACAGCTGAGCCTTCACTCGTGTATTCTATTGAAAGAGCGAAAATTAAGTATCTTACGTTGTTTTCTGTCTGTTTTCTTTCCTTATCCATCATATAACACAAACGTGTTACAAAGTACTATCATTGTTCACAGGTGATTCGAAAAAAACTGTTCCGGCTCATTAGCATAGACTTTTACTGATGTCTACGCCTGGCATAACCCATGCAGGATGCACCGATGTTTCAGGCAGACCCATGCAGGTAGCCAGATCACCCCACACGCATCCCCATCTGTACATCCTGACGGGTCCGATTCACAGATCAGAATGCAATCTGATCTGTGCATCGGACCCATATTAATGTACATTTGGGGATGCGTTTTCAAGATCTGTGCAGCTGACGGGCTGTTATTGATTTTAACAGGCTACTTGCACAGGTATTTACAGAACACCAGTGCATCCCACGTGGGTATCGATGCCCCTTCACACAGGTGTAGGGATAAGTATGCCTGTGTCAATTAACCCTTAAGCCTTGTACACACTACTTTTTTTTTTTTTTTTTTTTCCTTTTCCTTTCAGCCCAGTGATCTCATATAAAAATATGAATATATTGTGTTAGTATAGTGAGATCACTATACTAACACAAGTACAGCAATTTCCCCATCTGCGCTTTTTGTGTGCTGAGAAGGGGACACACTGGTCAGCGCTCGCAGCCATTTCATGCTGATCGGATGCTGGTTTACCAGCATACTTGTTCCAGTTGCGAGACCGGCTTCTGTCAGACAGACAACTGTACACACGGGCTAAACGTTTGGCAAGTTTCTATTGTACCAGCTAATATTCCTTCCATGTGTACCCGACATTAGGTATAGACATGTCATTGATGGTACATTTTTCAAGATTTATTTCTGTGCATTTGCGGTTTTGTTGTATAGAAAAGGATTAGTCCAAGTGTATTTTTGGATTAGACCCTTTGTCGGTTTTATTATGTTAATACAATTGATTATCTTGTTACAAAGGCATCTGAAAGTCATATGATATATTGGGCTACAAGTAAATATGTTGTCCCTGCAGTTGATGTGTTGAAAGCAGATAAAAATGGGCATTTCAGTTTGTTGTATATGGGTGTCACAGTCAGGGGTCAGGCTCAGAGACCAGTAGCTATAGCAGTAGAGAGACTCTCACCAACCAGCTAGATGAGTGCACAAGCAGGTTACACTGGTGGATGATGCAGGGTCTAAGCACTGACCGGTATTCAGCAGAGTTATTGATTGTGGAGATGGGTTTTGCTTGTTAGTACCAAGGCATAGTCCTCAGGATTGCCCCACCAGGAGCAAGCCAGGGTCCAGTAGCAGATATAGTAGACAAGGAATAAGCATAGTCAGTAAACATTCCAAAACTTGGTGACAAGTGGTTTGCGGTTTGGGATCAAGCAGAAGCGTAGTCTAGGAACTAGCCTAAGGTAGGTAACGAGTGGTTGCAGGTTGGGATCGTGCTGAAGTGTAGTAAAGGAACAAGCCAAAGTCAGTAATGAGTAGTAGTGAAGATACAGATGGCAGCAGGGACAAAGCGAGCGTAAGATATTATCTGGAGTAGAGCACAATGATCTGGCAAACAGCGCAGAGGCATAGCTTAAATAGGGAGTTCATGGGAAGAGCAAGGAGTCCAAGGTTCACCAGAAACAACGCACAAGGCAGGATTGTCCAAAGGATCAGACAGCGTGCTGTCCAGCATCTTGGGTGGCTCAGCAAGAACAGCCAGATGTAGCAGAGGCCGTGGGTTCAGATCCATATCCTGTCAATAGGGCTGCGTAGGGACTGACCCATGTCCACAGCCAAAATGCAGAATAACTTGCCCTGCCATATTTCAAAAATGGTTCAAGAATGGTTTGAGGTGTTGATTTTGGCCTCCAGACCTCAATCGGGCATCTGTGGGATGTGCTTGAAAAGCAAATTCAATCCATCGAGCCCCCACCTTGCAACTTCCAAAACTTAAAGGATCTATAACTGAAGGCTATACCTTCAGAGGTCTAGTGTAGTTAATGCCTCAATGGGTCACGGTTGTTTTTGACAGCAAAAGGGGGACCTACTCAATATTAGGTGGGTGGTCATAAACTTATGGCTAATTATAAATGTACAATATATGATCTGTGATTTAAGCTAAATAAAAAGTTTAGACAATCTCTTGATGTTCTTTCTATGGTTACTTTTAAGTCATTATTAGAGTTTATCTGTATTCTTGGGAAGATTTAAGGGTGGTCCCTCTTTGGGAAAGATTATGTATTGTTCCATTAAATTTTCCATTGTTTGGGCTGTGGTTAATGGATCCATTTTTTTTCTGTCAGCAGGAATCAGCATGCAGAGCTAATGCCCATGTGCAAGAAGCCTTAGAGGGCAATAAACACTCAAGTCAGATCAACTATTGTTGCTATTGTTTCAACCCTTCAGCATTAGGCGGTTGGACCACACCTTAAAAGGTGGATCTAACTTGAAAAATACGTTCTCCCTGTAACATGTTCAATCTCCTTCACTGCCATCCTGTTTACCAGCATACAATTTAGCTATTTTGTCTCTGGCACCTTTCTGCTACTATCTTATGTGTACACTTCTTGATACTTAAAATCTCACCAGATTCCTGATATATAGATTTGCGTATGTCTACTTTCATGTTCTTGATGGTGAGTTCTGATGTGTGATTGTTAGCTGTATTATATCTATATAAGCTGTTTGGTGTACTACCTTGCATTTATACTGGAATATCTTAAGTATCGAATGCTACCAGTTGGGAAGTCAGGGTTACCCAGGAAGGGAAGATGGACTTTGAGAGATGATCAAGTTTGTTGAGTATTTAGTAAAGAACACAAATGTGTAAGGGTCAGATTCCAAGGCAGTTGGAATGGATCGGGGGTTAAGGGGATGGGTGGATGTACCAATGGTGATCCCCTTAATGGGGTATTCTGCCAATGGTTGTTTTACTTCCACCCATTGTTTGTGTCTTATATTGTTCCCTGTCCCATGGAGAAAAATGAAATGCCTCTCCCATGGCACATATATCATATCAACACATCTGCTAAGTTGGGGGAAGATTGTGACCTTTCCAGGTGAGGCAAGCAAGCATGGAAAGATATCTGCTACTCCTCTCTGTCAATCCCTCCACTGGCTTCCGCTCGGCCAAAGAATTAAACTCAAAATACTAACAACTACGTACAAAGCCATCCACAATTTTGCCCCCAGCTACATCACTAGCTTAGTCTCTAAATACCAACCTACTCGTTCTCTTTGTTCCTCTCAAGACCTCCTGCTCTCTAGCTCCTTCATCACCTCCTCCCATACTCGCCTCCAGGACTTTTCCAAAGCCTCTCCAATCCTATGGAATGCCCTACCCCAATCTGTCTGCCTATCCCCTACTTTATTAGCTTTTAGGCGATCCCTGAAAACCCTTCTCTTCAGAGAAGCCTATCCTACCCACACCTAACAACCGTATTTTCATTTTCTCCATCAGCTCATCCCCCACAGTTATTACCTTTTTGTTTCAACTTGACCCTCCCTTCTAGATTGTAAGCTCGAACAAGCAGGGCCCTCTAGTCCCTCCTGTATTGATTTGTATTGTAAGTGTACTGTCTGCCCTCATGTTGCAAAGCGCTGCGCAAACTGTTGGCGCTATATAAATCCTGTATAATAATAATATCAGGTTGTGATTGCTGTGTAATCCTGTTTTAAAACATGGACTTGAGTGAATAAATAAACTATCTGTGAATAAATTCTGATTCCCGTGACAAATCGTGATCAGTGATTAAAGTGACTAGTGCAAAAAAACATTCCAAACGAATATATATATGTGCAAAAATAAAAAAACATATATAAAATCGCATAAACCAAAGCAAAATCGCATAAAATCACACAGTGATAGTGATAAATGCAAATAAATAAATTATCTCACTAAGTGTAAATACAAACACATAAAATCGCATCAGTAAAAGGAAAATCCCATACAACCGTACAGTGATAGTGATAAATGCGAGTAAGTAAAATATCTCACAGAGTGTGTATAAAAATAATAAAACCAAACTTAATGATAGTGAATCATTCAGTGCAAAAAAATGAATAAGTCTCTCAGACTGCAAAATAAGTAAAGGGTGGCAGAAAATCCATAAGGTGCTTCTCGTAGTAGCAGGTGCAATACAACGCAAACTGTGCACACTCTGGTGTCTCTTCAGTGTCCCGCACCTAACAGTTAGGGTGGCCCCTTACCTTACTGCTGTAAGGTGAACAGCATATAGAGACCAGAGTCTCAGATGGTAACAGCGGTGTACCCTTAATTCCAACTAGGAGGTCTTATCCCCACATCAGGGTGTCAAACTGGCAAGATCTCACAGAAAGGGAAACAGGAGGGCTCCAAATAGTGAAGTATGTATACACTTTTTATTGAAAAACTCAAACAATGGAAAGGTACTCACAAACAATCAGTTTAAAACGCCAGATATGCAGTTAAGTGTTTCTTTTCGTTTCTCAGACGTGACTTCCGGTATCCACAAACGCTTCCTTCCGACGCGTATCGTCATGTGACTTCATCAGGGAATGCATTATGGGTATAAGGAAGTGTCTTTTATATTATTATCTACTGCGGCCATTTTCCCGAAGTCCCCTATTAATTAACATTAGGTCGGCCATTTTCCCGAAGTATTTATATAGTTAGGTCCGGCGGGCATTTTCCTATAGTCTCCTATTCCTTCCCATCGAATCGGCCATTTTGCCAAAGTCCGGGCTCGACGTATGGCCGTCTCTCCCGTGTTCCGCCATCGGTCCCTTTTCGTTTCCGATGGCCTCCCAACGGGAAATACTGGGTAACAAAATACACTTATATTCGCCATCTATTTCTAAATGCTGGCAATTTCTATGAGGCCCGGGTAGCCGCCCCCTGCCGTTCCTTTCATATCAGGTCGGCGGCCATTTTCCCGTAGACCTCTCATAGGAATACACTGTAAAGTGTATTTACCTATGGCATTTCTAAAAAACATATATAAGACCTATACCATAACAAAATAATCGACCCATATGGGCTATAAATTAACTCTCTCCTATCTAATATTGAGTAGAGCTACTGTATATACAATAAAATCTACTAAGTAATAAAAAGTTCTTTATACAGTCCCTATTTAAAAAGGCTTTACTTGAAATATAAAATATTAACTATGTGTTGCCCCTAATGGCTAAAACTGCTAAAACATATGATAAAAGTTATATATAAAAAGTCTATTAAAATATATAAAATATTAGATAAAATTTGTAATGGCATCCATTTTCCTAAGTAATTAGTATGCACTGCCACCAATGCATACTATTAAAACAGTGCTATGAAGAAAAAAAAAATCTAATAGGTTGCCACAATTACTCCAGATTATGCAAATCCTAAAACAGTAAACGAGAACAGAGGCGTGGATACCGAGAATAACGTTTAAGATACCCAGAGGTTAATCATTAAAAATTACCACAAATCAATACTATATGTTCTCATCTTCTAAATCCCTTAGTTATCCTCAAGGTTATATCATTAAAAATCACTAATAAAACAGTTAACATCAAACTCTATATTCAGGCCTTGAGGTGAAAAAGTATCTAAAATAAAGATCCATTTGGATTCAAGCTGGCTGAGTGTCCTGATTTTATGGGTACCTCTCCAATGTTTTTTATAGGGTTCGATCCCCCAAAACCTGAGGTGGGTGGGATCCCTATTATGGTGAGTGCTAAAATGTCTGGTCACACTATGTTTGTCAAAGCCGCTCATGATGTTTTTTACGTGTTCCTTAATCCTTACTTTTAGTGGTCTTTTTGTTCGTCCTACATACTGTAGGCCACAGCTGCATTGGAGAACATATACCGCTCCTTCCGTATTACAACTTATGAAGTTTTTTATTTCATATGAATTACCGGTACTGGTCGACATAAATTTAAAAAATAGTTATTTTTGGTACGATAGAAGTTACTATCATCAGAAAATAGGAGTTGCAATGGGGGCAAAATTTGCACCTAGTGTGGCATGCCTTTTTATGTCCCAATGGCAAGAAGAGTCTGTATTTAAGAACCCTCCAGAAGAATTAATAATCTTTAAGAGATATAATGATGATATCCTGATACTGTGGAAGGGAGAAAAAGATAGCCTGACCATGTTCTTAGAAAAATTGAACAACAATGATAGAAGTATTAGTTTATCATGGGAAATAAGTGAGAAATCAATTTCCTTTTTGGATTTAGAAATTTGGCAGGAAGATAACCTACTTATACTAAAACACATTTTAAAAATGTTGATAGAAATAGTTACCTGCCAATAGATAGTTGTCAGCATCGTACGTGGTTATGCAATATTCAGAAGGGCCAACTGATTAGGCTGCGAAGGAATTGCTCCCTTCCTGGAGATTTTTTGATGCATGCAAGGAAAATTGGACAAAGGTTCACTGATAAAGGATACAGAAACGTAGAAATTGAGAGGAAAATCATGGAAGTAAAAGAGATGGATAGAACAACATTAATTAAAGACAAAGAATCGACCATAGACAAACCGAATGAAGTACCAATAATACTTAATTATAATATGCAATACAAAAGTATAGAAAAAATGATCAAAAAGCATTGGCACATATTACGATCAGATGTACACTTACAAGGAATTTTACCTCAGCATCCGAAATTTATTTATAAGAAGGCCCCGACGCTAAGAGATAAAATTGTGAAGAACGTCCCCGATCCACCTTTTAATGGGGTTACGTTTTTTACTGGAAAAGGATTTTATCCATGTAAATGCTGCTATGCCTGTACAAGGATTAAAAGACCGGTTGAGAAGAAATTTAAATTTATGTCGACCAGTACCGGTAATTCATATGAAATAAAAAACGTCATAAGTTGTAATACGGAAGGAGCGGTATATGTTCTCCAATGCAGCTGTGGCCTACAGTATGTAGGACGAACAAAAAGACCACTAAAAGTAAGGATTAAGGAACACGTAAAAAACATCATGAGCGGCTTTGACAAACATAGTGTGACCAGACATTTTAGCACTCACCATAATAGGGATCCCACCCACCTCACGTTTTGGGGGATCGAACCCTATAAAAAACATTGGAGAGGTAGCCATAAAGTCAGGACACTCAGCCAGCTTGAATCCAAATGGATCTTTATTTTAGATACTTTTTCACCTCAAGGCCTGAATATAGAGTTTGATGTTAACTGTTTTATTAGTGATTTTTAATGATATAACGTTGAGGATAACTAAGGGATTTAGAAGATGAGAACATATAGTATTGATTTGTGGTAATTTTTAATGATTAACCTCTGGGTATCTTAAACGTTATTCTCGGTATCCACGCCTCTGTTCTCGTTTACTGTTTTAGGATTTGCATAATCTGGAGTAATTGTGGCAACCTATTAGATTTTTTTTTTCTTCATAGCACTGTTTTAATAGTATGCATTGGTGGCAGTGCATACTAATTACTTAGGAAAATGGATGCCATTACAAATTTTATCTAATATTTTATATATTTTAATAGACTTTTTATATATAACTTTTATCATATGTTTTAGCAGTTTTAGCCATTAGGGGCAACATATAGTTAATATTTTATATTTCAAGTAAAGCCTTTTTAAATAGGGACTGTATAAAGAACTTTTTATTACTTAGTAGATTTTATTATATATACAGTAGCTCTACTCAATATTAGATATGAGAGAGTTAATTTATAGCCCATATGGGTCGATTATTTTGTTATGGTATAGGTCTTATATATGTTTTTTAGAAATGCCATAGGTAAATACACTTTACAGTGTATTCCTATGAGAGGTCTACGGGAAAATGGCCGCCGACCTGATATGAAAGGAATGGCAGGGGGCGGCTACCCGGGCCTCGTAGAAATTGCCAGCATTTAGAAATAGATGGCGAATATAAGTGTATTTTGTTACCCAGTATTTCCCGTTGGGAGGCCATCGGAAACGAAAAGGGACCGATGGCGGAACACGGGAGAGATGGCCATACGTCGAGCCCGGACTTCGGCAAAATGGCCGATTTGATGGGAACGAATAGGAGACTATAGGAAAATGGCCGCCGGACCTAACTATATAAATACTTCGGGAAAATGGCCGACCTAATGTTAATGAATAGGGGACTTCGGGAAAATGGCCGCCGTAGATAATAATATAAAAGACACTTCCTTATACCCATAATGCATTCCCTGATGAAGTCACATGACGATACGCGTCGGAAGGAAGCGTTTGTGGATACCGGAAGTCACGTCTGAGAAATGAAAAGAAACACTTAACTGCATATCTGGCGTTTTTAAACTGATTGTTTGTGAGTACCTTTCCATTGTTTGAGTTTTTCAATAAAAAGTGTATACATACTTCACTATTTGGAGCCCTCCTGTTTCCCTTTCTGTGAGATCTTGCCAGTTTGACACCCTGATGTGGGGATAAGACCTCCTAGTTGGAATTAAGGGTACACCGCTGTTACCATCTTAGACTCTGGTCTCTATATGCTGTTCACCTTACAGCAGTAAGGTAAGGGGCCACCCTAACTGTTAGGTGCGGGACACTGAAGAGACACCAGAGTGTGCACAGTTTGCGTTGTATTGCACCTGCTACTACGAGAAGCACCTTATGGATTTTCTGCCACCCTTTACTTATTTTGCAGTCTGAGAGACTTATTCATTTTTTTGCACTGAATGATTCACTATCATTAAGTTTGGTTTTATTATTTTTATACACACTCTGTGAGATATTTTACTTACTCGCATTTATCACTATCACTGTACGGTTGTATGGGATTTTCCTTTTGCTGATGCGATTTTATATGTTTGTATTTACACTTAGTGAGATAATTTATTTATTTGCATTCATCACTATCACTGTGTGATTTTATGCGATTTTGCTTTGGTTTATGCGATTTTATATATGTTTTTTTATTTTTGCACATATATATTCGTTTGGAATGTTTTTTTGCACTAGTCACTTTAATCACTGATCACGATTTGTCACGGGAATCAGAATTTATTCACAGATAGTTTATTTATTTATTGGTTAGCACTTTATGGAATAATTTATCTAGTTTATTGGTTTAAGGGAGCGCAGCACCATTTATTTGATTTTTCGCTATATGTTTCAGTGGTAGGGTTTATACCTCTGTCGGTGTTTTGCTGCAACCCTATTTGAGGTTTAATAGATTTTATCTACGATAGCGCAGGGATACCTCTTTTATCATGGACTTGAGTGAATACATGGGTAATTCTTTTCTTCTTCTTTTTTTTTTTTTTATAGAACTGTGATAGGTTAAAACTCCTACCCAGCTTTTATTGTTGTATGTGTCCCCACTAGTTTAAATTCACCCTCTCCATTTGTCCTGATGACCACTATCTCTGGGACTGAAGGACAATCCTAAATTTAGAGTTGTCATCAGAAGTAATCTTTCAACAGGGAAACTTTTCCCCTTGATCTGGAGGAATTGCCCCTAATTTCCTTTTTTGTCTATAAGACACAATGGTGAAAATAACCTGATAGTTTTAACTATATCCTGCTCTGTTCAAAGTGGAAACAAAATTTGGCTTTAGATTTACTTTTAAACTTTTAGCATTTTTTTTTCCAGATAGCTGTAGTAATCGTGAGCATGGTAATGCGTTTAAAATACACCTATGTTTACAAAGATAGCAAAGTAAGAGCACTTTGTACACTTACAAGTCTACAAAGAGGACTGTGGCACTCTTAAAACATGGGACATTTTAAACAGTAAGCTTTATTATATCATGATTGTCCCAAAGGTTGTACAACTAATTACGTTTCCCAATTGGCCCAATACTATTATGGGTAAACTTACAGCCCAATAGGCATATGCAGGAGGGGGGCAGGAAAATGAAAAGGTTGCAAATTAAGATATGGCCCCTATCGCGTATGAAGGTATGCTCAGGCACCTTAGAGTCCCATTTTTTATTTATTATTGTGTTCCATCAAAATATAAATGTTCTAGGTACATTTGTATTTTTTAAATGCTTAAACACAAGCAATTTCAATGCTTGCTGCTGAGACTGTTCATTAATGTTGTGCTCAGGAGTGTTTTGACAGTATGTGGCATGCAGCAGTTTCCTAACACATAAAGTAAAACCTTGGTTTGAGAGCGTTTTCCAAAACAAGACAAATTTTTTGATAAATTTTAGCTTGATATACAAGTAGCGTCATGTCACAACTGAGTATAAAAGAGAAGAGGCACCTCTAAGTGTAGCAATATGGTTACATGTAATGAAGGTACAACATTTAGCAACTCACATGGTTGATGAATAAAACAGGCACATCTAAGTATGTAGGCATCCGGGGTAAAGCTGTGGCACATAAGCATCCAGACAGGGAGGGCCAGGAGGAGAGGTCATCAGTGTGCTGCTGTTCTTTAATTTTCCAATCACAAGACTGAGGATGCTTTTTTTTTTATCAAGCTGATGTCCTACTGCTTTTCTAATGGAAGTCAAGGTTCTGGCTGCACAGAATTACATGTTTTAGTCAGATAAAACAATTCTCATACATGTATTTCTATTGTATTTAACTGATGACCTGCAGTTACAGTAGATGTAGGGATTCAATATTTATGCAAACACCATTATGCACATTTTTTTATTTTGCCTCCCAACACAGTATCCAATTAAAAAAAAAATAATAATCACTTGGTGCTCTGAGTATTTTTGTATGACACCTTATGGTGAAGTATTAAAAAACAAAAAAGTTGGAGGTAAATTTAAAGTATATGTGCACCCAGTCACTATAATCTTATACTAGCTGTAGCACATTAACTAGATGCCGACCGCCGGCTGTGAAATGACGGCCAGGCGGCGCTCCTATTGTGGCGGGAGGCCGTCATATGACGGCCTCCCGTTTAAACAGGGAAAGCGCGCGATCGTGCGCATGCATCCCTGTTTCTTCGGTGGCGGCGTGTCACGGAGACACCGCTCGCCACCGAAGGGGGTGAACAGCCATTCGTTATGGCTGTTTACCAGGTGATCGGCCGTGATGAAGTCATGGCCGATCACAGATGGTCACACCCCGACTGTGCACGGCGCATGCGCGCGATCACATCGGTGGCGGCGTGTTCCCCGGGAACACTGCTCGTCACCGACGCTGGTAAACCGTCATTGGCCGGCTGTTTACACACGTGATCGGCTGTGATCCTTTCACAGCCGATCACTAAGATGTAAACAAACCGCGGTAACGAGATGTTACCGGGTTGTTCTCCTCCTCTCACACCGATCGTGTGTGAGGAGGAGATTGCGGTAACATCTCGTTACCGCCTAGTGTACACCAATCACACTGATTGCCTGCCTGCCCCCCCCCCCCAATAAAGAGGACCTGTCACCACCCCTCATAGTACCTGTCAATCACAGTCCATCAGAGTACCTGTCACAGTCCATCAGAGTACCCGAGTACCTGTCACAGCCCATCAGAGTACCCAAGTACCTGTCCCAGCCCATCAGAGTACCTGTCACAGCCCATCAGAGTACCCGAGTACCTGTCACGGCACATCAGAGTACCCGAGTACCTCTCACGGCACATCAGAGTACCCGAGTACCTGTCACGGCACATCAGAGTACCCGAGTACCTGTCACGGCACATCAGAGTACCCGAGTACCTGTCACGGCACATCAGAGTACCCGAGTACCTGTCACGGCACACCCGAGTACCTGTCACGGCCCATCAGGGTACCCGAGTACCTGTCACGGCCCATCAGGGTACCCGAGTACCTGTCACGGCCCATCAGGGTACCCGAGTACCTGTCACAGTCCATTAGAGTACCGAGTACCTGTCACAGTCCATTAGAGTACCGAGTACCTGTCACAGTCCATCAGGGTACCCGAGTACCTGTCACAGTCCATCAGGGTACCCCGAGTACCTGTCACAGTCCATTAGAGTACCGAGTACCTGTCACAGTCCATTAGGGTACCCGAGTACCTGTCACAGTCCATCTGAGTACCCGAGTACCTGTCACAGTTCATCTGAGTACCCGAGTACCTGTCACAGTCCATATGAGTACCTGTCACCGCCCTTCAGAGTACCCAAATACCAGTCACCAAACCATCAGAGTACCTGTCACCAGGCCATCAGAGTACCTGAGTACCTGTCACCAGGCCATCAGAGTACCCGAGTACCTGTCACCAGGCCATCGGAGTACCCGAGTACCTGTCACCAGGCCATCAGAGTACCCGAGTACCTGTCACCAGGCCATCAGAGTACCCGAGTACCTGTCACCAGGCCATCAGAGTACCCGAGTACCTGTCACCAGGCCATCAGAGTACCCGAGTACCTGTCACCAGGCCATCAGAGTACCCGAGTACCTGTCACCAGGCCATAAGAGTACCCGAGTACCTATTTGCAGCCCATGTCTCATAGAATATACGTTGGGGTGTTTGCTTTCCAAAATGGGGTCATTTTGTGGGTAATTTCACTGTCCTGGTGGTCCAGGACCTTCAAAAGTGTGATGGGTAGGAATGAAATGAGATGTGTCATTTATGCTCCTAGAACGCCTGAACGTACTACTTCAATGTTCGGCCTCTCTATGTGGCCAGGCTGTGTAAAAGTCCTACACATGTGGTATCGCCGTACTCGGGAGGAGTAGCAGAATGTATTTTGGGGTGTAATTTTTGCTATATACATGCTATGTGTTAGAAATATCTTATAAATTGACAATTTTGTGTAAAAAAAATATACATATTCCAAAAACGTCTGGAAAAAAATTAACCATTCAAAAGACTCATTATGCCTCACAGATTATACGTTGGGGTGTTTCTTTCCAAAATGGGGTCATTATATGGGAAATTCCATTGTCCTGGTACTCCAGGGCCTTCAAAAGTGTAATAGGTGGTTGAGAAATGAGATGCGTCATTTTTGCTCGTAGAACGTCTGAAGGTACTACTTCAATGTTAGTGCTCTGTATGTGGCCAGGCTGTGTAAAAGTCTCACACATGTGGTATCGCCGTACTCGGGAAGAGTAGCAGAATGTATTTTGGGGTGTAATTTGTTGTATGCATATGTTGTGTGTGAGAAATAACCTGATAATATGACAATTTAGTTAAAAAAAAAATAAAAAAATCTTCATTTTGCAAAGAATTGTGGGAAAAAATGACAACTTAAAAAAACTCACCATGCTACTTACTTAATACCTTGGGATGTCTACTTTGTAAAAAGGGGTCATTTTGGGGGTATTTGTACTTTCCTGACTTGTTAGTGTCTCAAGAAATGAGGTACAAGTGATCAATTTTCAGTGATTGGCACCATAGTTTGTAGACTCTATAACTTTCACAAAGACCAAATAATATATACTAATGTGGGTTATTTTTACCAAAGATATGTAGCAGTATAAATTTTGGCCAAAATTTATGAAGAAAAATTACTAATTAGCAAAAATTATGACAGAAACAAAGAAAAAGGCATTTTTTTCACAAAATTTACGTTTTCTTTTATTTATAGCACAAAAAATAAAAAACCCACTAGTGATTAAATACCACTAAAAGAAAGCTCTATTTGTGTGGAAAAAAGGACGCAAGTTTCATATGGATACAGTGTTGGATGACTGAGTAATTGTCATTCAAACTGTGAGAGCGCTGAAAGCTGAAAATTGGTCTGGTCAGGAAGGGGGTGTAACTGCACTGTATTGAGGTGGTTAAGGTAATTTCAGGTCATTTTCAAAATTACAACATACTAATCCTGCAGATTTTATAAAAATAAACCTTTCAGTCTTTGTATGAAGGCACTTCCTTTTATATAGTGACACTGTTCCTGTCTCTCAGTTGTGCTCCTGCACTGTCAGCACGTCATGCACATTGCATAACAGATGCTAAACTCTTATCACCATCAGTAAATTTGCCACGAGAAATGAGTAGCAGCAGTTGCTGCAATGCATACATACAGAAAAGCCAATGTTGCATGTAATAGGTTTTAATGGCAAAAAATAAATAAATAAACTTTATTCATGGCTTGATATCAAAAATTATTTCAGCACTAAAATCAACTGTCACAAAACCCCTTTGGTATTCCAGATAGCTTATTGCTAGGGTTGTGTAAATACACTGTATGTTTGGTTATAGTGACCATGGGTGAGTGGTCTATGGGAGTTAATGAATTTATAAAATATGCAAGGGCCCAGTGTTCATTATTTTTAGGCAATGTTGCAATTAGGCTGCTGGAGATCACATGTGCTAATATGCAACAAAACTTAATTGTAAAAACAAGTAATTCGCCCCTTCCATGTTAGTCTATAGTATGCAAGACCCACCTGAGAAGGCTAAATGTAGGTCAAATGTACCTGCCACTTAATTCGGAATGATTTCAGGAGTTTTTTAAGATGTCAACTTGATACTACCAAGACTAGCCCCAAATTAGACTTCTTTGCTAATTTACGGTGCAGTTTTTTTCAAGAGTTGTTTTATGCATGTGTTGGAGTTCTATTCGGATAAGTATCTTCTTTATAGAAGAATTTTTGTTGATCTCTCCAGAATGGGCGCTGCGGATAATATATATAAAGGGAGAAGCACATTTATGGAAGAGTTATCTGAGACATCGGAGATACTAAAACAAGCTACTCCTCGCTCTCTTGTTATTTTGGATGAATTGGGAAGAGGCACCAGTACTCATGATGGCATTGCCATTGCATATGCCACTCTTGAATACTTCATCAAAGATGTAAGTAGAGTTATCTCTTTTTATATATTAGGTTTGAAGTATGAGATATTGTTTATAACCATATTTTAATCTTAAATCAATGAAAATAGGTAGTGGTTTTGGTTTGGCTGTATATTTACTGTTTTCCAAGTCGGTGAGAGATCACACAGCAAGAGATGTGTAAACTTATGCAGTTAGTTATTTTATTTTGTCACATTTGTTATTAAAGTGTTAAATATTCTTTTGGCTCATAAAAAACAGATTCTTTTGCAGTATGAGAGATGGAGCAGAGGATCTGGGATGAACTGTCTGAGAGAATTCTTCATCAAAGACTGAGAGAATTCTTACCCTACAGCTCTAGGAAAGGAAAATTGTAGGCAGTGCCTTTCATGTTGCTAACTTGAATACAGTGGTGTGAAAAAGTGTTTGCCCCCTTCTTCATTTCCTGTTCCTTTGCATGTTTGTCACACTTAAGTGTTTCGGAACATCAAACCAATTTAAACAATAGTCAAGGACAACACAAGTAAACACAAAATGCAATTTGTAAATGAAGGTGTTTATTATTAAAGGTGAAAAAAAATCCAAACCATCATGGCCCTGTGTGAAAAAGTGATTGCCCCCCTTGTTAAAACATACTATAACTGTGGTTGTCCACACCTGAGTTCAATTTCTCTAGCCACACCCAGGCCTGATTATTGCCACACCTGTTCACAATCAAGGCATCACTTAAATAGGAGCTGCTTGACACAGTAAGGTCCACCAGAAGATCCTTAAAAGCTACACATCATGCCGAGACCCAAAGAAATTCAGGAACAATTGAGAAAGAAAGTAATTGAGATCTATCAGTCTGGAAAGGGTTATAAAGCCATTTCCAAAGCTTTGGAAATCCAGCGAACCACAGTGAGAGCCATTATCCACAAATGGCGAAGACATGGAACAGTGGTGAACCTTCCCAGGAGTGGCCGGCCGCCCAAAATTACCCCAAGAGCGCAGCGACGACTCATCCAAGAGGTCACAAAAGACCCCACAACAACGTCCAAGGAACTGCAGGCCTCACTTGCCTCAGTTAAGGTCAGCGTTCATGCCTCCACCATCAGGAAAAGACTGGGCAAAAATGGCCTGCATGGCAGAGTTCCAAGGAGAAAACCACTGCTGAGCAAAAAGAACATCAAAGCTCGTCTCAATTTCTCCACAACACATCTTGATGATCCCCAAGACTTTTGGGACAACATTCTGTGGACCGATGAGACAAAAGTGGAACTCTTTGGAAGGTGTGTGTCCAAGTATATCTGGCGTAGAAGGAACACTGCATTTCATAAAAAGAACATTATACCAACAGTAAAATATGGTGGTGGTAGTGTGATGGTCTGGGGCTGTTTTGCTGCTTCAGGACCTGGAAGACTTGCCGTGATAAAAGGAACTATGAATTCTGCTGTCTACCAAGAGATCCTGAAGGAGAATGTCCGACCATCTGTTCGTGTACTCAAGCTGAAACGAACTTGGGTTCTGCAGCAGGACAATGATCCTAAACACACCAGCAAGTCCACCACCGAATGGCTGAAGAAAAACAAAATGAAGACTTTGGAGTGGCCTAGCCAAAGTCCTGACCTGAATCCTATTGAGATGTTGTGGTATGACCTTAAAAAGGCCGTTCATGCTCGAAAACCCTCTAATGTAACTGAATTAGGACAATTCTGCAAAGATGAGTGGGCCAAAATTGCTCCAGGACGCTGTAAAAGCCTCATTGCACGTTATCGCAAACGCTTGGTTGCAGTTGTTGCTGCTAAGGGTGGCCCAACCAGTTATTAGGTTTAGGGGGCAATCACTTTTTCACACAGGGCCATGATGGTTTGGATTTTTTTTCACCTTTAATAATAAACGCCTTCATTTACAAATTGCATTTTGTGTTTACTTGTGTTGTCCTTGACTATTGTTTAAATTGGTTTGATGTTCCGAAACACTTAAGTGTGACAAACATGCAAAGGAACAGGAAATGAGGAAGGGGGCAAACACTTTTTCACACCACTGTATATATTGAGGCGCTAGATCAGCCTATTAGTTTACAGATAAACAAGGCCTGTTCCCCAACTGGACAGCAGTGGGGGGGGGGGGGGGTGGCCAGGACTGGCATATGAGCAGCTGCATCTTTCAGAGTTCCCACAGATTACCCTGATTTGATCCTGTTCCCGGCTCAGATACACAGGCTCCCGGGCACCTGGCAGCTCCAGAACCTCTTGTGACCCCCGCGCTACCCTCCAGTATGCTTGGATCCATGACAGTTACCCGGGGAAAGGGAAGAGAGGACCTCCAGCATACGGAGATCCTAAATGGCGCCACCGCGGGCTTCCAGCACTGCGGCCTACGTTGCACAGAGAAGCCAAAGGAATCTGTGAGTAAACCTCCGAAAACCACTAAACACTGGTGGGGTTCCACTTAAGGACATACGGTCCTATGCACAGAAGCTGGCAGGCACATTGATGCTCACAGACTCAGCAGCAGTGGGGGTTGGACCTGAGGGGGAAGCTGCAGAGCAGGAGGAAGACATAAGAGGAACAGACACAGAACACATGGGGGCACAGACAGAGGACAGTGGAGGAGAGGAATTTGAACAGCCGACCGTAGCTATGATTCTGAAAGCAGTTAATAAATGTACTGTCTCAGTTAACACATTAGAGGAATGCTTTGCTGGTCTGAAGGAGGAGGTGTCTCTGATAAGACAGGATCTGCCAAAGATCAGGGAGAGAACCACTGCTGCAGAAAGCAGGATAAGTGACATAGAAGAAAAACTTTCTCCATTGATCAGAGATGCCCTAATTTAATACCAGGCTGGCTACAGTGGTCGATCGATGTGCAGACGATCTTGAAAACAGGCTGATACGCAACAATGTGCGCATAGTGGGTCTACCTGAGAAAACAAAGGCTAGAGACCCCACTGATTTTGTGGAAAGATGGCTGCTAGATGTCTTTGGGAAGGAGTCATTTACTGCTCTGTATGCGGTGGAGAGCCCACAGGGTTCCCACGAGGCCCTTGCCACCAGGGCACCCTCCCCACCCTATTTTGACACACATGCTACACTAAAGAGATGGAAATATCATCCTGCTCCTGGCTTGGAATAGGCAAAAAATATTGTTCAATGGAGCACGTGCCTTCTGCTACCCTGACATCCAATCAGACATGAAAAAAAGGCTGCAGAAATTGCAGGCACCGTGTGCGATGCTCTATCCTGCCAGGCTTCAGATCACTGAAAATGGTCAAGCCCATTTCTTTGAAAGTGCTAGCCAACCAGATGCCTCTGTTTGGCTGGATGCCAATGAAAACACCTTTCGTCAGGCCAGAAGACTTGCGGCTTAAGAGGATTGTCATAATCCAGGTTCCAGAAAATTACTTACCTCCATGTGCCTTGGAAATACCCCGTTTGGCTCCTTACAATACCTGTTTTTCTATCCTAGCCACTCCACCGCTCAAAGCCGAGTTGGGAACAAATGTTGATTTGATGTGCTATTTCTCCCTAAGGAGAGCATGTGTGAGGCAACTTTCTACACAGTGTTAAATGTACCATGTTCTGACAGACGTGGTTCTTTTTTCTTTCCCCATAAAGATTTTATTTAGTGTACAGAAGAAAGGTAACAATTCACATCAAAAGACATGGTAAGGTAATTAACATGTAGGGTTTACAGACAAAAGAAACGTAGGATACATCTTATGTACACTATATTAATTAGAAAACCAGCAACACAATCAGATATACATATTGTAATAGAGGTGGGGGGGAGGCCCATTGTTCATTCCCCCCCAAGCAATGAAGGCCAACCAAGGAGAGAAAATGTTTGGAATGGTTGGTCCCAGTTAGGAAATCATGTGTGAGGTATCCTAGAGGGTATGTGGGCAGGGCATTGGTATGATCTATTTGTTGTGGTCGGTCGTCAAGTAGACGACCAAAGTAGGAAAGGTAAGGACACAGAGCATGAGGGGGAAGAGAGAGGAAGGGACAAAGAAAGTAAGATCAGGACCTCAGAAAAAGATAGGGAGGGAAGGGGCTCCAGGGATGGGAGGGGGTTGAGCAGGTGCCATAGACACCACCCCCAGGGGGCCCGCTCACCACCACATCCCACCAGCTGAGGAGAGTCCACAGTTAGGTTCTACATTCATGTGCCAGCCTTTACAGTACAAACTGGCGGTAGCGTTCAGTAGTCCTGAAGTGAGACCAACATGCCCAGGTAAGTGAGAATTTGTGTGTTCTTTCCTGTGAAATATGGATCAGCTCTTCTATTTCTTTAATTTTAATTTTTTTTTCTTTTGAGAAAAAGTGGAGAACTAGGACATCATCATGTGGCCATTCGTGGAGCAGGAAGAAGCGGGAATCACCCAGGGGGAAAGCTGAATTTTCTCTTAGGGATGTTAATGGTCCCAGCACAGAGACGGATAACCTGTCGCTCCCCCAAAGGCCAGGAGGGAGGGGCGGATGAGGGGATGTGTGAGGGTCTCCTGTGGCCAGTTTTTCGGAGATATCCAGGGACGTAAATGTAGAGGACCCGGTATAACTGATTTTTCTAAAGCCACCCAGGTCTTCCTGGTGGCGTGCACATTCCAGTCAACTATCCTAGTTAGGTGACACGCCAGGTAGTATCTATATAGATCTGGGAGGCCGATGCCCCCATTCTTTTTCTGCAGCGCAAGACCGGAATATTTTATGCGAGGTGGCGAGTTCCTCCAGATAAAGGCAGAACAAGCCTTATGGTAGGCTGAGAAAAAAGCTGGGGAAAGATGGATAGGGATGGTTTGCATTAGATATAATAATCTCAGCTGGATGATCATTTTAATTAGTGCCGAGTGGCCGGACCAGGAAACGTTCAAGCCCATCCACTCCTTAAAATGGTTTTGGATTTTGGTAAGGGCTATATGAAAGTTGGACATATAAAGGTCTGACAGCCGGGACATGATTCTAATTCCCAGGTATGTGATCGCCTCCTTCTCCCAACGAAATGGGAAGGCATCCTGACAATGAGTTACTTCCTGAATGGGAAGAGTTACGTTTAAGGCATGTGATTTAGAATAATTGATCTTGAGGTTGGATAGACTGCCAAAGTACTCCAGATATTTCAATAAGTTGGGTAATGAGATGCGAGGCGATTTCAAATGTGGTTCTTGCTGCTGGTAGTTGTGTGGCCAGTGGATGATGGGATCTGTTGTCCTATTTACAGTCCTAATGTTCAATGCTTAATAGCAAGTTACATCATGACATATGGGCCTTGTGGTGTCTTGGAGCGTTAGAGGGTTGGGTGACCCCTTCAAGCGGGCTATGGTATTTACATCCCTGTGCAAGTATCTCCCTGTTATCTGTGCTGTACAGGATACCTGCCTGTAAAGAAAACCCTGGGGAAAGACAATTTTTATGCCTTTTTAAATCCCACTTATTTTCCCGCATAGATCTATGCCTTAGCTCAGACATTGCTGTCAGATCTGTGTCAGAGATTAAATATGCACTTGGGGGGTTTTCAGACCATTCCCTACTGGTTCTCACTCTTGCAGTATGCACCCCCTCAACACTATCTAGGGCCCCATGGAAACTGAATGCTTTTTGGATTAATCTTTTCCCAGCTCAAGCCCAGATGGGGAAGAAAATTACAGATTTTTGGCAGGATCACGTTGGCCACCCAGACGCAGGAGTGGTGTGGGAAAACTTTAAGGCTAAACTGGTGAGAATGAGGGTGCGTGATGATCCATCTTGCACTAGATGCATGGGGGATCATGGGGACTTGATCCATATGTTGTGGAGGCGCCCCAAACTGCACATATATTGGAAGGAGGTGATGGGGACTATTAATCGTGTATTTCATATTCATCTTGTAGAACACCCTAAACTATGCCTGTTAGGAATTATAGATGAAGTCCCGTGGAGGAGACCTCTAGACTAGCTATAGCCAGGGCCCTTTTCCAGGCCAGGAAATTAATTTTGATGCACAGGAAATCGACAGATCTCCCACGGTGAAGAAGTGGTTGACGCAAATAAGCGACGCTATAAGGTTGGAAAAATATATCTACCTACACAGGGTTAGTGTGACAAAATTCCCAAAAAGGTGGGCATCATGGCTAGCTGTTCCTGGTTTAACCCCTGTAGACCTGATTATGGACCTCTTACTCATGTAATTAGGCTGCGTTGGTGAAAGGGCTGGATCCTCCAGCCCGAGGCCTTGATTGTTTCAGCTACTCTGTGACTGAATGTATTCCATTGTTACAACTGATTTGCAGGTATGTTAATTGGTTTCTGTCCAAAATTGGCCCTAGTATATGAATTGGGACCTTGGATCGTGGGCTCCTTGAGGGTAGGGACCGATGTGAGTGTGCAATGTACAGGGATAGGGACAATTGTAGACACTCACTCAGGTTGAACTGGATGGACTGGTGTCTTTATTCAACCTTACTATGTATGCGGTTGAAATGTGATTATGTGCCGTGGGTGCTGTATACTAAATGCCAGGTGTTTCAGTGTAATTTGTATCGCTATGCAATTCTGTATTGTTTCTCTGTTTTATTGATTTCTCAATAAAGTTTATTTTTATTAAATAAAAAACAACTGGGCGCCAGTGTCCTTCTTTATATCAGCACTGGATTCTTCATTCCTTTGGTACTCATTCAGTTTGAATTTTCTTTTTGCTAAGATAGAAGTCCAGTCAAATACTATCTAAGCCTAATGCCTCGTACACGCTAGCTGTTTTTCTTTTTTTGTTCAACCTAGCGGGCTGAACAAAAAAAAAAAAACCTGACAGCTCAGGAGTCTTAAACCTGCTCCCACACCTATGATACTCTGTAAATAAAAGATATCTATACTTGCCCATTCTGAGGGTGCTGTGGCCTAGATACATGATTGGCTCCCAGAGCTGACTTCAGTGTAGAGAAGACGCAGCCAACAAAGCCTATAGGTAACGTTAGTGCAAAGGCAATGCAGCCATTGTCAACGATCTCTCCATTTCACTAAAGCCAGCTGTTGGGGAGTTCATGTGACTGGACCAGAGTGTTTTCAGAATAGGTAAGTAAAGACATCCCTGTACAGGGTAGTTGGCATAGGGCTTAGAATTAGTGTGGGAGCTGGTTTAAGCTTAGATAGTATTTGACTGGGCTTCTATTTTAATTTTATGTGTGTGTATATGTATATATATATATATATATATATATATATATATATATATATACACGTGTGTGTGTATATGTATGTGTATATATATATATATATATATATATATATATATATATATATATATATATATATATATATTACACATAGCGGGTAAAATAAGTATAGAGTACGTTACCATTTTGCTAGGTAAATATATTTCACCACATGTCGGTAACAACCCATGCAATCCATACAAAGAAACCAAAACAAATCCATTCAGAAATGATGTGTAATAAAATGGAATGACAGGGAAAAAGTATTGAACACGCTAACTGAAATTCATTTAAATGAGAAGTCCAGCCTGAGCTTGTTTGGCTGGGCTTCACCTATGGGCAAAAAGAGTGCAATTAGTTTTCCACGCCTGTGACCCGTTTTCATCAGAGAGCAGTCTGAAGTCCACTCTCTGCTGACGTCGCCAATATCAGTCCAGGCACCGCGTCATCCCAACTCTGGGAGTCTAGATCCGTGCCTGAACTGATAGTCTTCTCGGCGAGCCGCAGGGACGACCGCTCCCCACCCCTCCACAGCTCAGCGCTCCAGTGAGTGTGGAGGAGCAGAGCAGGAGAGCTGCTGATAGGCAGCAGTTCTCTGCTCAGGGAACTAAGAGAACCAAGTCATTGGCGATGTTCAATCGCTCGATTCTCAATGAAGAGGCATCGGGGGACAGATGCAGCATCGGACTAATGCTACATCCACCTAGGTAGTAAATCTGCAGTAACCCCGATTCCCATACTTCTCTTTTAATACTTCGCACTGAATCCTTTGTTGGTAATGACAGCTTCAAGATGCTTCCTGTATGGAGAATCTAGTCGCATGCATTGCTCTGGTGTGATTTTGGCCCCTTTAGAAATCTTTATTGCCTAGAAAAAATGGTGGTGTTCAATACTTATTTTACCTGCTGTATAGATAATTTATTTATTCATTTATTTCAGGTTTCATCATTAACATTATTTGTCACACATTACCCACCTCTGTGTGAGCTGGAGAAGCGCTATCCTGCATGTGTTGGAAACTATCATATGGCTTTCTTCGTTGATGAAGAACATCAAGGTACTACAAAAGGTATGATATGAAGAAATTCTTTCTTGCCTCTAAAGTAGATGTAAACCTTAACTAGTGCTTTCTTTCCTTAGAAAATACTGTTTTGTCATGTTTTCACCCTTTTGTTGCATCTCGGTGCTGCTGATTTTCTGCAGCCCTGTCTGCTTGAACACATGTGTTTTAAAGCAGTAGCAGCAAGTTAGGCTTCTCGATGGTAATAATTTCAGAACATACCCTTGCAATAAGCATCAGCGCAGCTGTTTGTAGTCCCCACTGAAACCAGGTATGAAAGTGTGACGACACAGAAGACCAACTGGGAGACAGGGAAAGGGCATTATCACCCCATAACAGGAGGTGCCTGAACAAGAACTTTCATGGGAGGATAACAAGGTATTATTTTAATGAAAGCTGCAAATACAATATACCGTATTTATTGGCATATAACACACACTTTTTTTCCCCCTAAAATCAGGGGGAAATCGGGGGTGCGTGTTAAACGCAGATCCCCCGCTATTTCTAACCCTTTCTGCCGCTCTCTGCGGCTTCTGGGTATTTTCGGCCGTTCTCGGCTATCTTCGGCCATTCTCGGCTATTTTCGGCCGCACTCGGCCATTTTTGGTGGCTTTTGGAAAGCCGAAAGCCGTCGAGTGTGGCCGAAAATAGCCAAGAATGGCAAGTGCAGCCGAAAATACCCGAAAGCCGCCGAGAGCAAAAAAAAAAAGAAAAAAAAAGAAATATATATATATATATATATATATATATATATATATATATATATATATATACATATATATATATATATATATATAATAAAGTAATCAAAATGTTACTAAATACACAAATGTTTTGTATGTGAATAAAATTCAAAGACGATTACCCCTATTATCATTCAGCTATGAAAAATACCATAACTATAATAATGGTGATACCACAATCCTACTGTGACTACAACTCCCATCACACTTGGAGTGCCACACAATCACAATAAGTACAATACAACTGAAGGTACCACAACCAATTTACCAATCCAAATACATATAATACTAAACCTGTGCAAAAACAAAGTCCACATAGCCAAGTGCTGAAGTTTCCACTTTAATCGTGGAAGCACACTCCCGAATGACTGTGATAAACCTGTGGTCAACGTTTGTGCGCTTTTTTTGCTCACCTCTGGTATTGTAACCTTAAAAACGATATCATATAGGTCACACAGGCTTGTGATTTCTCACTGCAGATCATAAAGGAAATCAACCTCTCCACCTTCCAGGATATGATCCTTCATGTGGGGAAAAATGGTAGACCATTCCCTTTAAGAGATTTGGTTTTACATCTCTATATTAAAGAGTGTCACTCCCAGGGAAAGAAAGAAACATCGCCAATGGTGCAGTATTATTAAAAAATATATACTTCTTTATTAAAATATATATGCACGCACAAGTACAGCCAGATGGTCAGCTTTATAGTAATATTTAGAAATGATCAGGAGCAGGTCACCAGCACATGTTAACCCTCAACAGCCAGTACCTAGCAGATTGTTCCTTTCCATGGCCTGTACATGTGCCTTAACCTTCCATCAGTTGGAATATTATTATACAGGATTTATATAGCACCAACAGTTTACGCAGCACTTTACAATATCAAACGAGACAATACAGTTACAATACAATAAAATACAAGAGGATTAAGAGGGCCCTGCTCAGAAGAGCTTACAGTCTAATAGGGTGGGGCAGGTGGTACAAAAGGTTGTAACTGTGGGGAATGAGCTGATGGAAGTGGTAGGAGATTAGTTGTAGACATGATGGGCTTTCGTGGTGGTAGCGAGTTCCAGAGGATGGGAGAGGCTCTGGAGACAAGCATGAGAGGAGGAGACGAGAGAGCTTAAGAGTAGGAGGTCTTGAGAAGAGCGAATAATCCCTCATTATTCAGTGTACAACACCAAATATCAGCCTCATCTCCACTGACTCTGGTCCAGTTGTATTCTCAGCTCCACTGTGCCATTTCCTGTATACACATCCCCTGCAACAAACCCCTGTGCCATTTCTCACGTCCCCAACAACACTTCCACTGTTCCTGGATACCATGACACAGTCTCTACTAATAAGCTGCTTACATTTTAGTGTCCACTTTTCTGCATTGTCCTCAATTCCACACCTTTTGTTTTATCCTGGGTCCTCTCCACCACCTTCAGTGGTGAGGAGTGTGTCCGAGTTTTGTGGAATGCAGTACTACTAACACCCTGCTTACCACCTCCACTGTCCCAGAATAACCTGCTTCAACTTTAACTGGCCATGTCCTGGACTCCTCTACTGCACACATGGCCCGCTGTCATACCCCCCACACTCCTGTCCTGCACATATAGCCCACTGTCATACCCCCCCCATGCCTCTCCTGCACATATGGCCCACTGTCATACCCCCCCATGCCTCTCCTGCACATGTGGCCCACTGTGATACCCCCCCATGCCTCTCCTGCACATATGGCCCACTGTCATACCTTTCACACTCCTCTCCTGCACATATGGCCCACTGTCATACCTGTCACACTCCTCTCCTGCACATACTACCCACTGCTATACTTTCTGCACTTCTCTGTGCATGCTACCCGCTTGTATTTCCTCTGAGCTCCTACACATACTGCCCCCCATCCTACCTTCTGCAATCCTCTATTGTCATATTGCCTCCTGTCATTAAATTCACATTATTTAAAAAGCTGCCATTATTTTCTGGTATTTTGTCATACCTGGCCTGATAACTGCCACAAATAGCAGCATTGCTTGATGCGAATGGGCCATCTAGGTGTTGACAGCAGAACAATAACACTGGTTTCTAAATTTAAGAATTGCTTAGTGATGATTCTTATAACTTTTATAAACATCTCACTGTTGATAAATGATCATTCCCCTTTCTTAAAAGGAAAGAGAAATCGGTTCTGCTGAGAATGGACATGTCTTATATTTAGTTCCTGTTCTAACGGAGTTTAAGGGGAACTTCATGCAAAAGCTTTTATTTTTTTTATTTTTTGATAGAATGGGAAATGGTTAGAAATTCTGCCAGACTTTTATTGATGTCATTGTCCCTATTGGTGGACATTTCATGTTGTCTTCCTATAACAATTGTCACTTTTATGATGTGTCTCTCAGGAGGGAAGCATAAAGGTGACATAAATAGTCCCTATTGCAAGATTCACCTCCTGTTCTTGTAACAGCAGTAAAACGTTAGGTCTTGGTCATAATGACAGAAAGTAAGTGTGAATGTCTCCAATAGGGACAACTTTAATAACCATTCCCCACTATACTCAAAATTTGGAGAAAAAAAGTGTTTACTGGAGTTCCACTTTTATTTCTAATCTGTTGCTCTTCATATGTATACATAGTCATATCTTACATAAAATCTTTGTAATGCAGAGTTGTTTATTGGAGAAATAAAGGCATTTAGAAAAAAAGCAGTGTTCAGGTTGAAAATGTCTTGTTATAAATGTCTGATCCGCCATTGTATGCTTTATTAATTCTTTTTTCAGAGTCTGAAGTTGCGGATAACCCTGAGTATATTACATTTTTGTATCAGATAACCAGAGGAATTGCTGCTAGGAGTTATGGATTGAATGTAGCTAAACTGGCAGATGTCCCAGAGGAAGTTTTAAAGAAAGCAGCTTGTAAATCAAAAGAGCTGGAGGGGTTAGTGGAGATGAAAAGGTGAGTACATCAACAGCATGCTTCATTCTAAAGCCCTGTATGTCTTTCTTTTTCACACCAGAGGATTCCATATCTATTCTTTATCAGTTAATTGACTTATGTGTAAGCAAATATTTTTTATGTCTTTTTTTATATATATATATATATATATATATATATACTGTTTGGCTGATTTCCAAGAACTGGAGGAAAAATGGAGCAGTTGCACACCTGCTGCAGTCACAAAGGCCTATCTCCCCATATGGGATGATACAATTATTTTATACTGTGAAGAAGATAAGTAAAACACCTGAGCAGGAATACTCTGATCTTTGTGGATGAGAAGAAAGCCAGCAGCCCCAAGAGGGAATATTTGATTCCTTCTGCAAGACGTAAAAGTGGTCAGCAGGTGTCTCAGTATACCAGATTTAACCTATAACTTAAAATATCTGTTTTGGGGGAAAAAAAATACTCTTTATGAAGGAAGTACTAAAACTAAAGTGTGTGTAAAAGCAAGCTTGCAACAACAGGACTCTGCCCCAGTTCTACTTTTTTGTCCATGATTCATCTTATTGCAATCGCTAAAGTAGCTCTCAAGCTTATCACATGCGACGGTGCTGCTTGAGAGGCTACTTTAATATACCCTAGGTACTATTGATGTTTGAGTTGGGCTCCTTTGCTTTTATTGAGGCCTGCTTTATCATTTATATTTCAATTCCTTGCTAGAGAGGAGTATGAAAAGAAAACAAGTCACCTCTGAGTGCAGAAGTAAAACTTTATATTCCCAAAAGGGTTAAAAACACTTAAAAAAGGGGCGGATGAGTAGGAGCACATCATATCAGTAATACGACATGTTGATGACATCACTTCCGGTTTGCTGTCTACGCTGGTTGTTGGCCCCTTCCTGTTGACGTCACTTCCTGGATTCGGCTTCGATGCTGTCTGAAAGCCTAGCTGTTTTCCCAGTATCCAGGAGAGTTGTGGCTTCCATCTGCCGGCCACTTCAGAATATGCTACCATAGAATTACACCTCCAAATATGCCTGAGACTTCTTGGGACTACCGGAATGCCGGACCACTTGCCATATTACTAATATGATATGCTTCTATCAATCCATCCTTTTGTAAGTGTTTTTAACTCTTTTGGGAGTATAACGTTTTAATTGTGCACTTAGAGGCTCCTTTTTTTCTTTTCATTTTACTTCCAGAGTTTGCTTCTCTTAAAGCGGAGGTCCACCCTAAAGTGGACCTTCCGCTCATTGGAACCCCCCCTCTGGCACCACAATTGGCACCTTTCAGGGGGGAGGGGGTGCAGGTACCTGTACAGTACAGGTATCTGCACCCACTTCCGGCGTAGATTCTGCAGAAGGTATGCCCCTTTCCGCAGAATCGACGCCCCTTTCCGAAGGTCCCCTGCTGCCTGCTGGGAAACGCACGGATCCCAGAGACAGCGGGGACCACCCTTATTGCGCGTTGCGACTCGCGCATGCGCAGTAGGGAACTGGGAAATGAAGCCGAAAAGGCTCCACTTCCTGATTCCCATACCCAAGATGGCGGCGGCAGCACCCGAGAGATGATTGAGAGATGCCGACATCGCGGGCGCGCTGGGCGGGTAAGTGTCAGTAAGTGTCATTATTTTAAAAGTCAGCAGCTGCAGTATTTGTAGCTGCTGGCTTTAAAAAAAAAAAAAAAACGGTGGACTCCCGCTTTAAAGTGCTACCAGAGGTGCATGAAGACCCTCTTCTATGTCTACATAGACTGAAATCTGCTTGTCTGTTACTCAGTGCGCTCTTATACACACTTTTATCTTGCTAGAGAGGAGCAAATTCATATACCGTATATACTCGAGTATAGGCCGACCCGAGTATAAGCCGAGGCCCCCAATTTACCCCCAAAAAACTGGAAAACTTATTGACTCGTGTATAAGCCGAGGGTGAGACATGGCTGTCCATCCCTGTGTGTCCGTCCATCCCTGTGTGTGTGTCCGTCCATCCATCCCTGTGTGTGTGTCCATCCATCCATCCATCCCTGTGTGTGTATCCATCCATCCATCCCTGTGTGTGTGTGTGTGTGTGTGTGTGTGTATCCATCCATCCATCCATCCATCCCTGTGTGTGTGTGTGTGTGTGTGTGTGTGTGTATCCATCCATCCATCCATCCCTGTGTGTGTGTGTGTGTGTGTGTGTGTGTGTGTGTATCCATCCATCCATCCATCCATCCCTGTGTGTGTGTGTGTGTGTGTGTGTGTGTGTGTGTGTGTGTGTGTCCGTGCAGCCTTGTGTGTGTGTCCAGCCTACCTGTGTCCCAAGCCTCTGTCCCGAGCCGCCGTCGTCCCGAGCCTCCTCCGTCCCGTGCCGTGCCTCCTCCGTCCCGTGCCTCCTCCGTCCCGTGCCGTGCCTCCTCCGTCCCGTGTCTCCTCCGTCCCGTGCCGTGCCTCCTCCGTCCCGTGCCTCCTCCGTCCCGTGCCGATGGATCGCCGCTCTTCTCGGCGGCCATTCTACAATTCAAAATTCCGCCTCCGCCTGTGATAGGCGGAACACTCAATTTCCCAGCAGCCTGTGTTCCGCCTATCACGGACATCCTCTCATACTCGTCCGTAGTATGAGAATGAGCGGATGTCCGTGATAGGCGGAACACTGACTGCTGGGAAATTCAGTGTTCCGCCTATCACAGGCGGAGGCGGAGAAGGAGGCGCGGCTTTTGAAAATTAATGTCCGCCGTCTGTCTGCTCGATACGCTGATCGAGCAGTCAGACAGCGGCGACTCGAGTATAAGCCGAGGGGGCACTTTCAGCCTCAAAAAAGAGGCTGAAAATCTCGGCTTATACTCGAGTATATACGGTACCCATTTAAAATCTTAAAGACCTGGTCATGGGGAAAAAAAGCCAAAACTGCTGGAGGTACATTCTAAGGTGCAAGCCAAATGTGGAGCTCCCCTAACAGCAAAGCATCACATTTTCCAGTTGTGTCAGACCTTGCTACCGAACCCTGCCCCAACACACGCGCACTGTGGCTCTTCCCTGTGATGGCCTCACTGGCCAATAGGAAGAGGCAGTAAAAGACTGGCCAGCTTTTTCAATTGCAATCAGGAAGTGTAAGATTCACACAGGAAAGAGATTTGCAGATGTTTCCTTTTTTTTATGAGTATTCATTTAACTGATTGCCAACCAGCTGCCGTCATTATACGGCGGCAGGTTGACTCTCCTGCGCGAATCACAGTAGCTGAATGTCGGCTAACGCAGTTGCGGGGGGAGCACAGGCGAATCCCCGTTCTGACAGGAGACATGACAGAGATCTACTGTTCCCAGTGATCGGGAACAGTGATCTCTGTCATGTCCCTGGCAGCCCACCCCCCTACAGTTAGAACACACCCAGGGAACACACTTAACCCCTTGATCGCCCCCTAGTGTTAACCCTTTCCCTGCCAATGTAATTTTTACATTGATCAATGCATTTTTGTAGCATTTTTATGTCGCTGGTCCCCAAAAAGTGTAATTTGGGGTCAGATTTGTCCGCTACAATGTCTGTCCAGCTAAAAATCGCAGATCACCAACATTACTAGTATAAACAATAAAACATTTTTTTTAAAAGTCCCTAAATCTATCCCATAGTTGTAGATGCAATAACGTTTGCAAAAACAACTCAATATACGCCTATTGGGATTTATTTTTACCAAAAATACATAAAAGAATATATATCTGCCTAAACTGATGAATAAAGTAGCTTTTATATATATATATATATATATATATATATATATATATATATATATTGGATATGTATTAAAGCAAAAAGTAAAAGATTGTTGTTGTTTTTTGTTTTGTTTTTTAAATTGTCGCTCTTTGTATACAGCGCAAAAAATAAAAACTACAGAGGTGATCAAATACCACCAAAAGAAAGCTCTATTTGTGGGAAAAAAAGAACGTCAATTTTGTTTGGGTACAACGTTGCATAACCGCGCAATTGTCAGTTAAAGCGATGCAGTGCCATATCGCAAAAAATGGCCTGGTCATTACTGGGGCAAATCCTTCTGGGGCTGAAGTGGTTTATTTAAAATCAAGTGATAGTTCCCCAGTATACCAGGCAAATGCAAGGATGGCATGTGTGAAATAAGATCCCTTTTAACAACATTTTATTTTACTATTCAAAAAAAAGTGATGAATGGGGGAAATATTGTTTTACTTCCTAAAATGTTTTTTTTTTTTTTTTTTTTAAACCCTCTGTGTGCAGTGTTTATTATAGCTATGCTTCAGGTTAATGAGGAGGAGGCAAAGTACACAGAACCAAAACCTGGGAATTCCTGCTGCACCTCTTAAGCTTCATGTACACTTGCTGGTAAATGGACATTTAGGAGCAGTTGGTTCAGCTGTCCCTAAACATGTTATCTTATCAGTACATGTACACAGGGTCTTTTCTAGGCAGTTGAGTTTATAAGCATTTTTTGGAACGCAAAATGCCTGTAACAACTTACGTAACTCGCGTTTAGCATTGTTTCGTTTACAGACGCTTTTCATTTTAACAATTTTTTATATACATATATATATATATATATATATATATATATATATATATATATATATATAATTTATTTTTATTTTTTTCGCAAACGCGGCTAAACTGACTTTTTTAAATGTCGGATTCTAGCTGTCAATTTAAATCTTTCAGGAGAGGTTAAACGACATCCCATGTGCATGAAGCCTTATGCCCTGTACACACGGTCAGAAATTCTGATGGAAAAAGTCAGATCGGATTATGTCGTCAGAAAATACGATTGTGTGCAGGCTCTATCGGACTTTTTCCATCGGAATTTCCGACGCACAACGTTTGGGAGCTGGATCTAAAATTTTTCCAACAAAATTAGATCGCATAAATTCCAATCGTGTGCAGACAATTCCAACGGACAAAGTGCCACGCATGCTTAGAATAAAATAAGAGACAAAAGCTATTCGCTACTGGCCAGTTTATAGTCCCGACGTACGCGTTTGACGTCACCTCGTTCAGAGCGATCGGATTTTCTGCCAACTTTGCGCGACCATGTGTATGCAACACAAGATTCAGAAAATACTTGCGCATTTTGTGGTCAGAATATCTGACCGTGTGTACAGGGCATTAGAGCACAAGTAGTAAACATTCTCAAAATCTAAATTTGCAAAATGCATATTTTTCACATGGAAATAGTAAATACATCCCTACATTTAACACCACTTCAAATCTATGAAACTAAGATCAGGTTTCCTAGGTTAGATGCAATTGATTAGAACCTTCCTAAGAAGTGTGAAGGTGTTATCTAGGGGCTGCTACTGAGGTGTGGTGCTATCATGCCAAGATTAAAAGAACTCTCTTTGGTGTGGATATGAGTCTGCAAGGGGTTCCGGGACACATCACAGGCCCCAGAAGACACTGGGACCATTCACAAAGCACGGCTCGCCTTGCGGTTTTACAGCTGGTTTCCCTTAGTACGGATTCTGGCACTAGGGACCTGAAACTCGGGAGAGGACTGCCCTGGACTCCTGGACAGGTACAGTGTCCTTATAAATAGTCAACAGCTACAGTTTTTTTTTGGTGGAGACTGAAGCTCTTCTTTAACCACTTGGCCTTTGGAAGATTTACCCCCCTTCATGACCAGGTTACTTTTTGCGATACAGCACTGCATTATTTTAACTGACATTTCTGTAGGAATGCTACATTTTACCCAAATAAAATTTTACATTTTGTTTCCCCACAAATAGAGCTTTCTTTTGGTGGTATTTGATCACCTCTGCGGTTTTTATTTTTTGCGTTATAAACAAAAGACAATTTAAAAAAGAAAAAATGTAATCAAAAAAATTATTTTCTGCTATAAAACATCAACAATACAAAAATTGAAAAAAATCGAATTTCTTTATAAATTTAGGCCAATATGTATTCTGCTACATGTTTTTGATAAAAAATAAAAAAAAAATCCCAAAAAGTGTATATTGGTTGGTTTACACCAGGGGTGTAAATAAAGGGCCAGTTTACTGTTCTTCAGACTTTAGGGGGGCCGTACTGTAAACAATAGGAATGGATAATGCCTCAAGCTTGGTGGGAGTAGAAAATTATATAGCACCCCTGTGGTTAGGTGGAGGAGGAATAGTTCCCAATGATTGGTATTAGTGGGTGGAATAGTACACCCATCACTGGTGTCAGTGGGAGGAGTAGTGCCCCATAGTTGGTGTCAGTTGGAGGAATAGTGCCCCATAGTTGGTGTCAGTGGGAGGAATAGTGCCCCATCTTTGGTGTCAGTGGGAGGAATAGTGTCCCAAGGGCCAGATAAAGGCAAGCTAATTCAGTGATCAGTGCTAAAAATATGCACTGTCACAGTAATGACACTGGCTGGGAAGGGGTTAAACACCAGAGGTTTATGGAAGGGTTTACTGTGTCTAGCTAGTGTTTGTGTTTACTATGTGTGCTGCTTTTACAAGGGGAAGAGATGGATTGGAGTCCCTGCTTTGCACAGTAGAACTGCTATAGGGCGGGCAGCAGATGGTTAAGGAGAAGGTAATGCCATCTGTCTGAAAGTTGAATTTGAACTGGAAATGGATCTCATAATTATCCAAAGCACATCATCATGTTCAATGAATGGCTGATAAAGAAGAAATAGACCATTCAAAGCTTTCAGCGCTGGCACACTTTGAATGACAATTGCAGGTTATGCTACACTGTACCCAAATTACATTTTTATCATTCTTTTTTCCCACAAAGAGCTTTCTTTTGGTAGTAGTTGATCACCCCTTGAATTTTTATTTTTTGTTAATTTTTTTTTTTTAAAAGATCGGAAATTTTGAATAAAAATACAAAACCGTTTTATATTTTGTTATAAAATTTTGTAATTGGGCAATTTTTCTCCTTTATTGATGAGGCTGCTGATGGGCATCAATAGGCTGCACTGATGATCACTGGTGGGCACTGATGAGGTGGCACTGAGAGACAGCACTGATACGTGGCACTTCTGGGCACTGATAGGTGGCAGTGATGGGTACTAGTAGGTGACACTGATAGGCAGCACTGCTAGGTGGTACTAATGAGACTTTTTTTTGGAACCAATGGTGGACATTGATAGGTGGCACTCATGGGCACTGATTGGTGGCACTGATGCACTGTGTGGGCACTGGCAGGCGGTACTGGTTGGCACAGATGCAGCGGCTGTGCCTCTTCCTCTTCGGGACCGATGTCCCTTACACAGAACCCGGTGATCGGCTTTTTTTTTTTCGCTGTCAGCGTGATGATAAAAAACGATTACCGATCTTCTGTTTACATCACGTGATCAACTGTCATTGGCTGACAGCTGATCATGTGGTAAGGGGCCAGGATTGGCACCCAAGTCCCATTGACTCTGTGATCACAGCGGAGCATGCAAAGGGGAGGACGTCTATTGCCGGCCTCCCAGCAATGTAGGTCCGCGCTGTAGCCGTCATTCAGCTATAGCGTGGATGGAAATAGGTTTATCCTATCATACAAATAAGACCAGCATTGAGCCAAAAAGTTTTTAGAAACAATGTGCGAGACAGTTGTCAGCTATACAAAATGCCCACATAAACGTTTTACATGACTGTGTGTATTTTATTATTATTATTTATATTATTGTATATTGTTAATAGTAAAAAAAAATCTTGTCCCAGTTTTTATATTGGTACATTTTATTTTGCTGATATAAATACTGAAATGAGAAAATGTTCCAAGAGGGTATTATATCATTGTTTTGGTCTTATATAGGTCGATGTTACATTTTACAACTGATGAGTTGCTTTGATGGACTTGCTCTTAATTTCCGTGACACCTAGCAATCTAAATGGAATCTGAGGAAACTAAAATGCATCCCTCACTAAATGAAGTCCTCTGGTTGCATCTTCACTTACTGTAGTACTTATGCTTCATTAGAGTTTGTACTAATATTCTCCCAGCTGCTTTTGATCCCTCTATGTATCAGTTCATGAGTGGACATACTTTAGTAATGCATCACCAGAGTAAAAGCACTTGCTTACCACTTATAGACTAGAGCAAATTTAAATTTCAGCTCTGTTCCAATTTGTAATTAATTTTGAAATCAAAGTTTTTACTTGCCAGTTTTTTTCTTCTCTTTTACGTTTATGCAATTATTTTCATTTTTTTTTTTAAACCACTAGAAAACAAACCTAAAGAGGAAAAAATAAAAAGGGCTTGAAAGGGATCATTTTGAGGCTTTATCGGGTATATAGGAGTAATAACAATTCTGATATTTCTCTCATGCATGTTAAAATCTGATTTTTTTTTTTGCTAGAAAATTACTTAGAACCTCAAACATTATATATTTTTTTCTGTTTCAATATTTTTATTGAAAAGTAGAATAAACAGGAACAAACAAGAGACTACAATCTGCTCCTTGTGCGCCCTCGCAGGGGCTACAAAGCATGGATGTAAAACCAAAGGGCCAGCCATCACATTATACTTATAATAAACAGAAGAAAAAAGAGGGAATATGAGTAGGGGATGGTATTTAGACTGGTTCCAGAACCAGGCAACTCGTTCCCTCGTGGTTTCCAGAGGGCAGGCCCTTCTTCCACCACCCCCTCCTACGGGGGGCAGCAGAATTCGTTAGCAATGGGAGAGATTACAAAGAAAAGTGAAGAAAAATAGGGAACAAAAGAAGAAAAGATAGAGAGACAAGAAGGGGAAGGAAGGGGGGGGGGGAACGTTCGGGTGTGGGTGCCTCGCCAAGAGGAGTCAGACCAAGCCCAGGCATGCAGCTTGGAGCGCGGGGAACTCATAGGAGATCCACGGCTCCCAGATTTTTAGAAATTTAGCATGAGAATCATGAACAATACTGGACATACGTTCCTGAAGTAACATTGCAGTCATGCGGGTTTTAACACCTTGAAAATCTACCCGTTGGGACTTCCAGGCTTGGGCAATGGTCCGCTTGGCCGCTATAAATAGATAAGTAGCCAACTTCTGTTGAGGGCCCCGCAAACCAGGTACCGGGCAATGTAGGAGAGCTAGCTATTATATATTTTTTTAAAGCTTTGCTGGAGATTAGATGGTCGCATCGGTCCTAGGCTCCCCGGTGGGATGAGAGAGCCTGTGAAAGGTGGTTTGGGGGGGGGGACCCCTTTCACCACCTGCAAAAGTAATTGGGTGGCTGTAGAGCCGCTCGGATCACTTGTACAAAAAAAAGTCAATGGCTGAAAAAAATGAATCCCTTCATGCTGTCACGGGGGGGGGGGGGGGGTTCTGGGGGTGGATTTTGCTTAGGAACATGTTAGACCCCAAGTATGAGTGTAAAATGTTGCAAAATGTGTAGTTAGCCCTTAATCATACCATAACAAAGTTGCACGTGATCTTATGCCATCAACGGCTTTAGAAAACATTTTATTTAGTTAGAAACTTAATTTTAACCACTTCCCATCCTTGGGACAATACCCAACGTCCTTGGGAACAAGTGGTGATGCCAGGATCATGGCTGTAGCAGGATGCCGCATCCATGTGTCTATATGCAAAGTGATCGTGTGAACTGTGCTGGTTTTCCATCATGCTTGTCTGACAGAAGCCAACCAAACGGCTTCTGTTGGACTGGCTGCCCTACACATGGACCGAATGTCTGACATTTTTTATTGAACCAGCCAATGTCACCCAACATTTGGCCCGTATGTACTAGGCTTTAGGTAATGCACAGCATCTATCAGCCCCACTGAAACATTGGGGCTGCACTACTTGCACTGCTGTAGCATGCCGTGCCCAAGACGGCCACCTAGCTTTCCTATGCGTCGTCCAAGCCCTAAACACAGTTTATGCAGTTGGCATCAGGGACATCGGCACTGCTTGTTTTTACAGCAGAGAATTTGCTACCTGAAGGTCCCCCCTCAAACTCGGCATTCAATCCCAACTCTTAACTTCTTTAACTGTTTCCCGACCGCCGTATAGTAAAATGACAGATAGGCAGGAGCACTCTTGCATGTGCACAGCTCAGTGATCGGTGGTGCGCCGTGTCCCTGGGATACAGGGCATCATTGATCACTGTAAAGAGCCTGTGACAAAGGCTCTTTAATATGTGATCAGCTGTGTCCAATCACAGCTGATCACAGTGTACACAGGAAATGCCGGTTATTGGCATTCCTCTCCACACACTTACAGCGCATGTGGAGAGCCGGTAATCTGCATTCCTCAGCGGGGACATCTGCACTGACCATTAGGGCACTGATCATCAGTGTCCTGGTGATCAGTGCAGCCCCAACAGTGCCCACCACTGATGTCTATCAGGGCCATCTGTCATTTCCACCTATCAGTGTTCATAAAGTTCTTCCTATCAGGGCTGCCTATAAGGGCATATCAGTGATGCATATTAGTGCCACCCCATCAGTGCAGCCTATCAGTGCCCATCAGTGCAGCCTCATCAGCACACATCAGTGAAGGAGAAAAATTACTTATTTACAAAATTTGTATAACAGAAACCACCAAAAGAAAACTATATCTGTCTATAAAAAAATATATATATATATAAAATTAGTTTTTGGTACAGTGTTGCATGATTGGGCAATTGTTATTCAAAGTGTGACAGCCCTGAAAGCTGAAAATTGGCCTGGGCAGGAAGGGGGTGAAAGTAATCAGTAGGCAAGTGGTTCAGGAAACTCGTGTTTTTTCACCTTAATGTATCCTGTGCATTAACCGCTTCCCGACCGGCGCACGACGATCTAAGTCGGCAGAATGGCACGGACAGGCAAATTGGCGTACAGGTACATCCATTTAAAATTGCCGCCGTGCCATCGCACGTTCCGGTTGGGACCCCCGTGAGTCCAGTCTCGGGTCCCGCATACTCGATCGTCTCACAGGGAAGCTGAACGGGGAGATGCGGAAGTAAACAGCATCTCCCCGTTCTGCCTAGTAACAAATGACACTGATCTCTGCTCCCTGTGATTGGAGCAGAGAACAGTGTTCACTAACACAGCCACGCCCCCACAGTAACACGCTCCTAGGACACACTTAACCCCTACACTGCCACCCCCTGGTTAACCTCACTGCCAATGTCATTTACACAGGAATCAGTGCATTTGTATAGCACTGATCGCTGTATTAATGCCAATGGTCCCAAAAAAGTGTCAAAATGTCCAATGTGCCCACCATTATGTCGCAGTCACAATAAAAATCGCTGATCACCGCCATTACTAGTAAAAAAAAAAATTAATAAAAATGCCATAAAACTATCCCCTATTTTGTAAACGCTATAAAAACCAATCAATAATCGCTTATTGCGATATTTTTTTTTTTTTTTACCAAAAATATGTAGAAGAATACGTATCGGCCTAAACTGAAGGAAAAAAATGTTTTTTTTATATATATTTTTGGGGATATTTATTATAGCAAAAAGTAAAAAATAATGTGTTTTTTTTTTTCAAAATTGTTGCTCTTTTTTGTTTATAGCGCAAAAAATAAAAAACGCAGGGGAGATCAAATACCACCAAAAGAAAGCTCTATTTGTGGGAAAAAAAGGACACCAATTTTGTTTGGGAGCTACGTCGCACAACTGCGCAATTGTGAGTTAAATCGACGCAGGGCCGAATCGCAAAAAGTGGTCTGGTCTTAAGCCAGCAAAATGGTCCGGTCTGAAAGTGGTTAAGGTGAAAAATCACTTGGCAGTCACCAGCCTCCCGTTTTTACTTACCTGAGCCCCTTCATCTCTTCAGGGATGTGCTGTCCTTCTCCCAATGGGGTCCCGGCTCTTGATTGGATAGATTGATAGCAGCGCAGCCATTGGCTCAAATCCAATGATGCGGGGGGCGGGGCCGAGTTCGGCATTCTGGTCTGTGGACACAAATGCTGGACTCAGGAGCGAGCCCGCAAGGTAACTCCCTCGGGAGAGCACTTCTCCTAGGGGGTTATCTGATGTGGGGAGGAGCTACGAGAGCCGTCAGGGGACCCCATAAGAGGATGTTTGGGGCCACTCTGTGCAAAACTACCTGCACAGTGGAGGCAAGTATGACATGTTTGTTATTGAAAAAAAAACATCCTTTACAATCAGTTTAACCACTTAACAACCGGCCCATAGCCGATTAATGGCTACAGGGCGGTTGTTTAACTCTGCAAGGCCGTTAATTAATGGCCTCCTGGAATTCCGCTCTCGCGCACCCCCTGGGGCGTGCACTCGAGAGCATCCGTGACCGCCGTGTCCACAGGACCCGGCGCATCGCGGTATCATCGCGGCCGTTTACCACGTGATCGCTCCGTCAAATGATGGAGCGATCACTTGTAAGGTCCTCCCTCCCCTCTCTGTACCGATCGGTACAGCGGAGGGGGAAGAGATCGGTGTCAGCAGCGCTGTGGGCTGCATCTGCAGTGCCCACATCGCTGCTCACCGAAATTTAACTCCTCAACTCCCTGCCAATACTCTGCAATACCCAATACCCTGCCAATACTCTGCAATACCCGCCAATACTCTGCAGTACCCTGCCAATACTCTGCAATACCCAATACCCTGCCAATACTCTGCAATACCCAATACCCTGCCAATACTCTGCAATACCCGCCAATACTCTGCAGTACCCTGCCAATACTCTGCAATACCCTGCCAATACTCTGCAATACCCTGCCATTTTTTTTATATTTTTTATTTATTTATTTCAGGCTTCCCAGCCTAGAGGTGAGATGTGTGGTCTTATTGACCCCATATCTTACTGTAAATAGGACCTGTCATGCCATACTCCTATTACAAGGGATGTTTACATTCCTTGTAATAGGATTAAAAGTAATCCAAAAATTTATTTTTGGGGAAAAAAAATGTCAAACTAAAATAAATAAAGTAAAATTAACACTAAAAAAGAAAAAAAAAATTAAAGCACCCCTGTCCCCATGTGCTCGCATGCAGAAGCGAACGCATACGTAAGTCCCGCCCACATATGAAAACGGTGTTCAAACCACACGTGAGGTATCGCTGCTAACGTTCGAGCGAGAGCAATAATTTTGGCCCTAGACCTCCTCTGTAACTCAAAACATGTAACCAGTAAAAAAATTTAAAGCGTCGCCTATGGGGATTTTTAAGTAGCGACGTTTGGCGCCATTCCACGAGCGTGTGCAATTTTGAAGAGTGACATGTTAGGTATCTACTCAGCATAACTTCATCTTTCACATTATGCAAAAACATTGGGCAAACTTTACTGTTTTGTTTTCTTAAGCACAAAACAGTTTTTTGGTTTTTTTTTTTTAAACGTGTTTCCAAAAATTGCAGCGCAAATACCACCATTGTATTCTCTACGGTCTTTGCTAAAAAAACATATATAATGTTTTGGGGTTCTATGTAATTTTCTAGCAAATAAATGATGATTTTTACATGTAGGGGAGAAATGTCAGAATTGGCCTGGGTGCTCCAGAAAGCCTGATGGAGCTCCCTGCATGTTGGGCCTCTGTATGTGGCCACTCTGTGTAAAAGTCTCACACATGTGGTATCACCATACTCGGGAGTAATAGCAGAATGTGTTTTGGGGTGTAATTTGTCGTATGCATATGCCGTGTGTGAGAAATAACCTGATAATATGGCAATTTTGTGAAAAAAAAAAAGGAAAAAAAATCTTGATTTTGCAAAGAATTGTGGGAAAAGATGACAACTTCAAAAACCTCACCATGCCTCTTACTAAATACCTTGGAATGTCTTCTTTCCAAAAAGGGGTCATTTGGGGGGTATTTGTACTTTTCTGGCATGTTAGGGTCTCAAGAAATGAGATAGGTCGTCAGTCCTTCGGGTGTGATCAATTTTCAGATATTGACTTTATAACTTTCACAAAAACCAAATAATATCCACCAATTTGTACTTATTTTTACCAAAGATATGTAGTAGTATAAATTTTGGCCAAAATGTATGAAGAAAAATTACTAATCTGCTAAATTTTATAACAGAAACAAAGAAAAATTCATTTTTTTTTTTTACAGAATTTTCTGTCTTTTTTCTTTTATAGCAAAAAAAATAAAAAAAAACAGCGGTGATTAAATACCACCAAAAGAGAGCTCTATGTGAAAAAAGGACAAAAATTTCCTATGGGTACAGTGTTGCATGACTGAGTAATTGTCATTCAAAATGTGAGCGCACCGAAAGCTGAAAATTGGTCTGGTTATTAAGGGTGTTTAATTGGCCAGTGGTCAAGTGGTTAAAGACAAAATTCCCAGTCTATTGCAGTCAATTTTTGCATCGATCATTCAAGCAGGAGCTGCTTTCATTGGTTCCTTCTTGCTTGCTGAAGCTGGAGATATGTGCTGGTCCCACAAAAGATGGGAGAGATTTCATTAAATTAAACAAATGTCCTGAAGGCAAGTAGTTGATAACGGTCAACTTGTGAGATAATAGACATAAATTGCTGAAAATAAACATGGTTAGAAAATAACAAATCGAGGGAAGAAAAGCAGAAAGTTTGATCTGTATTTACTTGAATGTCTTGTTTTTAAGCTATTATCCTAATCAAACAATAAGAAGGCATCCTATCTTCAATGGGCATAATATATTTTAAACCTTCCTTTTGCATGTTGTGTTTTGCCAGGAAGAAAATGAAGACATTTCAAGGAGCCTGGAATAGTCAGAATTCGGAGGATCTACGGGAATTATTAGATGCTAAGCATCTTAACTAAATATACATTGCAACAAACTGAACATACCAACATCATGATGTCCCTGTGCTGAAAGACTAGTCATTATTCGCTGGTGATACCGAAATCCGTTTTTCATGTTTGTTAAATGCAGCTGGGAATCTCTCTTCCTTGATTAGAGGTCTCTAGCTGTTTAGATATAGACTCAGCAAATAATACGTAGACTCCTACACAGTTTGGTTAAAGTGTAAGGATTTCATTTAACGTAAAATATAACAAAACCTAAAAACAAACATGTATTATATTGCAGCTTACTAGTCCTTACATGTGGTGGCTGCATTTGTTTTCAGTCTAAGAACATTTTTAGCAAGTACAGAAAAATACCTGTTGACTTTGCCAGAAATGCAACCATAGCTTCCTTCATAAATACAATGGGATGAGTGTAGCCACCCAGAGACAGAAAGTGTGTTATTTACTAATATTTATGTTTTTTATTAGAATTTGATTCGTTTAAAAATTAGGTGAAAATAAAGGGAAAAAAGCCTGAAAAAAATCAACAAATGCAAGCCACCACACCTAAGGACCTGTAAACTGAAAAACATTACATTTTTGTTTTGGGGTTTAGATACGCTTTAGGAGAACTTCATTTAACAGTTACTCGTATATGTGCTGGCGTTTTCTCTTAACATTAACATTTTTGTCACTGTTGACTACAAAATGTAATCATCAACTTCTGTCAATAAAATCTTTTAAGTATAAGGTGCTATTATCATCATTTCCCAAACTATTAATGTGAAGGATACAAGCCTGTCGCGACTAGCTAAGCAAGATGAGAACCTTGTTTGGTGTAGGAGGAAATGAGGAGACCCAAATCTAACTGACTGACCATGTACAGGCAGATACAAATCTTATCTGCAACCCTCAAATTTACCTGCCAGCTACAATACTGGTGTTACTCACTGTTCCCACTGCCCACACACACCAGACACCAGGGACGGACTGACCATTGGGCCACTCCCGAGGGCCCCGTGCCACTAGGCCCCAGGGTTGCCAGCCTCATTAAAACCAGGGAAAGTATGTAAAAATCTGATTTCTTTTACATCTGTCTCTGAAATGTCCCTTACCAACATCCTTTTGGTCTAAAAATCCTTACATTATAGCTACCCCACCTCTCCAGTACCTTCTCAGCCAATAGAAACATGTCTGTGTATACTGTGTGATTGTATACTGTGTGTGTTTGTGTATACTGTGTGACCCCATAATGTCTGGGGGCCCCATAATCTCCTATTGCCCGGGGGTCCCATGAGTTGTCAGTCCGCCCCTGCCAGAAACACGACTTACAATAGCTTGCTGCTAATTAGCAGTTTGTCCCCTGACTGGTGTGTTAGGCGAACATGCACACACACACAGTTCTCTGGCAAATCTGAATACTTTACACACGAATACTGAATCTGCTTGCACTCCGCAACACACAATATATAGAATAACTATATAACTATTAAGTTGCTTAGACTGATCCTACAACATAACGCTGTCTCTGGGGATATACATTAAGTTTTAACTTAGTACACATGAGCCACTTATTCTTTTTGTAATTAAGTATCCCAAAGATGGGCAGTGCGTCAAATATGTACAAAGAGGAAAAAAGACAAAAGGACATGCAAAGTTTGGCTAGTGGCTATTAAATAAAATGGGAGAAAAAACTAGAAATAAACAATATTGTTTATCCTGCTGACGGGAGCATGCTGAGGTCCAGCAATTGGTCTTGTGTAGAACACTGTCCATATCTCATGCTCCTTGATTGAGATATTGATGTGGGCTGGACTCTAACCTTTGGCCAGTCAAGGCCGGGGTGGTGCCTCCCCTACTAGGAGAGTTTCCACCTTCTGAAGTGGCGATGGGTTAAATTAACCGTCCGGTTCTGAGTGCTGGGTCAAAATGCAAGCAGGCTTCATACAACTGTTTTGCAGATCTCTCAGGGTTTCTGTACTACTGACACATACCATTTTTTTTTTTTTTTGCACATAGCCTGAAATGTGCATTATCATTAGTTGCATCTCTCTGCAACTACAATTTTATGTTTGATGGAAGCTCAAAAAAAGAATCTTCTGGTCTTTAAAACAAGGTCAATTGTTGGTAGACGGTTTGGAGTCGTCTGACTGTACAGCCCTCTTCCCCGGCTGAGCTTATAATTGAAATGGCTAGAGAGTGACATTGAGGCTCAGTAAGGTAACTGTGTGTTTAGGCTTACAGTATCTTTAGCTACAAGAATGTGGGAACTCTGTTGGCATATAGATGTCCGTTCTGGCCTACAAGTCTGTTCTTTCCTTTCAAATTGTATTTGGGAACATTTGTCTATTATTAAAGGTGGTAGTATAGATCTGTAGTTTCCGGTAAATGCTCTTGGAGATGTGCTATTTAGGAGATTTTGTGTGTACATCACTTGGGCACAGCATGGACAGCACACTGACTGTGCCATGAATGTACATAGCGATGTGCTGTAGTGACATAGTCCTCACTTCCTGGCATTGTAGCTCATTCCCGGGAGAGCTTAGAGTATTTTCATTAGGCTTTGCTATATCATACAACACATGCATGAGATTGCCACGGTGATGTAGTAGAAGGGCAGAAGGGCATCAGGAGGTTTCCCAAAAGATGGCATTGGCTTAAGCAGCACCGGAAGAATAAAAAACTTCAGCAGCAATAAAACTAAGGACAGTCCAATGGTGCTGTGACATGCCTGGTTAGATTGTGATGTGGTTTGCCTTGGAGATTTGTGTTTAATAGGATTATGAACCAGTTTACTACCACTTTAACTACTAGAATTATGGAATTAAAAATAGTGGTGCTTCACTCCTATAAAATATGGGAGTGAGATGATACCGAAGTTATTTGTAATGTTACCTGATTTTATTTTATTTTTACAGTTACATTATGCATAAACACAACCTTGACAATATACGCCGATCAGACCAGATGTGTGTGTGTGTGTAAAATAATGGTGGCCACACAAAATATTGACACTTTGGGTCCAATTTGGACATTTTCACTTAGGGGTGTACTCACTTTTGTTGTCAGCGGTTTTGACATTAATGGCTGTGTGGTGAGTTATTTTGAGGGGAAGGCAAATGTACATTATTATACAAGCTGTACACTAACTACTTTACATTATAGCAAAGTGTAATTTCTACAGTGTTGTCACGTGAAAAGATATAATAAAATATTGACAAAAAAGGGGTGCACTCACTTTTGTTAGATACTGTATATATATTTTTTTAGCTGAGATCCTAGAGAATAAAATGGTGGTCGTTGCAATGTTTTATATCACACTGTATTTGCTCAGTGTTTTTTTTAGATCAAATTTTGTGGGGAAAAAATACACTTTCATGAGTTAAAAAAAAAAACGTAAAGTGGGCCCAATTTTTTTATATAGTGTGAAAGTTGATGTTACGCTGAGTAAATAGATACCTAACATGTCATGCTTCACAATTGCGTATATAATGGCGACAAACTACAATACTTACAAATCTCTATGGGCGACGCTTTCAAATTACTTACAGGTTACCTGTTTAGAGTTACAGAAGATGTCCAGAGAGATTATTGCTCGCACTCTAACGATTGCAGAGATACCTTGCATGTGTGGTTTGAACACCGTTTACATATGTGAGCGCGACTTGCTTTTGAGTTCGCTTCTGCGTGCGAGCTCAGGGGGACGGGGCACTTTTATTTTATTTTTATTTTTTTTACACTGTCCCTTTTAAAAAAAACATTTTTGATCACTTTTATTCCCATTACAAGAAATGTAAACCTCCCTTATAATAGAAATGTAACGACAGATTCTCTTTATTGCAAGATCTAGAGTCAAAAAGACCTCGGATCTCACATTTACACTTAAAAGCAAAAAAAATAAGTCTGTTAGGCGAAAGTGACGTGAGACGTCTCCCCGGTCCTGCAAGGGCATAGACTCAAGTAGGGGCCATTTTGCCCTCACTCTACTTCTTGCCCATCTCTCCAGAGGCTTAGATGTTTGCCATAACCATGGTATACAACATCAAAGTAATGACGTATAAGAGAGATATTGCTGCATAGCACCTGCATTTAACACCATATGCAACTCATTGACACATCTGCTTTGTGTAATTCTATTTCCAGGAAAGACAAATTGTCTCACGCTTCCCAGCTACGCACACTGCGCCGACTAATTCCGCAAATTCATGATACAGCGCATGAAGCAGCCCATTTGCTTACAATGAGCTTTGTAATTTGTGTCACTCAGCAGTTTAAAGGGAAATTCTTTTCTATGAATAATTCATACTGATTGTCTTCTAACGTATTATCTCTTTTTTGTGGAAAGTAAAACAGCTGTGTAATTTGGATCCCTGGAAAGTAGAATGTGCTGTGAAAAACAGACAAGACTGTATGCAAGCCTATTATATAGGAAACTTCCCTTGTGTAATACAAACATGTATGGATATGCGTGATCGGCCATGATGTTGATGTATCCGGATGTATTATACACAGCTTATTTTTCCCAATTGTTTTAGTTATTGACAAGGACTTATGCTGTACATGTGAGACAGGTCCTAGATCAAATTGCATGATAGAGGTTTCACAAAACATGGTATGTGTGGCCTGGTATTTACCTGGCAAGAGGGGAGTAGTTACCATCTCACTGTGCTGTTGCTACTTTTGTGTGTGTAGCCACAAAAGACTTCCACACTAATTACAGCCAGTGTTCTTTCTGCCTCCATCCACTAGAGGAAACAGAGTACAAGAGAGACTGAGGAAAATGGTGGAGGATTGTGGGAAGTGTAGTTTAAAAGAGACATTAAAGGGGAGGGACAAGTTCAGTATGGGGGGGAGTGCGCTTTTCTTGGTGAGATCCAGTACGGGTAGCATACCTTTCTTGTGATCCAGTTTGGTGGGTGCTGTTTCTTGGCGAGATCCAATGGTGGGTGTTCCTTTCTTGATGAGATCCAGTATGGGTGTTGCTCCTTTCTTGTTGAAATCTATTTTAGTGGGTGCTCTCCTCTGGATGGATAAAATCAATGAGGATGCTGTGCAGATAAGAATTAGAAGATGGTGTGTTAAAGCCAAGGACAAAGAAGAATGGAGGACAGTCCTGAAGCATTCTAGACATGTTTTTAGGGTAATGACAATGGCAGATACTTCAGTTCCTGCATACAAGGACTGTTGGGAAAGGAAATTAATCCTGTCTGAGATGGCAGTGTTTAATTTACAGTAAATAAAAATTTTTTAGGACATACAAAAGCCTTTTAGCTAATGGTTAAAATGTATGCAAAGTTTAAAACTTTTTTTATTTTTTTTATTTTACTGTAGCTTTGCCTGGGGAGTTGAAGGGTTAGAATCCCTGTCAGGTCTTTATTGCTGCCTGTGTCCCTGTTGGAGATATTCATTCTCACAATCGCCTCTGGTGAACATTGTCAATGAGAATGAAAGTGATGGAAAATCCAAAGCATTTTTATCCCATTAACAGAAAGTGAGGAAAAGTCCTTCAATGAGTAAACTTGTTCTGATGACAACAGTCTAAGTGGGGATATCTCCTCACTTTTGGGAGATCTCTTACTCTTGTCTCTTTAAGATAGCAAGTTAAGGAAAACAGAGCAGATTCTGGGACAGGGAGTAGTTAGAGTAGCAGTGGGTGTGACCACCTGGGCTCCACTCTGAGGCGCCTCCCCTGCTTCCAGGGAGAAGGTTCTGGAAGAGGAGGCTGGGCCTAGAGCTGGAGTGGCAGGCAGTACATGTGGGAGCTCTGACCAATCCCTAACTGGTATTGGTGGGGGCAGGCCTCCTATATATGCTGAGGTCACATGCTGCTGGGGAGGAGGAGTTGATTGGGTGACGTGAGGAATTGAGTGCTAGACAGCCGCAGGATCACACCCCCATCTGGGGGATAGGGTGTGGGATCACAGGAGGAGGCCCGGGGAGAGCTGTGAAGGAACATTGCCTTTACACGGTCATTGGCATTGTCTGTCACCCATTTGGTAGGGAACTCCTGGAGATGAAGGGGCAGGAGAAGCTGTTGGAACGCATGTTCCTCATCAAAGACTCAGGGCTGGAAGGTTGGAAGGTCGGTGAGTGTTACCACAGTGGATGGCTCGAGGATGTGCCAGGGAGTCTGTAAGGGAACTTTGCTTCTACATGGTCACTAGCAGAGTCTTCATCATGCACACTGTGGATAGTGAGGAGTCCTGGTCCAAAAAAGAGACTCTGGGGATGTGTGTGTCAAATCAGTGTGGCCAGCAAACACATGATTTGAAAGTTGGACTGGCTAGGGGCAGTAATCCATTTCCTAGAGAATAGACTTTAACCTACTAGGCCTCTGGGGGAGAGGTTCTGCAGGCCTCAGGCCTAGTAGCAGCGAGTCCCCAGAGCCAGAAGAGGGGCTCATTCAGAGTGAGTTCTTCATACCCATTAGAAGAGGATGTGTTATACTCTAATGTAATTACAAGTTGTGCAGGAGGAAACCAGGTGTGCAAGGAGAAGCAAGTCTGGGCAGGTGGTGAAGAGAACTAAGACCATTACTTTTACATGGTCAAAAGTGATGTTTCTGTCCCTCATACAGTGATGGATGGAGAACTCTTAGTAACAGCAGTCTGCATGGAGATGCAGGGAGCACTAGTCTGCGTAGGAGATGAAGAGGGAATAACAGTCTGCATGGAGCTGCAGGAGAAGATTTCTACTTAGTCAAGTGTGCACATTCTATCTTCAGGCTCTAAACAGATCAAAGTATATTGAAACCTGTAAATATAATGGAAATTATTAATTCTATGGGCATCCCATATCCCAATCCCTATCCAATTTTTACTCCCCAATAAAACAACAAAAACAAAGCTCGCAAATGACTGTTCATTGTCTCTGAAAGGATGCATGAAGTCTGGCAGTGGGGTGATTTGGCAGATTGTTTGTTGGTAGTGCTATCACCATGGCTACATAAGTATTTCGCACCTTGTGCTCAATACTTTGAAGCACCTTCCTCACCAATTACAGCCTCAAGTATTTTTGAGTATAATGCTACAAGCTTTGGTACACCTATTTTTAGGCAGTTTCTCCCATTCTTCTTTGCAGGGTCTCTCAAGCTCCATTAGGTTGGATGGGGCACGTCGGTGCATTTTCAGATCTCTCCAGAGATGTTCAAGCCTGGGCACTGGCTGGGCCACTCAAGGACATTCACAGAGTTGTCCGTTAGCTACTCCTTTGTTATCTTGGCTGTGTGCTTAGGGTTGTTGTCCTGTTGGAAGATGAACCTTCGACCCCCAGTATGAGGTCCAGACCGCTCTGGAGCAGGTTTTCATCAAGGATGTCTCTGTACATTGCTGCATTCATCTTTTTCTCAATCCTGACTAGTCTCCCAGTTCCTGCCGCTGAAAAACCCCACAGCATGATGCGTCACTGTGGGGATGGTATGGGCCAGCTGATGAGCGGTGTCTGGTTTCCTCCAGACATACCATTCCCAATCTTTGTTTCATCAGACCAGAGAATTTCCTTCTCTGAATTTATTTCTCATGGTTTGAGAGTCCTTCAGCTGCCTTTTGGTAAACTTCAGGTGGGCTGTCATGTGCCTTTAACTGAGGAGTAGTTTCCGTCTGGTGGCTCTACCATACAGGCCTGATTGGTGAAGTGCTGCAGAGATGGTTGTTCTTCTGGAAGGTTCTCCTCCCCTCACAGAAATGATGGAGCTCTGTCAGGGTGACCATCGGGATCTTGGTCACCTCCCACACTAAGGCCCTTCTCCCCTTATCACTCAGTTTGGCTGGACGGCCTGCTCTAAGAAGAGTTCTGGTGGTTCCAAACTTCTTCCGTTTATGAATGATGGAGGCCACTGCTCACTAGGACCTTAAATGCTGCAGAAATGTTTCTGTACACTTCCCCAGATCTGTGCCTCTATACAATACTGTTATGGAGGTCTACAGACAATTCCTTGGATGTTGTTTTTTTATTTTTAATAAATTTGCAAAGATTTCAAACAAACCCCTTTTTCACGTTGTCAATATGGGCTATTGTTTGTAGAACAATTTTGGCTGTATTGTGTGAGGTCTTTCCTTCAGGGTTAAATGTGTTTTTGCCTACAATGAATGTTATTTTAATTTTTTTGTATTCTAAATGTAATAGGAATATAATGTGTTTATAAATGTAATCTTTCCTGCATCACTGTGTGCTTATAACATCTCAGTGACATGTGCCATCAAGAAGATATGCCCCCTCATTGTCAAGTTACCAGTGTCAATATCAGTAGGTCTGTAACACAGATATTGCATAGCAATATACAATTGTGTTACATGGTTCAGTTTGCTGATCCCAAGAGAATTACAAGCTGCTAACCAAATGCTATGAAAGCAATATGTTGTAAAAGTAATTTCTCCATCCATACTTATACCATCCAGAGGTTAAAAAAAAAAAGCATGTGATTACACAATACATGATCACAAAGCTGAACTGTGGTGACCAAAGATATCGTTGCTCAGCAGCATGACCACAGAGGTGGTCAGGGAGGTCACACAAGAAATGTTTTCCTCCCTCTTGACCAGATAGAAGATGTCTAAGTGGAATTGATATTTCTATACACAGGTCTCTTTCCAGCAGGTTTATTGTGTTTAGGTTTTAAATGTTTTGTATTCTGCGTTTCTTTTGCTCATCAGCTAGGTCTCAGACCATACAAAGGCACAATCATACAGCCCACACACACACAAGAGCTGTCACAACTGAGGAAAAGAAGGAATTGGAGGGCATTTATCAATTTTAATTGTACAGATCATCAAGGCAGTGCAAAACTGCAATATTTAGATTAACTGAAATAGGATTTTTTGTACTCGCCATAAAATCCTTTTCTCTGTAATTCACTGACCGACACAGCTCCTCTCTTAGCCATTGGGTTGTATACCTTACCTCTAGGAGAAATACTAGGCAAAGTTGTAATACAACACTCTGAACTTTCAGTTCCGCCCATGGGGGCGGTCCCTTAGGTATCAACCCTCCTGCCTGCTAGCAGACCTCAGTACGCCAACAAGCAGTATAACATAAAGAAAAAAGGAGGGGCGGGTGCTGTGTTGGTCGGTGAATTACAGCGAAAAGGATTTTACGGTGAGTACAAAAAATCCTATTTTCTCTTATATTCACCGACCGATGCAGCTCCTCTCTTAGCCACTGGGACGTTCCCAAGCAGTGCCAAACGAGGGGTGGGAAAACAGCATAAACACTTCATCCACTGTGGCAAGTGGGAACAAGTGAAACTTTACCCACAAAAAAGAACAGTGCGTGGAGAAATCCACCACAAAATCAGGGTTCCCTCAACAGGAATGACTACCCACAACCGCACAAAAAACTGCGGAATGTAATGCAACAGTGCATTAACTTAAAAGTACTGTGTTTTTATCGAAAAAACAGGAAAAAAGGCAAAATATTTCATATTCAATTGTAACTATACAGCCGCCTGCAAAACTTTGTGGCCAAATACAGGCATCAGCCGATGCACTGACGTCTACCTTGTAGAACTTGGTAAACGTGTGGACAGACCCCCAGGTCGCCACCCCCTACACACCTGAGCGTCAGACGCTTGGTGTCAGAAGGCCTAAGACATTCCGATTGCCCTGTGGAGTGGGCCGTAACCAAAAAGAGGGGCACCTGCCCCTTTAAGGTGTAGGCTTGTACTACAATCTGTCTGATCCACCTGGAAATGGTGGCTGATGAGACCGCCATGCCTTTCTTGGGACCAGCTACCGAGACAAACAGCGACTCTGACTTCCGAAAAGGAGCCGTGGTAGACAAATACACTTTCAGAGCCCAAACCACGCCTAGAGGGTGAAGGGCCACCTCCTTAGGGTGTTTTGGCCTAGGACAGAGAGATGGTAACACAATATCCTCATTAATGTGAAAAGCCGCGACCACCTTCGGTAGAAAGGGCGTTTGTGAACATAACACCATCTTATCCTATGGATAACCAGATAAGGCAACTTGCAAGACAAGGCCGCCAGTTCCGAGACCCTCCTGGCCGATATGATGGCCACTAGAAATACCACTTTCTGAAAAAAAGTCAACTGGGGAAACACCCTGATATTTTTAAGCGTCAGTTTTTGAAGCGCCGATAACACCAGGTTCAAATCCCATGGGGGTAAAGGTGGATGCACCAGAGGGACTACATGACGGACCCCCTGAACAAAAGTACTCACTAATGAGTGAGACGCCAGGGGTCGCTGAAAAAAGACAGTCAAAGCTGAAACTTGCCCTTTAATAGTGCTTAACGCCAATTTCTGGTCTACTCCTTGTTGAAGAAACAGCAGGATCCTGGATATGGAAAAAGAGTGCGGATGCCAACCTTTCTCCTCACATATGGAGATGCATGCCATCCAGGTACAATGATATATCTTCCTAGAAGAAGATTTCCGTGCTCTCAACATAGTTGGGATCACCGAGTCTGATAGACCCCGGTTCCTCAACACCTGGCTCTCAATAGCCATGCTGTTAAAGCCAGCGATGGTAAAACAGGATGGAGAATCAGACCTTGAGACAGAAGGTCCTCTCGTAATGGCAGTCGCCAGGGAGCATCTGCCACCAGACGCACCAGGTCTGCGTACCATGGATGCTACGGCCAATCTGGGGCCACCAGTATTACTGTGATCGCCTCGGCTTCCACTCTGCGAATCATACATGGTAACAGCTTTAGTGTAAGAAAGGCATAGATCAGCTGGTACTGATCCCACTGAGCCACCAGCGCGTCTGACGCGTCCGCCCACAGATCTCTTGTCCTGGACACGAATCTTGGCACCCTCTGATTGAAACGGGAGGCCAGAAGATTCCCGTCTGGTGTGCCCCACCTCAGGCACAGTAACCTGAATACCTCCAGCTGCAACGCCCATTCTCCTGGGTCCAGCATCTGGCGACTCAAATAGTCCGCCTGCCAGTTCTCCACTCCGGGAATGTAAACCGGCACATGTCGCTCTGCCCACCGAAGTATGTAAGCGACCTCCTGTGCCGCGACTGAGCTTCTTGTCCCCCCTTGGTGATTGACGTATGCCACTGCAGTGGCGTTGTCTGACTGGACCCTGATTGGACGTCCTTGCAGTCTCATTGACCATGTGGAGAGGCACAGCCTGATCGCTCTCAGTTCGAGCAGATCGGCAACTCGGATTCTTTCGTCGACCAGAGGCCCTGAGCTGACTGAAACCCCATTACTCCATCCCAGCCAAAAAGGCTGGTGTCCGTTGTGATCACTGTCCACTTTAGAGGTAGGAACAACTTTCCGGCCTGAATCACTGGGGGCCTCAGCCACTAGATCAGTGATTCTCTGACAGATTGGCTCACCTGAATCTGATGATCCAGGGACAACTGAAATTTGTCCCATTTAGACAAGATCTCCTTCTGCAGGACTCTGGTGTAGAAACTGGGCAAACGGTACAGCCTCAAAGGAGGCCACCATGAGTCCCAGGACTCGCATGCAAAAGCGAAGCGACGACCACCTGCGGTTCATCAGCAGTCTTACCTCGGATCTGAGAGTCTGCAGCTTGTCTGAAGGGAGAAAAACCTCTTGCTTCCATAGAGTCTAGCAGCAAGCCTAGGTACTCCAAACGCTGAGTCGGTACCATCACCGAGTTCTTTAGGTTCAACAGCCACCCAAATTCTCGCAGAGTCTGCATGGCGATCGCTACATCCTCCTCTAACTCTGAGGTGGAAGATGCTCCCAGGAGGAGATCGTCTAGATATCCCACGATCGCGATCCCACGTTGCCGTAGCAACGTCAAAACCCGAGCCAAAACCTTGGTAAAGACTCTGGGGCTGATGCCAGACCAAAAAGGAGAGCCACAAACTGGTAGTGGGCTTCCCTGACTGCAAATCGCAGAACTTCTGCTGCCATGGGAATATGGGTACGTGCAGGTATGCATCCTGGATGTCCAAGGGCGCCAGGGAGTACCCTTGATGGAGTGCAGCAACTACTGGGCGACTGATTCCATTCTGAACCTCTACACCTTAACAAAATGATAGAGGGCTTTTGGGTCCAAGATTGGACGTACCCCTTCCTTCTTGGAAACTACAAAATATTTGAGTAGAATCCTTGGAAACGTTCCGGAACCGGTACAACCATGCTGCGACTCAGCAGATCCCTTACTGCCCCCAAGAGGGCCTCCCGGCGAGCCAGGGATACGGATATGGTGGAAGGAAAGAATTTGTCTGGCGACCAAAACTCTATCTTGTAGCCTGAGGAAATCAGATCGCAGGTCCATTGGTCGAAAACCGGGGGGACCACCAGGCTGCAAACTCCCGAAGGCGACCCCCCCACCTGATGCCTTGTCAACAGACCAGCATCTCAGTCAAATCAGGCGCCACAGCTGACACTGAAGCCCTAGATACAGAGGGAGGTATCCAGGGCCTCGTCACAAATGTACTTAAGGCCTTGCACTAGTTGGTCTGCCAGTTTCATGCAGACAGGAAAAGCCTGACACTCTCCCAATTTGCGGTGCAAAGTTTTGCCCACTCAGTCAGTGTCTGCGACACAAGTGCGGATGCCAGTACTGGTCGCACAGCGGACCCCACAACTGTAAACAAGGAACGAGCCACTGCCTTGGCCTTCCTGTCCGCGGGGATCCTTAAATGCAGGAGTTCTGGGATCCTGGTTACTTATTTAACCTGGATACTGGGAGGGTCTGCGACCGGAGGAGCCGACCACTTCGTGAGAAGGCTTTCCTCAAAGGGGTAACGCACCGCCCTGTGTCTGGGACCAAAAAGGTCCGTTGCGTGCGACCCCCATTCCTTGTAAGTGAACTTGTCAAATAAGTCAGATACGGGAACACCTTAGGTGAACATGCTGGCTTGCTGGACCTAAAAGGGACCGATACATCAGCAGGGGGACCTGCTGGCTCCTGAATCCTCAGGGTATCACGCACAGCTGTGATAAGTGCTCCAACAAGCACTTTTTTTTTTGTTGGCGCCCGGACGGGGAGTCATTCTCACTCTCCGAACGGTCCTGGTCAGCGTCATCTGACAAAACAGAGCAGGGGTAACCAGCCTTATCAGGGCCCGAGTCTGTGCCAGAGCTCTCCCCAGAGGACGGGGAGGAACAGGGGCCACCTTATTGCACCCATCTTCCCACGCACCGCCTCCTACTAGCAATGAATGAGTTGAGGCCCGCCATCAGGGTGTCCATGGGCACTGTGCAGTCTGCAGGTGACCCGGTTGCCATTGCCTGGACTTTGGGGGAAGAAACACTAGTTTCTGAAGCCATGCTGACCCTATTCTGTCTGCCACCCGAAGGGGAATTAGTACAGTGACAGTCCCACCCTCCCTGCTGCCGCTGACTGAGGGGCCCATTCCCGCCGGACCCACCACCCTGGGGAGTTCTGCGCTGTCAACAAGTGATCGCTAAAACAATCAGAAAAAATGCTCAGGCTTCAATAAAATGGCCGCTCAGCGTCCAGTACACAGACCGGAAATACAGGGGAAAAAGCTGTGAGAGTACATGAGCCATGCTGCTGTCAGGGAACTGAAAATGTGTTCAGGCTTCCAGAAAATGTCCGCCAGTGCCTTGAATAGTAATCACATAGAAAATGGCCGCTGAAGCCCAGATAGTCAGCCTGCTCTGCCCACACCTAAAATGGCCACCAAACATTGCCATGAGGTAGAAATAAAAAGCCCCCTGCAAAGCCACAGCTCTGCACTATTCTCAGCAGACCCACACAGGCACCTTTCAGGGGCATACCATACAGGCCCCAGGACCACCGCCATTCAGCCAGCACCCCCATGTCAGGTGAGAGCCCCTATATAGGCACACAGACACCGCTCAGCAGCCACATGCAGCATTACCCCCCGAAGGGGGGAGGGAGGGAAGATAGGGACAGGGGAGAGAAGATAGGGAGGTGAGGGGGCCCCTGAATCGACCTCCCAGGGAATGCCCAGCTGTTCAGCCCCATCAGAACAGGGAGAGCTGTACTTACCAGTCCTGAAGAGCTGGGAGACATTCCACTGTAGACCTACTCCTGATCAGTACAGGGAAGGCTACTGGCCTCGGCATACTGTGACGCAGACATCAGTAGCCCGGTCATATGTATGCCCCGGAGCATAAAAGCTCATGACCACCTCTGGAGCTGAGGTATGTTGTGGCCTGCCGAGCCGTAGCTGCGACCTGCACATGCTCAATGGCCGGACTGGGGAGACTACAAGGTCAAGTGAACCAGCCTTTCACCCAGCCGGCTGTTGATAGAGGATCACAGGATTACTCATCTTGCGCAAAAAGCGAAGCTTCTGCATAAAAAACACGGACCTATGGGCCCCCAGGGTTCCTAGGTCTTTCTCCTTCACTAGGCAAAATAAAACTGAGGTCTGCTAGCAGGCAGGAGGGTTGATACCTAAGGGACCGTCCCCATGGGCGGAACTGAAAGGTCTGAGTGTTGTATTACAACTTTGCCTAGTATTTCTCCTTGAGGTAAGGTATACAACCTAATAGCTAAGACAGGAGCTGTGTCGGTCGGTGAATATAAGAGAAAATATATTTTATGAAGTTTGCCGATATACCACAAAAACACATTGAGTATTATGTGATTGCATACGTTTCCCTTTCTGATGTTCATAGGAACCCCAGCCTGAGCACTTCCTAATTGTCCTGGAGTTTAAAACGTGATGCTAAAGGCGGAAGGCTTTTCACCTTCATGCATTCCCTGCATTAAAGTAAAAAACCTTTGTTCAGCTTCCCTCCTTATACTTACTTGAGCCTGTCTTGACTGTCTTGAGAGCAGCAGCTCTCTCCCCTCTTTCTCCTCACTGGTCCTGGAAGCAGCAGTGGGAGCCATTGACTCCTGCCACTGTGAATCACAGCCAGTGAGGAGAGAGACGGGGGAATTTCTTAATAAATTCTGTAAAGTTTGGAAAGCATAGTTAACAAAATACCATTTAAAAGTTTTACTATGTCAACCCTTCTTTTGAATGTATGTAAAATTTCACTATGCGAGCTTGAAAACAATTAAATGTAATGGTGTTGTATTCTATGATGGTTGTGTTATATAATATGATTTATAGACCTCTTCTCATTTTTTGCATGCGGAAATTTCATCAAAATGTCCTAATAAAAGAAATGTAGCCAGACTGGTAAAAACATGGGTCTAAAATGCAAATTTGAATAATAATAATAAAAATAAAAAAAAGGCAAATACAGACTTGAGGCCTTAGTGTTACTAAACCCAGGACCCTGCATTCACTATATCTGGTCTCCCACAATACACAGAACATGGAGATGCAATTATTTTAGTAAATATAAATTACTAAATACCTTTTCTCATCAGCAGTATAAAGCAGACTTATGACTTCTATCAGTGTCTGGCTGAGCACTGGTTAAAACTTGTAGGAGGTTTCATGACACCTGACCCTCTGTCTGGACAGTGCTAATTGGCCCTGTGCTGGTCACATGTACCCTCCAAAAAAAAAAACTAGCAATAAACACCAAACGAAACATATGCAGAGTTTCCCCAAGGCTCTGTAATAGCAGGAGATGAATTGGAGACTGTGGAAGAAGGGGAGGGTCAGAGAAGACAGGATCAAACAGCCTTTTTACACAAAGCAAAGGATTAATCCCTTACGTTCCACAGTGAGTATAATGTGCATGCTTTACTGCACATACAGCTTGATTTTACTGTTGTGGGTTGAGTAACACTTATGCCGTGTACGCACAACCAAACTTTCCGGCAGAAAAGGTCATGTGTGGGCCTTTTTACACAATGCAAAGGATTAACCCCTTACGTTCCACAGTGAGTATAATGGGCAAGCTTTACTGCATATACAGCTTGATTTCACTATTGTGGGTTGAGTAACACTTAGGCCGAGTACACACAACCAAACTTTCTGGCAGAAAAGGTCATGTGTGGGCTTCATCTGACTTTTTTCTTCAAAAATTCAGACAGACCTAGAAATAGACCAAATACGACGCTAGGGCAGCTATTGACTACTGCCTATTGAACTTTTTTTCTAGTCCCGTCGTACGTCATCACGTTCAAAATGAACGGACTTCATTAATTTGTGGGCAAGTCCGTTCGGTCGGAGGTCCGTTGGGAAGACCGTCTGACTTTTTTCTGCCGGAAAGTCTGGTCGTGTATACATGGCTTTAGTAATATTAGGGAAAGTTAATCCAGCTTCCATTCATGAAATGCAATGAACTGTTGCCTTGTTAGGCATTATGTGATATATCTATGAAATAGAAAAAACCCTCAGCATCTCTGCCTTCCAGCTGCTATACTAATCGTTGCTTTTACAGTGTATTTACCTGCTTTTACCTTACACTGAGTAGTATTACTGTGTACATTGAGGGCCACACTAGCAGTAGACAAGACCAGTATGAGCCCAAACCTGCTCAGAGGTCTTTGAGAGATAATTACGCCTGAGATAAACTATTAGCTTTTCTTTCAAAAGAGCAGTTTCAACGAACGGCAGGCAAGTAGATATTTTTATGGCATTGGTATTACTTCCTTGTTCTGCGTGTATAGTATATTATATAAAATTACAAGCCTGTATAAGATGCTTCCACAGACCCCACAGCTGATGATTATTTTTATTTTATTTTTTACTAAGGACTACTGTATATGCTGAGCAGAGTTGAGGAATGGCAGAATATGACATAATGGAATTAAAAAATAAAGCTGTTAAATATATGGGCCTGCGTTTGATGATGTAGTGCTTACCGCTGCAAGAGCCTCTGTTGATGATGGGTCCTCTGTTCTGTTATACATTTTAAAACTGCTTGGTCCCCAATGACACACTCAGTTAATGGTAGAGGACTGCTCACACCTGTATAATCAAGTGTTGGTAAGCCACAGCGATATAATAATGCAAAGAAATGAGGCCAATGACTACCAGATGGTAGGTCAAATAAATGTACTATGTCAAGGCAGGGTAAACCGCACCAGACAAAAAGAACACATCAAAACTGCAGAACTATGCAGAGCAGGCTCTGGCTTATAACAGGAGGGAATAACAAAACTGCTGCAATGTTAGTCTAAGTTTATTTTTATTTTTTAATTGCATTTCAATTGAAGTACAGAATAGAGCCTATTAGGCATATCCAGGCTCGAACATACAACAGCAAACATAACTAAAACAACACCAATAAACTCCGACAGTGACGGGTTAAACCGAAGGGGAGTATGTGGTGAGATGTGTCCAAAAGGCATGGGGCGTAGAGAGAGAGCTGCTGACCACGCCCTTAGGACAGTTCGCATAGCAACTATCAGGTGAAAAGGTGCCCTGGGTCCACGATAGATTAGGTTCCGCAACGCCTCATAGGAGCCCAAACATGTTGCCTCCAGAACCACTGCTGCGTTGGATTCATCAGAGACTAAGCAATTGTGTACGTGCAACAACTGGGCTGCCAAGAAATATTTATGTAGGCCAGGACAAGCCAAACCACCCTCCTTCCAAGGTCTCTGCAAAACCGCTAACTTAAATCTCGGCTGGCCTGTGCCCCAGAAAAAAGCAAGCAGGGTAGTATTTTTTTAAACCGAACACCTTCTTGGGTATACACACTGGGGAATGTCTAAGAACATAGAGAAAAGCAGGCAAGAGCTTCATCTTGAATACATGAATTCGCAAACGGAGAAAGGGGTGAGCTGAGCCTATGCTTTCAGTTTAGCTTTCATATTTTGTATGAACGGAGCCATGTTTAATGTATAATAGTCAGCAGTGGATGAGGAAATGTAGATACCCAGATATTTAAAGAGGGAGTTCCGCTGTGTGTGTGTTTTTTTTTTTTGTTTTTTTTTTTACTGTAGCTGCTGACTTTTAAAATATGGACACTCACCTGTCCAGCGCGCCCGCGATGTCGGCACCTGAAGCCGATCTGTTGCTTGGCTCTCAGCTGCTGCAGCTGCCATCTTCGCTATGGGAATCAGGAAGTGAAGCCTTGCAGCTTCACTTCTCCGTTCTTACTGTGCATGTGCAAGTTGCGCTGCACAATATGGATTAGGGCTGAAACAACTAATCGATTAATCAACAACTAATCGATTATGAAATTAATCAATTACTATTTTTATAATCCATTAATCAGCCAGTAACATAATGGGATTTAAAAAAAAAAATTAACTCTTTATAGTACAAAAAGAGAAAACAATTGCTACTGTAAATATTACTTTCACAGTTCTACAGTAAAAAATGAACCGCTTAAAGTAGTGCATAATCTGCTTTTTTTTTTTTTACTATAAAGGGCTCATTTTAGTCTTTTTAATCCCATTATGTTACTAAACGTCTTAGACCTGGTATAGCTATAATCTATAACATATAATCCATATGTTTGTTGGTGCTTTTTGCAGAAACGCACTACAGTTCATTAAATGTTTCCCATGGGACATGTTCATATCTGTGCTTTTATCAGCCGCTGCGTATTTGGAAAGGGTCAGGAACTTTTAAACGCAAAACGGGGCTTCTATGGTTCAATATACTTCAATGGAGAAGCTGCAGAAATGCATGTAATGCGTTTTTTGCAGCAAATGTTTTTTAAACATTTTTAAAATGCAAAAATGCAAATTGCAGTAAAATCACATGCGCAGAAATCAAAAACGCACAGCAAAATGCACTGCAGAAACAGATCAAAAGCAAACTGCATAGGTGTGTACCGAGCCTTATGCTGGCCACACAGATCAATTTTCAGATGAAAAATCTTTGTATATTCGCTGAATGAAAGAATTTTGTTTGAAATTTTCACTTGTTTTTAATGATGTGTTTTTAAAATGAATGTAATTTCTGATTGAAAACCACATACATTGTCTGAAAATTCCTTTGACCAAGCAGTTTTCTATTATTTCCAAATTTTCCCATCACTGTGGTTGAAAATGAACCTCAATTTGAGCCACTTTTTTTTTTAAGGTTATTAACCGATTAATCGAAACAATAATCGGCCAACTAATCAATTTTTAAAATAATCGTTAGTTGCAGCCCTAATATGGATGGTCCCTGCTGTCTCTGGGACCCGTGTGTTTCCCAGCAGACAGTGGGGAAGGGATAGGAAGTGGCATAAATTCCCACAGATTCTGCAGCTCTCTATGCTCGGAAGTGGGTGCAAATACCTGTATTATACAAGTATCCGCACCCCCCTCCCGCCTTGAAAGGTGCCAATTGTGGCACCGGAGGGGGGGGTCCGATGAGCACAAGTTCCACTTTAGGGTGTAGCTCCGCTTTAATTTTGTTGGTCCATATTAAGGGGAGATTAGGGTCTTGTAAAGATTTTGCCACAGTGTCAATCGGCAATATTTGGGATTTGTCCCAGTTGACTTTGTGTCCTGAGCAGTCAGTGAAACTGGAGAGGATGCCTAGAGCTGCTTGAAGGGAAGGACCTGGGTCATTTAGGAATAGAATAAGATCGTCTGCATACATGGCTAGTTTTTCATGCATGAAGCTGCCCTGAATGGCCCTGTCCATGTTCGCTTGTCTAAGGTCCAAGGCGAGTGGCTCCATCACCAGGGCAAAATGTGCCTCGTACCTCTACCAATTGTGAGAGGGGCAAAAGGGTACCACCTAGCTTAACCTCTGCTGTCGGGCACCTATATAGACTTTCAATGCACCTGCGGAATTCAACCCCGATTTTCCATGACTTCCAGAGCTGAGGACATATATGGCGAAGCCCTTGAGTCAAATGCCTTCTCTATATCCAATGCCACCAGTACCCTAGCGGAGTTCTCAGAAGGCGGTAATTGCAAGTGGGTGAAGACTGCATAAGTTGAGGTCTGTCGATTTTCCTGATATAAACCAAGTTTGATCTATGTTGACCAAAGATGGGAGAATCGTCTGTAAACAAGTTGCCAACATCTTGGTTAATATCTTTAAAGCCGCGTACACACGACCAGACATTCCGGCAGACTAGGTCCGAAGGGATTAGTCCGTCGGACAATCCGATCATGTGTGGGCTAGTCCAATAATTTTTCGGGAAAAAAATCAGACGGACCTAGAAATAGAACATGTTTGAAATCTGTCCAATGGACTCAATTCCAACAGACTAAAATCGGGAAAACCGTTAGTCTGTGTGCTGGTCCGACAGACCAAATACAATGCAAGGGAAGCTATTGGTTACTGGCTATTGAACTTCCTTGTTTAGTCCCGTTTACGTCATCACGTTCAAAACAAACAGACTTTCGAATGGACTTAATTTGTTCGTGTGTGGCCAAGTCCGTTCGTTCGGAAAGTCCATTGGAACTCCGCCAAAAGTCCGCCAGGAAGACCGTCGGGCCTAGTCTGCCGGAAAATCCGGTCGTGTGTAAGCGGGATAAGTCATAATTCAGTAAAGAGCTCGACCTGTATGAGGCACAATGGGACTTGTCCTTACCCATTTTAGGAAGTAAATCAATATGATCTTGGTACATAGGGGGCAGGGACATCTGCTTTTTACACTCAGCGTATACCTGTAAAAGTTTAGCTGCAATTAATGCTGCATATGTTTTTCTACCAGTCGCCAGGAAGGCTGTCTGGGCCCGGAGTTTTGTTGCCTGGGAACGAGCGGATTGCTGCTTCTATTTCCTCAGCAGTAAACTCCCTATCCAGAGATTCACAATCTTCCTGCTATAGAGTGGGTAAATGTAAGGACTGTAGATAGTCAGCTGCCCAATTAGGGGGTGCTGTATAGAGATTTTCATAAAAATCTTTAAATTCATTTAGGATTTGATTGGAATCGGAGACCACTCTGCCATCTGGACAACAAATTTCAGATACCACTGTTTGCATTTTAGATTCCGCAACCAGATTTGCCAGAAGTTTGCTATTCTTGCCTCCAGGCTCAAAGATCCTGCCAGCCAAAGAACCTAGATCTAAGTGCATGACTGAAGTAAGATGAAGAGACAAAACTCTCTTCGTCTCGGCCAGTTAGCTGCAATGATCAGGAGGCGGGGAGTCAGAAAAAGCCTTGGCAGCCTCAGTTTCTCTGGACTCGAGCTGTTGTAGTTGAGAGGACATCTCAGATCTGACTGTCTTGATAGCTGAGATGTACACTCCCCTAGTGTTGGCCTTAAAACCCTCCCAGACCACATGAGTTGAGGCGGAGCCCTCATTAAAGTCCCAGTATTTTTGTAGTTTAGGGGAAACTATCTCCTCAACCTTAGGGTCCTACAACCACTTGGCACCTAGACTAGCATCTCTCACTTCTGTTCTCCGATAACACCAGCTTAACTAGTTGCTGACCGCCGGCCGTCCAATGACGGCCAGGCGGCGCCCCTATTGTGGCGGAAGGCCATCATATGACGGCCTCCCGTTTAAACAGGGAATGCGCGCGATCATGCACGCACACCCCTGTTTCTTCGGTGGCGGCGTGTCACGGAGACACCGCTCGCCACCGAAGGGGGTGAACAGCCATTGGTTATGGCTGTTTACCACGTGATCGGCCATGATGAAGTCACGGTCGATCACAGATGGTCACACCCCGACTGTGCACGGTGCATGCGTGCGATCGTGAGCGCGCTGCACGTGCACGTCGGTGGCGGCGTGTTCCCCGGGAACACTGCTCGTCACCGACGCTGGTAATCTGTTTACCCACGTGATCGGCTGTGATCCTTTCACAGCCGATCACTAAAATGTAAACAAACCGCGGTAACGAGATGTTACCGGGTTCTCCTCCTCACACACCGATTGTGTGTAAGGAGGAGATTGCGGTAACATCTCGTTACCGCCCACAGTACACATCAAGCACACTGATTGCCCCCCCCAATAAAGAGGACCTGTCACCACCCCTCATAGTACCTGTCAATCACAGTCCATCAGAGTACCTGTCACAGTCCATCAGAGTATTTGAGTACCTGTCACAGCCCATCAGAGTACCCGAATACCTTTCCCAGTCCATCTGAGTACCCGAGTACCTGTCCCAGTCCATCTGAGTACCCGAGTACCTGTCCCAGTCCATCTGAGTACCCGAGTACCTGTCCCAGTCCATCAGAGTACCCGAGTACCTGTCACGGCCCATCAGAGTATCCGAGTACCTGTCACGGCCCATCAGAGTATCCGAGTACCTGTCACGGCCCATCAGAGTATCCGAGTACCTGTCACGGCCCATCAGAGTATCCGAGTACCTGTCACGGCCCATCAGAGTACCCGAGTACCTGTCCCAGTTCATCAGAGTACCCGAGTACCTGTCCCAGCCCATCCGAGTACCTGTCACAGCCCATCAGAGTACCCGAGTACCTGTCACAGCCCATCAGAGTACCCGAGTACCTGTCACAGCCCATCAGAGTACCCGAGTACCTGTCAGCCCATCAGAGTACCCGAGTACCTGTCACGGCACATCAGAGTACCCGAGTACCTGTCACAGTCCATCAGAGTACCCGAGTCCCTGTCACGGTCCATCAGGGTACCCGAGTCCCTGTCACGGTCCATCAGGGTACCCGAGTACCTGTCACGGTCCATCAGGGTACCTGAGTACCTGTCACGGTCCATCAGGGTACCTGAGTACCTGTCACGGTCCATCAGGGTACCTGAGTACCTGTCACGGTCTATCAGGGTACCAGAGTACTTGTCACGGTCCATCAGAGTACCCGAGTACCTGTCACGGTCCATCAGGGTACCTGAGTACCTGTCACAGCCCAACAAAGTACCCGAGTACCTGTCACAGCCCATCAAAGTACCCGAGTACCTGTCACAGCCCATCAAAGTACCCGAGTAGCTGTCACGGTTCATTCGAGTAGCTGTCACAGCCCATCAAAGTACCCGAGTACCTGTCACGGTTCATCCGAGTACCTGTCACAGCCCATCTGAGTACCCGAGTACCTGTCACAGCCCATCTGAGTACCTGTGCCAGTCCATCTGAGTACCCGAGTACCTGTGCCAGTCCATCTGAGTACCCGAGTACCTGTCACAGTTCATCTGAGTACCCAAGTACCTGTCACAGTTCATCTGAGTACCTGTCACCAGGCCATCAGAGTACCCGAGTACCTGTCACCAGGCCATCAGAGTAACCGAGTACCTGTCACCAGGCCATCAGAGTACCAGAGTACCTATATCCAGCCCATCAGAGTACCCGAGTAACTATTTGCAGCCCATGTCTCATAGAATATACGTTGGGGTGTTTGCTTTCCAAAATGGGGTCATTTTGTGGGTAATTTCACTGTCCTGGTGGTCCAGGACCTTCAAAAGTGTGATAGGTAGGAATGAAATGAGATGTGTCATTTATTCTCCTAGAACGCCTGAACGTACTACTTCAATGTTCGGCCTCTCTATGTGACCACGCTGTGTAAAAGTCCTACACATGTGGTATTGCCATACTCGGGAAGAGTAGCAAAATGTATTTTGGGGTGTAATTTTTGCTATATACATGCTATGTGTTAGAAATATCTTATAAATTGACAATTTTGTGTAAAAAAAAAAAAAATGCGTTTTAATTTTTTTCCACATATTCCAAAAACTTCTGGAAAAATAATTAACTATTCAAAAGACTCATTATGCCTCACAGATTATACGTTGGGGTGTTTGCTTTCCAAAATGGGGTCATTTTATGGGAAATTCCTTTGTCCTGGTACTCCAGGGCCTTCAAAAGTGTAATAGGTGGTTGAGAAATGAGATGCGTAATTTTTCCTCGTTGAACGTCTGAAGGTACTACATCAATGTTGGTGCTCTGTATGTGGCCAGGCTGTGTAAAAGTCTCACACATGTGGTATCGCCATACTCGGGAAGAGTAGCAGAATGTATTTTGGGGTGTAATTTGTTGTATGCATATGCTGTGTGTGAGAAATAACCTGATAATATGACAATTTTGTAAAAAAAAATAATAATAAAAAAAAATCTTCATTTTGCAAAGAATTGGGGGAAAAAATGACAACTTAAAAAAACTCACCATGCTACTTACTTAATACCTTGGAATGTCTACTTTGTAAAAAGGGGTCATTTGGGGGGTATTTGTACTTTCCTGACTTGTTAGTGTCTCAAGAAATGAGGTACACCTGATGTTCTGAAGGCCTGATCAGAAGTGATCAATTTTCAGTGATTGGCACCATAGTTTGTAGACTCTATAACTTTCACAAGGACCAAATAATATATACTAATGTGGGTTATTTTTACCAAAGATAGGTAGCAGTATAAATTTTGGCCAAAATCTATGAAGAAAAATTAATAATTAGCAAAAATTTATGACAGAAACAAAGAAAAAGGCATTTTTTTTCACAAAATTTACGTTTTATTTTATTTATAGCACAAAAAATAAAAAAACCCCTAGTGATTAAATACCACTAAAAGAAAGCTCTATTTGTGTGGAAAAAAGGACGCAAGTTTCATATGGGTACAGTGTTTGGATGACTGAGTAATTGTCATCCAAACTGTGAGAGCGCTGAAAGCTGAAAATTGGTCTGGTCAGGAAGGGGGTGTAACTGCTCTGTAATGATGTGGTTAATCTCCAAAGGGGTATGGGTCAGAGAGGCCCCTAGGTAGGTACGAGACCTCCCCCACTGCCGCCAAAGACCAGGTCGATCCTGGAACCAATTTATGAGTAGTGGAGTGAAATGAGTAGGCCCTATTATTATTTTTTTTCCATCTCCATATTTCAGTGTAATTAAAGGCCTGTGCCCAGTGGAGTAAATCAGGTGTATAAACCCTATTAGGATTAGACGAGTCTAAACATGGGTCTAAAATGGAATTGAAGTCCCCTGCTATATAGAGCCTGGAGAATTGCAATGTGGCCAATTTTTCATATACCTTGTACAAGACATGCTGGTTGAAAGGAGGAGAAAAATATACATTGACCAAAGCATACACAATCGCCTTAATTGTTAGTCTAAGTTTTAACTGAAATAAATATTAACCACTTGCCAACCGCTGTCAGCAAATATGCGGCGGCAGAATGGCACGGCTGGGCAAAGTATTGTACCCGTACATTACTTTGAATTTCTCGCCGTGCGTGGGCGCCGCGAGCTCTGTGAATATACTTGCCGACTTGATCGCCGCTGGGATACCCGCGATCGTGTCACGGAGCTGAAGAACGGGGAGATGCCAATGTAAACAGCATCTCCCCATTCTGCCTAGTGACAGGACACTGATCGTCTGCTTTCTGTCATTGGGAGCAGAGATCAGTGTCATGTCACACACAGCCCATCCCCCAGACAGTTTGAAACACTCCCCCAGGACACACTTAACCCCTCTCCCAGCCCCCTAGTGGTTATTGCGATTTTTTTTTAACTAAAAATATGTTGAAGAATACATATTGGCCTAAACTGAGGAAAAAATATGTTTTTTTAATATATTTTTGGGGGATATTTATTATAGCAAAAAGTAAAAAAAATATTTTTTTCAAAATTTACGCTTTTTTTGTTTATAGCGCAAAAAATTAAAACCGCAGAGGTGATCGAATACCACCAAAAGAAAGCTTTATTTGTGGGGAAAAAAAGGCATCAATTTTGTTTGGGAGCCACGTCGCACGACTGTGCAATTGTCAGTTAACCCCCCTGGCGGTGTTCCCGAGTCTGGCTCGGGGTGGAAGTTTATACCAAAAGCGGTAACCTGGAGCCAGACACAGGACCACATCGCTGAATGCAGGAGGAGGTTTACTTACCGTCTCCCTTGGATCCAGCGATGTCCCCCCGCTGTACGAGCGGCTCGTCCTCTGCTCGATTCATCACGGAGCCGATCTCCATTCCCTGCGAGCGTTGCAATGCACGGGGACGGAGATCAGCGCCAAATTCAAAAAGTGAAACACACAGTATACATACAGTATAATGTAATCTTACAGATTACATTGCTGTATGTAATTATTTCACATCCCCTTTGTCCCTAGTGTTCTGTCCAGTGTCCTGCATGCAGTTTTATAATATAAAAACTGTTCTTTATGCCTGAAAACTGGAGATTGTCCATAGCAACCAAAACTGTCACTTGATTGAAATGATTTTAGACCAGCTAGAAAACAGCGATAATAAATTGGAATCACTCGCAGAATTGAGGGATAGTGATTTGTGGGGAGATCCGTCATCAAATACTGAAAAGTAATGATCGTGACAATTCTGCAACTGAGCAAATTTCAGTGTTTTTTATTTGATTACATTATTGAATAATTATTTATTTTATTTTTTTAAATCTGTTTATTAAATTTAATAACATTCAACAGAAAAAACAATATACACTGGTCATGACAGAGTAGACTTACTGGGGTACATACAGAGGTGTACTATAAGGCAAACAATTATACGAAATACAGCAGGGAGCTCAAAACTTCACAATGATCTCAACAGGTTTACCTTCATGGGTAGGAGGACACCGTGGGGCTAAAGCATGTGTTCCAGAAGCATATAGTGCTTTCACAGTTGCAGATTCCTATTTATTAACAGGAAATACTGGGTTAAGAAAGAGTTGAGTCTAAGGCTGTGAAGGAATCTGCCAAACATTTGGACCAAACTTTATCATGTTTTTGAGGGCAACCCCTATTGGTATAACAATCCTTATATAGAGGCAGACTATGGTTGACCAGGTGTTTCCAGAGAGAGAGAGAGGAGGAGGAGTGGGCTTACGCCAACTTAGGGTTTTGGCTTTGTGGGCGTAAAAAAGAAGTAGCCTGACCAGAGTGCGGCTTGGCACAGTGGGGATTATCTGTTCTATCAGGCCAAGCATACATATTGCCATGGAGGGTTGGAGTGAAATGGTGGTGAGCTGCTTGATGACCTGTAATATCTCTTTCCAGTATTCGGCAATGGCTGGGCAGGTCCAGAAAATGAGTGAAATCACCTGGTATTGTTCCACAGTGCCAGCAGCCAGGGGGGAAGCAGGGTTCATCTTGTGCAATCTGTGTGGAGTAAAATTTGCACGATGGACCATCTTAAATTGTATTAGTCGGTCTCTCAGGGAGACCAGGGATCTGAAGAGGGAGTCCCACAAATCGTCCCAATCGTCATAGTCAAAGTCGGGGATGTCTTGCAGCCATTTATTTCTAAGCTTGTCTAGAGAGGGAAGGGAGGTCATTATCAAATGAGCATAAAGTTGTGAGGTGGGCTTATTTGCACACTTGGATCTAAGGAGGTCCTCTAGAGTGGATTGGATGATCTGGAGGGGAGAACTGGAAAATTGGTGACTGAAGGCATGGGAAAGTTGTAGATATCTAAAAAGATAGGTCTGAGGGACATTGAAATCAGAAACCAATTTGGGGAACAGAAACAGAGATTGATTGGAGACTATTTGGACCACTGTTTTGATGTTGAATTTAGTCCAAGCATGGGGTTCAGGCAATTTGTAAATATGTTCAAGGGTGGGGTTCAACCATAGGGGGGCAGCTGGTAAAAGTGCATTTATTATATTATAATTTATGATTTCATTTTTCAAACTTTATCATACCCGGGATGTCTGCTAGACTTTGGTTTGGACAGATTTAAGTGAGTTATTCCTAAGAATTACAGGACTACAATATAAAACACCAAATTTTCATGCAAAATAACTGTACCACTTTCAGCACCTAAAATCCGAAATAATCATACCGCCAGGGAGGTTAAAACTACACAGTGCCGAATCAAAAAAAGTGCTCTGGTCATGAAGGGGGTAAATCCTTCTGGGGCTGAAGTGGTTAATGAGCGGTGTCAGACCAAATTAACTCAATAAATGTGCCGAGTGCACTCTATAGTGATACCCCCATATTGGTATCCGTAAGTGTTCCTGAGCGGGATACCTCCTAGAAGGTAAATACAAAGTACCTGGTGCCCTAATGTAAGTGTTGGTCAGCTTGCAGTGGGGCCCTTTTGTGGATAGTGCACACAGATACACCCTGTCTCTTTAAATGTATGTTGAGAATAGTTACAGGGCTGCACATTAATGAGCAGTCTGTAAGGGGTTAGATGTTGTATCTCCTCTCACCGCTCCTGGCAGGCAACAGGTCTGACTCTACAATCGTGGCAGTTAGTAGTTCAAGTCGTCGTGTTCTGTAGGCTTTGTCTCTCTCTGCTCTGGTTCACCCACATGGCCCAGTCTCTAGTAAGTGCTGGCAGCCTCAGCAGCAGATCTGTCCTCCCTCTGAAGTATGCAGAGAGGATCAAGCAGCAGGTCCCCTCTGTGGAACACTTTCTCTGGTACAGCTGTGGAACAGCCTTCTGTAGGTCCTCTCAGCATGGTTTTCCTCTGTAAAAGACCCCAGTGTCTCTCCTTTGCCCAAGAAAAACAGTCCATCTTCTACACCTCTTTCTGCAGCAATTTTGGGTCCTGTAGTTTAGAGTTCATCTACCCCCCATTGACTTGTATGGTGCTGTACCACTTTAAGAAGTACAAGTTCCATTGGCTGCCCAGTGTGGCCTCTCTGATGCTTTCATTGGCTGTCTCTCTCCTGTCCTCTGATAAAGTCTGATCCAACTGCCAGGAGGGAGGATAAAGAGCAGAGAACGAGTGGGGAAATGACACTGATCCATAGCCTGCATTGAGAAGGGAGAGAGTTGGCTGAAGACTCACGGGTTGATTTACTAAAGGCAAATAGGCTTTGCACTTTGCAAAGTGCAGTTGCTTCAGAGCTAAGTAAATGAGGTAACACTTCACTTTACAAAGAATACCCAATCATGTGCAAAGAAAAAAAAAATGCATATTTGCTTGCACATGTTTGGATGATGGAAGTCAGCAGAGCTTTTGCTCAGCTCTGGAGCAACTGCTCTTTGCAAAGTGCATAGTCTATGTGCCTTTAGTAAATCAACCCCAGAGCCCCTCTGTCACATTCATAGTTTCAGCAGCAGCTGAGGGGAACAGGGCACCAGTGAACACAGCCCGAAGCTTGCATATGCAGCACGAGAAGGGTGTAGAAAGCAGGTGCACACGGTCCAGCTCTGAAGCTCTCATGCCGCGTACACACGATCAGACTATCCGGCGGACTTAGTCTGGCAGACTTCCGCTAGACAAACCACCGTCAAGTCCGCCGGACTGTCCGAACAAGCGGACCTGACCACACACGGGACTTTTCCGCCGGACTAGGTCCACCAGACTATCTGCCGTATAGTTCGCCGGACTATTCGCCGTACTTTTGAAATGAACGGCCTTTCCTGCGCATGGCATTTTGAACACGGCTCCAGGTAGCCGGGACTAGCAAAGGAAGTCAATCTTGCCGCCTTCGGCGGCGAGATTGACACGTCGCTGGCCCCGTCACCTGGTATGGACTTAAAGGGGAAGCCCTATGCTGAAAAAAACAGAGTGGGGGGGACTCCCCCCAGGTCCGCATCAGACCCTTATGTGAGCACTCAACCCGGCCGGTCAGGAAAGGGGGTGGGGACGAGCGAGCACCCCCCGAGCCGTACCAGGCTGCGTGCCCTCAACACGGGGGGTGCTTTGGGGAAGGGGGGCCATGCAGCCCCCCCACCCCAAAGCACCTTGTCCCCATGTTGATGAGGACAAGGGCCTCTTCCCGTCAACCCTGGCCGTTGGTTGTCGGGGTCTGCGGGTGGGGAGCTTATCGGAATCCACACGCCGCGTCCCTGTCATTGCGGCCAGAGACAGCGACGAGTCAACATCTGAAGAAGAGAAGAACAGAAGGCGGCGAAGACAGCGGCGACAAGAGACCGGGCTCCTCCACTAGTAAAAGAGCTAGCAGAAGATAGCGGAGGAATCCGGCGAGAAGACCCCCAGAGCTGTGCAAATAATTATTTTTAACCCTTGTGTGTTGTGTTTTATTTACATTTTTTTTCACAGGTGAATGGGTAGGGGTACATTGTACCCCATACTCATTCACATAGGGTGGGGGGCCAGTATTCGGGGCCCTCCCTTATTAAAGGGGGCTCCCGGCTTCCGATAAGCCCCCCGCCCGCAGACCCCGACAACCAACGGCCAGGGTTGTCAGGAAGAGGCCCTTGTCCTCATTAATATGGGGACAAGGTGCTTTGGGGTAGGGGGGCCACTCGCTCATCCCCACCCCCTTTCCTGACCGGCTGGGTTGCGTGCTCAGATAAGGGTCTGATATGGACCTGGGGGGGGGGCCCACACTGTTTTTTCAGCGTAGGGCTGACCGGGCCAGCGACGTGTCAATCTCGCCGCCGAAGGCGGCAAAATTGACTTCCTTCGCTAGTCCCAGCTACTTGGAGCCGCGTTCAAAATGAATGGACTTCCCTCCGTGCACGGGAAAGTCCTTCATTTCAAAAGTACGGCAGACTAGCACCCACGTGGCCGGATTGTCCGCCGGACTGCGAGTCTGGCGGAATTTTTTTTAGTCAAAACTACTTTCTAAGTCCGCTGGACTTTTGGGTAAAAAAAAGTCCGCCAGAGCCCACACACTTTTCCGCCGGATAGTTTGATCGTGTGTACGCAGCATCAGTCACTCTTTTTACACAGAGCTGCTCTGACTTCAGACATTTAGGAAGGGGGAGGAATCCAATCACAGCAAGTGGCAGCACCCGGCTACAATGATATCCGTTTGGCATGCTTAAGAGCTCATTCAAAAATCACGGACAGGCGATTTAAACCTTAGTTGACCTGACCTTCTTCCGACCTGCATTTGACCTTCTAGCGGGTTTTGCATTTCCATAGAGTTGCATTGTTTCTCTCCCAGTCCACTCACCCACCATAGATTTCCAAATACAGAAATCTTGATGTCAGTATTTATCCACCACCAGTTGTAATTGAGACAGATTGGAAATTTGAATCTGATTTGTAATAGAGAAGAGAGAACCAGAGAAAGTTATACAACACAAGCTTTGTGGACAAACTCACCCACCATACATTAGCTGGAATCTGGCTGCAGCAGCTTATACAGTGCCCAGATAAAAATAAATTGAAAAGACTTCCAGATTTAATATTATAGCATTTGCTTAACAGTAGTAGTATTTTCCCAGCACATTTATTTAGTTACCTAGAATAGATTGGTATTTGGGCAAAGAGGGACATCTCCATTTTGATGTAGCACTCTTCCTGAAAGGCTACCATACCAATCTCAGCAACTTGTCCTTGGTGTATGGTGGGGTGAAATGCATTGGTTGGCAGTCACTTTATTATTTTTTTGCCATTTTTTTTTACTGAAATCAATTAGAAGATGCAGGATGCCCCAAAAAAATAAAATAAAAAATAGCACAAAAACAAGTAGGAGTAGTTTAACCACTTCCATAACGCTGAACGTTCTATGACGCCATGGGCTTTCAGTGGAGATGTCTGAATGATGCCTGCAGCTACAGGCATAATTCAGATATGCCTGCAGCTACAGGAGGGGACCTTTCCCCTCCCGCTGCCCTCCGGCGCTTCTAATGGCTCGCCCGTGTGATCAGTGAGCCGGTGTTCTGTCGAATAGTGCAGATCGTCAGATAATGCCGACAATCCGCGCATGTGCAGTGATGACGTCAGGCCAACTGATCATGAGATCAGCTGGCGTGACGTTGCGTACTGCGCATGCACAGATTTCGGAGGCATTGTCCGATGATCTGCAAAGCGCGGAGGCAAAATCTGATCGTCATATTCTGCCTCGCTCTGTACACCGCAGTAGATAATGTGATCCCAACACTTCCCCCTCCCGTTTAGGGCTTCTTTACACAGCCAATTACGGGTGCGTACAGAGCAGGGAAGAATCTGATGATCACACTTTGCAGATCGTCGGATAATGCCTCTGAAATCTGTGCATGCTCAGTATATAACATCACTTCAGCTGATCTCCCAATCAGCTGGCATGATGTCATCATAGTTACATAGTTGGGAAGGTTGAATAAAGACACCAGTTCATCCTGTTCAACCTGAGTGAGTGTGGGTGCGTGTCTACAATTGTCCCTATCCCTGTACATTGTGCCGCATGTGCAATTTTAAAATGTGACATGTTAAATATCTATTTAAAAAAGTTGGACTAACTTTACTTTTTTTTTTTTTAATTCATGAAATTGTTTTTTTTCCCCAAAAAATTTGTTTGAAAAATTGCTGCGTTAATACTGTGTGACATAAAAAAATTGCAATGACCACTGTTTTACTCGCTAGGGTCTCTGCTTTATATATATATATATATATATATATATATATATATATCTATATATATAGATATATATATATAAAATGTTTGGTGGTTCTGAGTAATTTTCTAGCAAAAAAAATTAAGATTTTTACATGTAGGAGAGAAAATACGGAATTAGCCCAGTATGGAAGCGGTTAAGTGCAGCCTCTTGGTAATTGCTGATCCTGTAAGAGCAGCCAGACAGATCACACCTTTGTGTTTTTATCTGTATTCTGTAATGCATAAAAACATATGTTTGTTAAAAATTAGGAATGTCTGATTTTACATGCATCTGTATGCATTTTATGGCCCATTGAAGTCTATGGGAGTGCATGGCAGTTTCATGTTGTGTGTGAACACATGGCAGCTTGTCATCTCAGAGTTACAAGTGCTTCCCTTGGATATCTGCTATGTGCTCAGCTACCATTCATCTGCCATGTGCTCAGTCCTAATAAAGACACCAATAGTTGCTGTGGCAGCTGCAAACAGAAGTGTAAAATCATTCATGCTGAATCAGCTCCATACACAGAAAACCTGAAAGCACATTCCCTTATGGTGTGACTAGAGGAAAAGCAGCCTCATTTGCGAACAAAGCTGAAAATGCGCTAGAAGACACAAAAATTATCACTTAAAAAATGCCAGCAAATTGGCAGTCAAAGATAATTTGATTGATGAGTGAATCCTTACAATGGCCAGTAGTCACTTCTACCCAGCTTCTCTGCCACACTCTTCAGCAAGATTCTTTGAAAGTCCAAATACCTCCAGATGTACACTCCAGCTTAGGTTCTTGGGCCTACAGCACATGCCGCAGGCTGATGTATTACCCAAGACACGTTAAATATTTGGATCACCATTCCAGAGTATTTATAATCTCCCAAGCCATACCTTTGAACAAGGACCTATGGGAATGTTTGAGTCAGATATATACATTCAGGGCTTTTTTTCAGCAGGAACTAGGTGGAACTCAGTTACACCACCTCTGGCACAGGTCTTCTGCTCCCTGCTCACCACTATCACTTGGTAACACTGAAGTTCAGCTTCTGCGTCTACAAGTGGTAGCTTATCACAGGTACCCAGGGTTTAGTGCAGTCATGGGCAGGAGAGGGTGCGTGGTAGGCTGCACCCTTTGTGGTCTCCATTTATTCCCTGGTGACCAGTTGTTGATGCTCCTACTGCATGATCTCCCTTGCAAGTGACTGTAGTATAGTATGCTGTGAGGTACTAATGCCGGATAGGCATTTCAGCTTAATATTGCAACAAAGGTAAGATATAAGACATCTGGAGACACTGATGTAAGGAAGGGGCCCTCTGGAGAAACTATTGTAAGGGAGGGCCCTCTGGGTACACTGATGTAAAGGGGGGGTCTCTCTGGGGACATTGATGTAAAGGGGAGGCTCTCTTGGGACCCTGATGTAAGGGAGGCTCTCTGGGGGCACTGATGTAAGGGGTTCTTCTAGGGACACTGATGTAAGGAGGGCCTCTCTGGGGACACTGATGTAAGGGGAGCCTCTCTGGGGACACTGATGGAAGGGGAGCCTCTCTGAGGACACTGATGTAAGGAAGGGGCTCTCTCGGGACACTAATGTAAGGGGAAATCTCTGGGGACCTTGATGTAAGAGGGGCTCTCTGGGGACCCTGATGTATGAAGGGCTCTCTGGGGGCAACTGATATAAGGGGGGAATTTCTGGGGCCCCTGATGTAAGGGGAGGCTCTCTGGGGACCCTGATTTAAGGTGATACTCTCTGGGGATCCTGATGTAAGTAGGGAGGCTCTCTAGGGACCCTGATGTAATGAGGGGGGGTTCTGGGGACCCCGATGTAAGTGGGGGATCCGCATTCAGATATGTAACGATATATTTATATATATATATATATATATATATATATATATATATACACACACACACACACACATGTATATTATATACATGTGTATTCCCACCCAAGTGTATGATTTTCTTTACTTTGTTGCTATCGGCTGCAGCCCAAGATCTTTTGTAGACCCAGCAATGCCCGTGGTGGGGGCCCTTCATGGTTTCTTGCACTGGGGCCCTGAAGATTCTAGTTATGCCTCTGCCACTCTGATTACTGGAAGCTCCTTCAAAGTAACAGACAGAAGTAATTAACCCACTGATCTAGAAAAAAGTAAACAAATGTTCAGGCTGGTTACAGCCTAGCAACAAACAATAAATGTAATTAGGGACATCACCCTATAGGGTAGGGTTCCTACACCAACGTTATTCATTTTTTCAGAGACAAAAAAAGTAAAACTTTATTTGCAAATGGTCCATGGAAGTGGCAGAGCATGATTGACAAGTAGAACATCTTTGTAAAACCTCTGAGATTTATTATATAATCAGCCAGGATGACGTGAGCATCAAACATTAATTCTGCATCAGAGAAAGCAGGCCGCTTAACACACATCAACACATCAACTCCACACAAGTGTAAAGGCTGACAAGCTGCATCATCACAGTCAGGTAACAAATTTGGCACCCTGCTTCAAATGGACATATATTGTGTTGTCAGCCAATCCTCAGGAGTTTAATGTGCCCCTGGGTTATGGAGTTAGGAGCTCAACAGTCATTATGCATTCATTTATGGAATGTAGCTATAGTAACTGGGAGCCATCAACAATGAAACTTCATGCTAGAATGAACTTAATTGTCTAAATGTAACAAAACTAAGCAAAAAAAAAATATATAATTTTATATGCCCAGAGCTTATTTTTATAATTATTACAATTGTAAATAGTAAGACATTAGACTGCCAATATATGTTGATTTGATTTCATATTTATGAGAAACAGTTCATCATCTACTGCACAAAGCAACAAATGTGGAATGTACTGAGAGTCCTTATAAATGCTTGTAAGAATTATAAACCGTATGCAGATGCCTATTTAGCACCAAGGGCAATTTTTATTTTTTATCAGCCCTGACTCCTTAATATGACAACATTTTCAATAATAATCACAAAATTACATAAATGGTAGATTTAAAAAATTGTCATATGAAGGGCCTGAGATGATTAGTAAGCTACTTGTAAAAGTAAATGGTCTGTATTGGACTCTCAAATCAAGCAAACTGCAAATGTCTTTCTTCAGCAAAAGTAAACAGTTCGCAGTCCCGGTTTACAGAAAACCACACAACACAACTCCCTGCCAGTCCTTCCATCCCACACCCATTCCCTCTTGTTTCAGGGTACAAGACAATCCACAGGAGTTCAGAAAAATGAAGAGTCTCAATCTCCAGAAAATCCACCCCCCCCTCGTTCACAGTTGTGAACCACTAGGCATTACCTCTCAAATCCTGCTACTTTTCAAGACTCCCTTGCAGGATCAGAGTCCCTGTAATCAGAGTTTGGAGGTTCTTCCCCATCAATAGTCTTTGAACCACTGAAATTATGATTCCCTAATGGGGACTTACCAATCCAGAGAGTACTGAAAAATGGTCCTCTCCTCTCCAACTGGACTGCCACAGAATCTCTCACCCTGCATGGCTTAGAACCTCAGAGTACTCAACAATGTCTTCCAACTGTTGCATTAAAGGGATAAAACAACCATAACCCAACCCCACAGTGAACCATGGCACAACATGGGGATAATAGTAACATGCTTTAATAGGGATGTCCCTGCGGGTCTATTATAGTCCTCCAAACAGAGGTAATTTGACAATATGGAGGCATTAAAAAAAGGCAACACTGGCAATACTTGGACTATAAATTTGCAATTGTATACAATACGGTGTATATAAAGGGAAGTAGCACTAGTAAAACCAATATAGTAAATATACAATACAGGGGATTCACAAGACCAAAAGGATGTAGATGTGCAATCAGTGTGTAGTTAGTTGCCTACTTTATACTGCATTCTTGTATCACTGTGTTGTGTACCTTAGGTCAGTGTTTCTCAACTCCAGTCCTCAAGGCACCCTAACAGGTCATGTTTACAGGATTTCCCTCTGATGAATTGGCTGTGGTAATTACTAAGGCAGTGAAACTGATGGAATCACCTGTGCAAAATAATGGACAGCCTGAAAACGTGACCTGTTGGGGCACCTTGAGGACTGGAGTTGAGAAACACTGCCTTAGGTATTGACTGATGCATGTAGGGGGTTAATGTATTCTGTGACATGGTTTCCCCTGCATGTGTTTCACTTCCCATTTTCCTAGGGCATATATATACAGGGGAACCCGCCTTGTTATAAGAAGTATGGTGTGGGAGCTGTATAAGTGAGGGACCAGTGTACCATGTAATCCATTTTTCCTGACTGCATTCCCTTCCAATTGGACCCATTCTTTAGGGCATTCACATTTATGGACTCCTATAGGGCATAGGCAGCACCACTAGGGACAGCACAGCTAATCTATACATCACCAAATTTATGCACAGCCAATCAAATGCATTGTACAGCCTTGTATGAGAGGATATGTACTGCACTAAAAGTTAAATACCTAAAGTTTTACATTTCAAAATGATTCAGTAAGTGGAGTTTTCATTTTGAAGAAAAGTTGTCTGTGCCCTTAATTGGGGAAGTGAAGATCATGTTTTTTTTTTTTTTTTTAAATCAGAAAAGATTTTATTGTGTCATAAAGTTAAACGATAAAGGTACAAAAGCAAACAATTAATACAGGTATAAAGAAAATACAGTGAAAGTGATTTGGTACAGGTGACAGAAATACATGTTGTTACCAGTAGCAAGGGTAGGTAATCTCAGCTAGTGTACTGTTTCCTATACCTCTATAAGAATGTATTACTGGACCGATAGACACAACAGTATTTATATTAGGTATTTCAAAACTCAACTAACAGCCTTCCAAAAAGGAGGCAGAACAAACTTAACAAAACATAGTGTCAAAGACAGGGGTCAAGTCCTGGGGAAAAAAGTGTGGGAACTCCCACCCAAGATCCCCTTGTCCACCAAAAGAAAAAAGAAAAGACACGCTCATATGCACGAACGCTTCAAAAGGGGTATTTTTCATCCAATTTTCGTATTGTGTGTATGAAGCTTAACTGTTTTCCATGGCTCCATCTGGCTGCGCAGAACGGCCGATGTCCACGCAGAACGGCAGAGGGTCCCCGCAGTGCCCGGTTCATAAGTAGGAGTTGTTCGTAGGTCGGGCGTTCGTAAGTCGGGGACCCCCTGTATGTGGTGAGTTTTCATTGAACAGAGTTTGGATAACACATGGTTAATTAACTGCTCATTATCTGGACAGAATGCTTGGGGAGATAGTGATGTCTTCCTGCTTAGGAGATGTATGTTAGCTTGGGGGGCTGCAAACTCTGCAGGGCTCCAACACACACTCGCTGCTATTCCAACCCTTCATATATTTCCACATAAACTTTCCTCCTGGCATTAAACTTTGCCAGGTATTGTGCTCAGCTTACCACCCCTGATGTTCCTCCCTTAGCTCACCTCTCTCCCGCATGTCCTGTGAGCGGAATAGCTGTGCTCCCCCCCTGGGTTCTCTCATCATATGGCACTGAAGGTAGAGGAGGGGGGGGGGGATTCAGCGGGACACACAGGGCAAGTATGCAGGAGACTGGGGGGGGGGGAGGATGAGGAGACAGAAAATCAGGAGGGGCCAGTGGGAAGGAGCGCATCACGAGAGGTCTGACTGAATACAATCTCTTAGCAGCAGGGACCTGATCTACCCATCAGCTAGCTGTGATTGACAGGTAGATCAAAGTGGAAGCTGTCACGGGGCCCTCTACTGGCAATGCCTGAATGGTCTGGTCAGGTGTGGGGCACTTACTATTGCGAGCTGTGTCGGCGGCTGCTGGTGTAGCACCTACCACACAGCTCGCATACTTCAAAGTCTTGCAGGACACGGCTGCTAATGGGAATTGAGTTCCTGTTGTGGAAAAAGTACAGGAACTCCGTTCCCATGCGTTCCCGCAGGACTTGAGCCCTGCCTATACATTTTTATTTCATGCCCCCACCTATAAATCTGATTCACTGACTGGGCGGTCCACCACTGTAAAAGAATAAATATACGTTGTTGGGGATAATCACAGCGTTGTGTATCCTCTTACATATCCTTGCCCACAATTGTCCCAAGAAAGCTAAATAAGACAAATCCACGTGATACATGTTATGTTTGCATCAGCCCTCCTTTAGCAAAAGCCATACCCAGGCTGTTTTTTTTAATTTTCTTCCAAGGGATTTAGTATCTACAGTATGAGGAATCAAAATGTTTATAACTAACTGATTAATACTATCAGATGTATAACAGTCTTTTTACGGTGGAAACCCTTTGTCATTTGTGCACTATAGGCTCCCATACACTAGCAAATTTAACTGACAACACAAATATCCCGTCTTCCACAGCAGAAAAAGGATAAAAAAAAGGAAAAATTACAGCACAAAAAAAGACCAGGTAGTCCATGAAGTCTGACCATTTTTTATTTTATTTTTTGTTTTGTTTTTCGTTAAGTTTATTGTCTGACTATAGATCTATGTTTGTCCCAAGCATTGTGTAATTTGGATGAAACTGGCAGAGATTTCCCAAATTATACTCTATTTCATTTAGTGATATCATGTAGTGAACTGGAGTAGAAAACGGCATTGTTATTTCCATGATATTGCGGCCACATCCTGTTAATAGAAAATATTGTGTCCTACTCAAAAAAGATCTTGAATTTCTGTCACCAAATACAAAAAGGTACACTCCACCCGAAATCAAACATGTTAAAGTGAACACAGCCTACATGATCAAAGCTTCTATTCAAGCAATCCTGTGGTGAACTATTCCAATCCACTCCTCTTTGTTTATAATTTGGTGAACTGGGAACCCTTTTTGTAATGCAGACTGTTCCTAAACACACCCATTGCTATCTCCTCAATGTTTCTCACATATGAAAACTTGAATGAATATGTAATTAATAAGACTTTTCTTACAGCCACCAATGAGATTCAATCTTCCTTTAGACTACTTTCACACTGGCGCCACTAGCGCTAAAGCGTCGCTCATTTTGGCAGCACTTTAGCACTGTTTTAGCGCGCTTTTTGACCGCTAAAACAGTGCACTTTTTACCCCCAAAATTTTTTAAACAGTCCAGTTTGGAAGCACTGTCCATTCATTGCAATGGGAAGGGCATTTTTGGAGTGCTAAATACAGCGCTCCCAACCCGCCCCAAAGATGCTGCTTGCAGGACTTTTCGTAACGCCCTGCAAGTGCACCGCCCCAGTGTGAAAAGTCACACTGCACCTCAGTGTGAAAGTAGCCTTAGAAGTTTGAATTTGATTGATTATAGACCAAACCAAGAGAAAATAAACTCCATATTCTTTAACCACTTCCCTTATGGCCTATAGCAGAATGACGGCTGGGTGGTGGTTCAGTTATGCTGACTGGACGTCATATGAAGGTGATCACTGATGCTGTGTGTCACTCTGACACACTCCATCTCCAATCGTAGTAAGGAGCCTCTGATGGACACTCCTTAACACGTGTAAAAATTTAGTTTCGGTACAGTGTTACATGACTGTGCAATTGTCATTCAAATTGCGACAGCGCTGAAAGCTGAAAATTGTCCTTGGCAGGAAGGGGGTAAAGTGCCCAGTATTCAAGTGGTTAAGAAGCAAACACACCTATCCACGTGTGTTGAACTTCATTCAGTGAATCACAAACATACGGTGAATTAGGATGATTTCAATCTTTGACCGAGGCCCATAAATACTAAAGAAAAGTTTGGCTGAATTTTTCATTGTAGCAATTTATAGTTATTAACTGTGAACAAATACACAATTACTGGTGGGAATGAATTTTACTTCTAAATGTAGTATTTAGGCACAGTTAATAGGGCTAGAGCAAAAAAAAAAAAAAAGTATGCTACATAGTATGTTTTTATTTATATATGTTTGTTTATGGGATATTCACAATGTTGCAGTTATTGCAGTGCACATGGGTTGCAACAACATGCAGTGTATACAGTGTTAAGCATGTAGTAAAGAATGCGTGTGGCTCATTGAAAAAAAGTCAGATGCATTTTTTTAGTCTGTGGGCCTATAGAAATTGGTTAATCAAACGCAAAGCAATATATATTGATGTACCAAAAATATGCATCATAACCTGAAAGTCTATCGTAATATAGAGCATAATATACAGTATAACAAATAGTGTCTAGCCTTATCACATACATCTACATACTACAACTATACAGACTTGTTCACTGCTTATGCTTGCAGCAGGAATCTGTTGTATAGTCATATGGTCACCTTGTCAGTATGGCACTGTTTTCATCTCTGCAGAGGCCTCTGGGTATGTTAATACAGTACTTATAATGTCTCTGAAAACAGGTTACTAATTATGGTTGTGTTAATTTTGTTTAGTTGTAACATCTATAAAAATAATATTTTTTATAATATTGTAATTCTTGGTAAAGTGTGTGTAGGCGGTACAAGGCAGCTAGCCTAGGGGAAAAGAAAGTATTACTCCAGCTCTGATTGTACTAGTACACCGGGCCATTATCTGGGCTGTCAATTACAGTGTCTGGCCTGTTTGTGTACCCGCAGCCCTCCCATCCCCTTGATGCAGTAGAATAGATGGGCTAAGCATGCATATGTTGAGGTTGCATGCATGTATGTAGAAGAGATTTGAATTGAAGAGCTGGCCCTTCTCCTACAATTGGCAGAATTCAAAAAGTTCCCACAGTTGATAAGGTATGGGGGGGGGGGGGGGGTTGTAAAAAGTTCTCCCCTCTACAGCCCTGCCTCTAGCAGGCTTGTCTAGGACCGGGTGATATTACTGGGCCTTTTTCTTCACAAAAACACAGTCTTGCATATTTCTAGAAAGTCTACCTTTGAGATTTGGGATCCTCGACTTTACCAGGATTCTGTAGCGAGAGCCAGTGATGTCAGGAAGTCGGTGAATAAAGTAATTCTTCTTTTCTTATATTTTTCTTTCCTTTTTTTTTTTTTTTTGTGAATGGTTTTCACCTGGTGTATTTTAATCATGGAGTTGGAAGGCTACTAGATACAGACATTGAATTTTCATGTAAAGTTCCCTTTAAGTCTATCATCACAATTTAGCGCAAGATCCTCTAGTCTCAGTCTTCTAAGTTTGGCTTCCTTGTCAAATGAAGTAACATTCCTATTATTGTTGTATCATGGAATAAGTTCCTTATTTTTTATTGGCACATCATTTATCAAATCTGTTCTGCAGATATTCATTATAGAGTGATTATAAATACCATCCTTCTATTCCTCTATGCAAAGTGCACAGAGCTCTTTATTGACAAACCTTTACCTATTGTCATTATTCTAATATGTGTGTCTCCACTGACATCACAAAAAATGATTCTGAATAGGTCAGATTTGATGACATGGGGAATGTGATGTTCTTGTGGGGGCAATGTACAGTCAGATGACAGCATACCATTGTCATGTAGCTTACATTTCATTGTACATGTGCCATTAATATTTGCAGTGTGAATTAGCTCAGGGTCTGTGCTTGATAAAGTACAGGAAATGCGTCGGTTACCATGATAAGCAACATAAGGTGCAGGAAAATAAACCGATGCTTCCTTTCTGAGTCTGGTATTGAGACAGGTACACCGACTGCTGCAAAGAATGGTATCTAAGGAGTCCTATAGTGCACATAAGCAGGTATTAATGTTTACCCAGATCACTATGCCATTTTATGTTCCATCCAGACTACCAAGTATTGGCATAAAGGGTGAACCTGGTTAACAGAAATAATTAAAGTGGACCTGAACTTAAAAAGTTACTGTTATAGAGGGAACATCAAGAAACGTTAATTGTCTCAAAGCAGTACCTTAAAGAATCTAAATTCTTTAAATTATTCCTAAAAAAAATAGCAGTGCACTTTCTGGCACATGAGGGTGCCTAGGCACTCCTGTTTCGTAGCCTCATAGCTGTATAGCTAAAGATGCTGCCTCTGACTGCTAATCTTGTGATATTTGTAAGGAGATTTAATGATATCCTACAACTGTGCTGCTCATTGTTCTCATGAAGGCCTGATGAAGAGGAAGCTTTACCAGAAGATACGATCACTGTGCTACAGCTTCATTTATCCTTTGGATCTGTGTTCCTCTACCTCTTCTCATTACCCCACCTATCATCAAATCACTAGTCATTAGAAAGGTTTTACATGTGGAAGCAATGCCCTGCTCCTTCTCCAAGATTGCCATCTGCACACAGAGACTAGTGGGAAAGAAGACATGGTAAATCAGCAATAAGGATAAGATCAGCTACAGGGAGCCTACAGGTAATAATGGAATCTGATTCCTAAAGTGGGTGTAAACCTGATTCATGAAATTTGACCTAGGCACATATAGCTGTAGTGTTTTCTTCTCTCTCTCCAAAGCCCTAAGTCCTGTGTCTTTCTGCTGCTCCATTCTTCTGTTATCAGCATAATCATAAGCATCAGATAAGTTCTCCCACAACAGAGATAAAACCAGCCTGAAATTTGTGTTGTTGGGGTGGGTGCTATGAATAGATTGGCAGAGAGCTGGTCTGTTCACAGCACATTCCACTGCCTATGTGGAGGGGGGGCGGAGGGACTGTGCCTTTCCTCCAATCAACTGTCACACAGTGTATGTCAAGACTACACTCCCAGTGCTGAACAGGAAGAGAAAATCTCCAACACAATGTGCACGCTCTAAAGAATATAGCAAGCTGAAGACAGCAGATATACATGTAAATCTTATGTAAGGAGATTTGTTTAATCTCCGTGTATCATCTGAGGCTGTTCACTTCACTGGGTATATGTGAGGGTTTACATCCATATTAAGCTTCACATGTCTTTTTTTGGGTACGGCTATTTTTTTAAGGTATTGTTTTGAGTTTGGAGGGTACAAGAATAACGTATTACAGAAAGAAATTATGACCTACCAAGAGCCCAGACAGGTCGATTTCAGTTTATATTATGTCACCACCAATGGAACAGAAATGTACCCAATGGGGACACAGACAGCAATTTAAACCTGACAGAGGTTCTATTTCTTCCCACTTTTTGTAAACCTCTCTCCAAAAGAAAAAAAAGTTGTGTCTAATGTTGCACTTCAATAAACATGAAAGTATAAATGGTTAAAATCTGTCTGTTTTTTGTCATTTAGGTCCCATTTCGGAGATTTCACTTCACTTCCTATCCTGGAGATAAAACAGGAAGTGAGAGTAAAGCTTTCCAAAGTGAAGCCAAAAAATATCTCCGCGCTCCCCAACTATCATAGACAATGTCAAATTATCATCAATGTGAATGTTGACACCAATCACTGTCATGTTTTCCCACACAACAAATCACTGTAATCTCCAAAAAGCACAGCGCAACAAAAATGAAAATAAAACTACAACAATTAATAAGGAATCAAAATATAAAATATCTTACAAGTGTAATTAAATATCAGTGAAACGGTAATCTCATGTGTGTCTGTCCTTCATATGTGCTCTCAAACATAATTTTAATGTGCACCACCTCTGTGTCCCACCACCTTTCTCTGCTGTGTCTTACCTCCAGGATATGACCTACTCTCAGGTAAGGTGCATTTACAGTTAAATTGGGTCAGTATACTGCAGCAATCCACCATAGGAGTCTAAGCCTGGTCACCATCCACTTAGGATCCAGCTCATTCAGTAGGAAAGTGTTGAATTGTAAGTATGGTAATTTGCTGCACATTTTCACTGGCAAGTTATACACTTGCAGAGCACTTGAAGCACAAGTTCTAGTTGACAAGTTTCCAGCAAATTTGCGTGGCAAGTCTCTAGCAAGAGCAAAGTAGTGAGTCTACAGCAACAGCTCTGCAAGTCTATAGCATTAAAATTCAGCCACAGTGACCCCTGTGGTGGGAGGACTATTGCACATCATAACTGAACCAGAACTTGCAGCAGACTTGCAGAATGTTTGCAAAGAAAGTTGATCTGGTGTCATGCAATGCGGACTTGCTGCAATTGTGCACCAAACTTGTGAAGTCTAACAATAGCTTAGCAAGTCATTTTCAAACTTGCAGCACAATTACTTGCTATCTGGGATGATGCTACCTGATCTTCATCTAAGTCATAATAATAATATTAACTGAAGACGCTGTATCAAGCAGTGTACATTTTACATTGCCTGTCATTATCAAATAAGAAGTTTTAACAATCAACAAAGGTATTGATCAGACATGAATTAAAGTTAGCGGATGCTTGTCACCTTCTTGCATGGGAAACATGATTGGGTTTTCAAAATGATTCACCTTATTCCACATTAACTTTGCAAAGTGAACATTTAGTCTGCTAGCCTAGCAGTGCAAGGCAAATGATCGTTATGGCTTTAGAAATAAATCCCCCAAAATAATCTCTGAACAGATGAAATGAGGACATGCCAACTCACCATATTATCAGTCACACGTGTATTGACATTTGTTTACAATGCTGCCCATTCCTTAGCTTAAAGCGGAGGTCTGCCCACCACCGCAAAAATTAAAAACCAGTAGCTACACATACTGCAGCTGCTGCCTTTAATAATAGTACACCTACCTGTCCTGGAGTCCAGCGATGTTGACACTGCAGCTGATGTTTCCACCATCTGTCAGGTGCTGCCACCGCCATTGCGGGAAAGACAACCCGGTAGTGTAGCCTGATAGCTTCACGCCGGGAACCCTACTGGCCCGGCGACAGAAGAAGGAGGAGGGTGCTGAGCAGTGACATCAACAGCCGCGATTGTGGCTTTTGGAAGTGGGAACAGGATAACGTCTAACAACAGGTATCTGCTCCCCTCCGAAAAGGTGCCAAATGTGGCAAATGAGTGGCAGTTCTACTTTTGGGTGGAACGCCGCTTTAACCGCTTCGCACCCGCCCTATAGCCGAAAGACGGCTACAGAGCGGACGCTATCTGCGTGGAGGCCGTCCCTGGACGTCCTCCTGTTTACTTCCGCAATGCGCGCTCCCGGGAGCGCACATCGGGGAAGTTCTGTGCTGGCCGTGTCCCTCGGACACAGCCAGTCACAGATCGCTGTAAACGGCCAATCACAGCGGCCGTTTACAGCGCGATCGGCCTATCCAATGAGAGATGATCTCATATGTAAACATATGAGATCATCTCTCAGCGCCGCTCTCCCTTCTCACACAGACAGCGTGTGAGAAGGGAGAGATGAAAAAAAAAAAAAAAGTGCCATCCGCCCCAGTGCCATCCTCCCCCAGTGCCATCCTCCCCAGTGCCATCCACCCCAGTGCCATCCTCCTCAGTGCCATCCTCGCCCAGTGCCATCCTCTCCAGTGCTACCTGCTCCCAGTGCCACCCCAGTGCCACCTGTTGTCAGTGCCATTTGTCCCCAGTGCCATCTGTCATCAGTGCCATGTATAAGTGCCATCTGTCATCAGTGCCACGTGTCATCAGTGCCACATAGTGCCATCTGTCATCAGTGCCACATATTAGTGCCATCTGTCATCAGTGCCACGTATCAGTGCCATTTGTCATCAGTGCCACCTGTCAGTGTCACGTGCCATCTGTTGTCAGTGTCACGTGTCATCAATGTCACTTATCAGTGCCATCTGTCATCAGTGTCACGCGTCATCGGTGCCACGTATTAGTGCCATCTGTCATCGGTGCTACGTATTAGTGCCACGTATTAGTGCCATCTGTCATCGGTGCCACGTATTAGTGCCATCTGTCATCAGTGCCACGTATTAGTGCCACGTGTCATCAGTGCCTCGTATAAGTGCCATCTGTCATCAGTGCCACATATTAGTGCCATCTGTCATCAGTGCTACGTGTCATCAGTGCCACGTATAAGTGTCATCATTGCCACGTATCAGTGCATCTGTCATCAGTGTCACGTGTCATTGTCCTGGTGCTCCAGGGCCTTCAAAAGTGTAATAGGTAGTCAACAAGTTAGATGTGGCCAGGCTGTGAAAAAGTCCCACACATGTTGTATTGTAATACTCAGGAGGAGTAGCAGAATTTTTTTGGGGGTGTCATTTGTGGTATACACATGCCATGTGAGAAAAATAACCTATTACAATGACAATTTTGTGGAAAAAAATAAAAAAAATAAAAAATCTTAATTTTGCAAAGAATTGTGGGAAAAAAATAACAACATCAAAAAGCTCACTATGCCTCTTACTTAATACCTTGGAATGTCTACTTTCTAAAAAGGGGTAATTTGGGGGTTATTTGTACTTTCCTGACTTGTTCGGGTCGCAAGAAATGAGATAGGCTACCAGTACATCAGATGTGATCAATTTTGTATGATTCGCACCACAGCTTGTAGACTCTCTAACTTTCACAAAGACCAAATAATATCCACTAATTTGGGTTATTTTTACCAAAGATATGAAGCAGTATAAATTGTGGCCAAATTTATGAAGAAAAATTAATAATTTGCATAATTTTGTCACAGAAACAAAGAAATATGCGTCTTTTTTCATTTATAGCACAAAAAATAAAAACCCCAGAGGTGATCAAATACCACCAAAAGAAAGCTCTATTTGTGGGAAAAAAAGGACAAAAAATTAATTTGGGTACAGTGTTGCATGACTGAGTAATTGTCATTCAAAGTGTGAGAGCACCGAAAGCTGAAAATTGGTCTGGGCAGGAAGGGTGTTTAAATGCCCAGTAAGCAAGTGGTTAAATAAATCAAAACAAAAATAATAATTTTGAGTCTCTTCCCTTTTTAGCTACCGTGATGAGATTTGACAGTTCAAAATCTCTGAAGTTACGTGATTTCAAAGCCATACCAGTGTTAATGGGGGCTTAGGCTCCATGCACACTATAAGCTAACAATGCTGTAAAAATTCTCATAATAGCGTTTTTGTGCCAGCTTTAAGCAGCGTTTTAGCAGCAGTTAGGAGCATTCAGCGCTTTTTTTTCTGCAAGTCACACCTAAAAACAAACAAAAAAAAGAGCAGTTTTTTTCTGCTTCTACAAGTTGAAGCTTCCAAAACCCTACTAGACTAAAATAGTGTGCATGGACACATAGGATAAAACTATTAGCTTCTAGAAGCAGAAAAATAAATGCTCAAAATTGTTTAAAAAAAATTTATAATTATATTTGTGATGCACTCAATGTTAAAAGCGCAAAAATCTCAGCTCAAAAAAAACAAAATACACCTAAGCATATGTGAAAAACATAAAAATAGAACTTTTTTTTTTTAATCTTTATTTTCCACATTTTTAGGGGAATTGAATTTATATGTTATTTTTTAAATCACGTATTGTGGGATCATGATCATGCATGTTGTAATGGGAAAAAAACATGGATATTCCCCACAAAATAGGTAAAATATGCAAAAACTATTTTTGGCCCTTTCAGTGTTTTTTGTGTGTGTATTTTAACAATGGAACGAAAATTGCTGTAACACAAGCTATTTTTACAAAACTCAATGGGCAACAAAACACACCATTAAAAAAACTAAAAATATAAAGATAAAAAAGACAAGAAACCCTACAGTATACTGTCAATTTAAAATTTTCAAGGTGCCATTTTTATACCTTTATCACACTTTTATTGTCAAAAGCATGTTAACTAAAGCCTGGTACACACAGCGAGAAGAAAGAAAAAAGCTGAGTAGCTCACTGTACTGACTAAGCGATATTAATACAGCGATCTCCTTGCTGAGCTATTGTGTTCGGACAGGGGGATCGCCCCTCCACCAGAACACACTGGTCAGCGCTGGCAGCCATTGGCTGCTGATTAGCTGTTGGTTTTCCAGCATGCCCATGCAACAGAAGCTTGACAAGCTGCTGTACACATTTTAGAACGTCTCCCGGTTTCTGTTGAACCAGCTAATATCAGCTGATATTCGTCTAGTGTGTACCTGCCTTTACAACAAACCACACCTAAAACCAAAGCACACAACAAATTTTTAGCTGAGGATAAAACACAGGCGCCACTCAAGTGCAGTATGAAAGTTAATTTAATTCACAAACAGGTATAGGTACACACAAGGGTAAGGTAGTAACAGGCATTGGGCACTAATTGCCGGGTGTCCGTGAAGAGAGTACATCCGAGGAGCTTCTTGCTAGTGGCTCAGAGCGGGCCACGTCGGTGGTCACCGCTACGTCCTGGATCGGGAACGCACAGAGAGCCAGGGGATGATATCACTTCCGGAATATAATGAACCAGTAGGCAACGCGTTTATGTGCTCCTTCTTCAGGCCTAACAGGGGCCATGTTGGATGAGGGATTTTAAACATTGGAGCCACTGCTGCTGGGTCTTAAAGTCCCACGGCTTTTGAATATATACATTGCTGGCTATATAACGGAGCATATGAAAATACAGAGCTACCTCACTGATTGGGCATTAATATGGATAGACTTGATAAAAGCATTATAAAACAATGTTAAGAACAGCATTATAAAACAACACACTGCAAAAGAACACACGCACATTAAAAAAGCACATTACAGATACTTATAAAACATGAGATTGACCATACAACATATGGGTTGGATGGAAAAATATGTGTATGGGTATATGGTGAAAGTGGTGGTCGGGGGGACATAAATTGCTGGTAATTTGCTTGAGAAAATTATAATAATATTAATAAAAATAAAGAGTCAGTTCTGCTGCCTGCCCAGGAACTGTACCAGGGAATCAGAATATATCGAACAAGGGTCCTATCTAAAACAAAAATTTACAGAGAAAGCCATCCCAGTCAAATTCATAGATGAAGCCTTGAATTTTTATTTATCTGACCATTCTGTGCAGCCCAAAGACACAAACAATTCCATCCTCCAACCAGTTAGGTTTGTCACCCAATTCCATACCAAACATAAGGAAATGGAATGTATAGTGGGTAAACACTGGTCCATTCTGCTTGAGGACCCTCAGTTGCAATCTAGCATCCTGGCAATACCTAAATTTTCATATAGAAAAGCCAGAAATATCGAAAACTTGGTAGCCCCTAGTAAGTACAAATCTCACTCCGCTTCACTGACACAGACTTTATGCCTTATTCCCCTAGTGGACGTGTACCAGTGCCGTAAGGCACTGTACCTGACATATAAACATGTTAACCAGGGCCAAAAGGAATTTTATGGCAAAAGGGAAAACCTATCAGAGTCTTAGTTTTTTCAACTGTTCCACAGAATTTGTGGTCTATTGTCTTATTTGCCCTTGTGGCCTACATAACGTTGGAAGAATCATACAGATGTTGAGGAAGAGGTTTGGGGTACACTGCCGCTTTGTGAACGGAGACAAACATAGTTTGCCCCAATGCTTTCTAAAACAACACAGTAAATCCTCCGCGGGCCTCAGTCTGTGGATCATAGAATCTATTCCTGGCACGCTTCCACTGGCAGAGCGTTTCATACGCCTCTGCCAGAGGGAAACGTATTGGATATACACATTGGATTCCCTTACGCCTGGAGGTTTAAACGAGGAAATAGAGGTCAACAGTTTGATCTGATACATCTGTCTCCCGCCATCTCCTCAGTGTTAGTCCTTTCCTTTCCCATTCCCCAAAAAACCAACCCCTCTATTGCCCTCCCCATGCACGTGTGTGTTTAAGGTGGTGCCAGTGTGGGCCCATACACGCATTTATATACTAATTCCCCATCCCTCCCGTGGGTTCATAAAATGGCATGGTTAAGTACAGATAGTGCTATTGTAAGTTATAGAACACAATGCTTTATGCAGTATGTTGGCACATGTGAGCGTGTGATCAAATACATGTATGGATTCATACACCACATGTTCTGTGTTAGATATAAATATTATTTTTGTAGGATATTAAATCATTATATAATAATCATATTTAATCAATTTTTCCTCCCTTTCAGTTCACATATTTATCCCGGACACTCAAGGTCTTCAACTACAAAAGTAAGTACCCATAGTAACAATTATTAGTCTGAAGCAGGCATGTCCAAAGTCCGGCCCGGGTTCCGGTTTAATACTCCCCCGCCGCCCCCCCCCCCCCGGCCAAAAAACATATATAACGTATTTATCGCACGCTGCCTCGGATTACATACAGGAGAATCTCCATTGGATGACTGTTCTGTCTATCATAGGAGGCAGGACTTGTAATCTGTCGGCGCTCACCCTGTCCCCTCCAAGGCTGCAGGTGGGCATCGATCAGGCTGGACTGATGGCAATGGTAAGGCTGCATTCATCATGGCAATGGTAAGGCTGCATCATCATGGCAATGGTAAGGCCGCATTCATGGTAATGGTGAGGCTGCATTCCTGGCAATAGTGAGGCTGCAAGAATGTCAGGCAAAATTGGTCGGCCCTCAAGCATGTTCACTTCATCAAATCTGGCCCTCTTTAAAAAAAAAAGTTTGGGCGCCCCTGGTCTAAAGTTATAATACCATATTCAATAATAAAGAATGTCTCCTGGTTTGTTGTGGTCTACTCCAACACCATTTCTAAAAAGTGTACAAATATGAATAATCTTCATTTTCATTGTCTTTCTTATTTTCATTTTTATTTTTAATACTATTTTCTCAAGCAAATTAACAGCAATTCATGTTGCCCCGACCACCACTTTCACCATATACTCAAACACATATTTTTCCATCCAACCCATATGTTGTAAGGTCAATCTCATGTTTTTATAAGTATCCAAAATTTCATCAAAAGTCCAGCAAAGCAAAATTGTCTAATTTCGCTCTTGTCTACCTGATTCTCCTAAAAAAAATCCAAGATGGGAGCACTCATATCACTGTTCCAATCCTGTGCATAGTAACACCAGGATATGCACCTTTATTTTAAACCATGTGACTAATTTTCAAATCTCCTTGGGGTTAGCTAAAGATAGTTGTCACTTTTTTTTAATTTGTATCCTTCCCCTGATATGTTAGCTTTCTAAATTGAGCCTTTTGATCTATACAATACTATGTTCTGGGTTATTTTCTCTAGTCATTACAATTGGGGCAGAGATTGATGTTCTCATGATTTCAGCACAGGTTTACTTTAAAAGCTATTTTTAATCAGAAGAGATTAGAAAAATACATTTAGAAATGAAGTTAGAATTTCCCAAACACAAGCAGTGTTCACATTCTAGTATTTAATGGAAAATGGGCAGATTTCCAGAAATGTCCTAATTTGGAGCTACAGTAGAGCAAGAACAAGTTGAAGCTGAGATGGTTCCAATGGACATCTATAAATACCTAGGAATGTCACCCATGTGTATTTGGTTTTCATAGTGATTTTACTGTTAACTTGACTGGTAATGTGACTTGAGCGAAAATTTATAAAGAGCGATCTCTTAATGATCTTTGTATGGCATTAGCTTCCCTCATACTGTAAATCAATTTATTTATTCAGTCCTTTAGGAATAAGCTGCACATCCGGGGTCGGGCTGCATGCAGGGCCCACAAATAATTTATAAGGGCCCACTGTAGGAACAAAGAGAACATAATCTATGCAAAATTAAATGAATGAATTTTAAACTGCGCTGACACATTAATTATAACCAGTGATTCTGGGACTTTCTTCATCTAGGTCTCACATGATTGCTAGGCTTTAAAACATTAATATTGCCTGTGACTTTAAGTGTAACCATTTTATATGTATATATATATATATATATATATATATATTTATTTTATCACAATGTCTCACAGAGCTCTTGACACAGAGAGAGAGAGAGAGAGAGAGAGAGAGAGAGAGAGAGAGAGAGAGAGAGAGAGAGAGAGAACTATAAAACTGAACAGTGCTTTGCATTTTTACTCACTCCACATGGACCTCTCCATGTTTTGTACACTTGCAACCTGAAAAAAAAATTGGACTTTACCTGCTTAAGGACCACCCCATAGTAAATATACTGCTACAGGGCAGCCCTCCTGTGCAGAATCACATATATATACCTGTATGTGATTCTGCACTTCCGCCTAGGGGCGCTCTTGCACCCCCTGTGGTCCACTATTGCTGTGATTACTCACAGCAGAAGCTGATCTGCGGGTGCCAGGCATTAGATGTTCAATGGCACCCGCCAACCACCAGGTAGACATAGAACGGCCTAAGTAAACAAGCCAGATCTCCATTCTGACAGGGGGGAAGTAAAAGCAGCAAACACAGCAGCATGCAGTACAGTAAAACACTGATTAAGCACACAGTTAACCCCCTTGATCGGACCTGATGTTAATCCCTTCTCTGCCAGTGTCATTAGTACAGTGCATATTTTTAGCACTGATTACTGTATTAGTGTCACTGGTTCCCACAAAAAGTGTCAGTTAGTGTCCTACTATCCACTCCAATATTGTGGTTTCGTTATAAGTCACTGATCGCCGCTATTACTAGTTTAAAAAAAAATCCAGTATATATCCCATAGATTGTAGACTTTTGTGCAAACCAATCAATACACACTTGGGATTTTTTTTACCAAAAATGTGTAGTAGAATAAATATTGGCCTATATATATATGAATATTTTATTTTTGGATATGTTTTATAGCAGAAAGTAAAAAATATAGTTTTTTTGTCAACGTATTTTTTTTTTTATACCGCAAAAAATTAATACCGCATTGGTGATCAAATACCACCAAAAAATGATATAATGATAATTTTGGGTACAACACTGCATGACCACGCAATTGTCAGTTAAAGTAACGTAGTGCTGTATCACAAAAAAATTACCTGCTCATGAAGGGGGGTAAATCTTCTGGAGGTCTAGTGGTTAAAGAGACATTGTCACTTTGCTTTGTGAAACCCACACTTCAGACACGTACTGTATATTTACCCAGCCATGCTACCTCACTTCCTCCCACATTGCAGGAGCCATGTATAGGGAGTTTAGAACAAGCAATTATCCCCAAAAACAGTGTCCATCTCAATGAAATCCAGGGCAGCTCTGGTAACACAGGTGAACAGCAGGAGGGGACCAAGACCCTAGGACAACCCACTGAATTGGAGCACTCTCATATCACTCAGGAAGGGGCTCTCCATAGTGGCTGGGTCCTATGGAGAAGCTGTATCCTATTAGGTTTTGGCCTAGCTACCTGGACATGGGTTTTGACAGTGGAGGGCTGCCTACCTGGCTGCTGATCACTTGCCCAGTTACGTCTGCCTCATCTGGCCTTTCTGAGTTGCTGAGAGAGGGAAGCTGAGGAGTTTTTTACTCCCTTGGCTTGTCCAGGAATCCAAGAGGTTGTGGGAAAGGAGTTAAAGTGTCCTGCATCTGAGCATGGTGAGTAAATGGGCGCTCCACTAGTTATGGTTCATCTGGAGGGGATTATAACTCAGGGAAAATTGGAGTTTTAGTGAAAGCAACATGGATCACTAAAGATTTATCATGCAAATGAATAAGACGAGTTGTATATTTATCTTCATATTCATAATTAAAGGAACCTAAAGTAACCACTTAGTTATACATGACTTTAGTTTATTCTAAGAATAAAATCCAATAGAGTTAATGATATAAGCTCTGTCCAAATGATATTTCACATAAATGAAGCAATGCCTCTGTTTTCATTAGCAATGTTCAAATTCTGCCTGTTTTCAATGCACGTTTGTATTCTATATCTGATATATAGAATGAACTTAAATAATGTTTAGGAAACAGTTCTGCAAGAAAATTCACAAATAATAGCTGACTGCAGTAGCACTGAACAAAGAAAATACGAAGGAAATTATTATAGTTGGCATTAGACACATGTAGTCCATGTTTAAAGATTATTCGCTTATATACATCATCTGGATAAATTGATTGGAAGCAGTAAGCCATGTCAAGCCCACACATAAACACTTCCTGCCGTGGAACGCCTGCTAGGCAAACCAGTGGACATTACCAAACTGAAATCAATTTCATTTAAAAAGCAGAGCCTGTAATGCCTGATAAGACACATGTTTATCTGATGTCCTACAGAGAGTGAAGGAAACATGACATTAACCATACAAGACAGAATGAAAAATTTGCCCAGGAAAAATTGATTCGGGGGTCATCTTATTAATTCAAGTGCTTGAGAATGGTATAGTGAACAGTGTAACATCTATAAGGACTTTCTCAAATGTCACTCCTGAAAAATTGTAGACATGTTTTGAGGATAAGCATTTTAATTAAAAGTCCTAGATTGGTTATATTATAGCATGTCATGGCATTATAGAATACAGGTAGAACTTTACTGTTTTAAGTAAACGTATATTTTGAGTTTTTATTGCAGTATTTTATTTTTCATGTGACTTTCACATCTTCACTTGATTGTGGCTGTAAATTTTGTTAATTATATTTCAGAAGCTTCTTGCAAATGCTTCCCCTAGACAAGCCTTCCTCAGCCAGGATTCTCTCAGAGATCTTCAAATACAACCAGCAAATAAAAATGTGCAAAGTGCATGTGCAATAATAATAAACAAGTCCAGAGGATATAAACTCAAAGGTCCATAATTAGCAGAAAAACAAACAAATTATATATATATAGTGCAAAAGATGTGCAAAGAAGTGAAATATGCAGATTGTGCAAAATAACTTCAATGTCCAATGATGGATGTTCCAAAAAAGTGCAGTATTTCAAAGGCAATTAAAGGTGAACTTCAATTAATAATATCTCTATCTTGCTGACCAACGATTGGAGCCACGTCTGGCTAATACAGAAGTAAGACTATTACAGATCCCAGTTGAGGTTATACCTTTTCCTCCATGGTGCCCTGCCCAAATTACCAGACAAAATTGGAACACGGACAACAGATCATGCCAAAAGCTGGCCGATCTCTTATGGATCTACTTGATACGCTATTATCAATCTTTTGAGAATATTCATTATTAATACTTCTGGTGGTCAGGATTCCTCATTGCTCAACACAGCATATCCCTGGGGACACAAGTCCAATTTTGGGTATATAATATTCTTTGACTTACATGTGCACTTGGCGGATGAATACTCCTCTCTGATCCTTTTATCTTTTGACTGAATTATCATATTTGGGTTGGTGAAACTCTCGGAACAGCTCTCAGCTCTGAAAATAATAAGCTTGGTTAAGTCCTTGAAGAAGATAAATATACCATGTGTGTTTTTCAAAACGTGTTGGATGGTATGTCGTTGTGACAGATTCTGGGTTTTGGTTCCTAATTGGTCTTTTAATTTTAGGTTTTCATTTGCATCTTCTGGTTTTATCCAATGTATTGTACTATACGTTTCATCATGAGTTGTTCATTTATGTATTAAAATTGAATATTTTTCTAAACATTTTGTCTGTGATCCATTTAAAGTCCCACCTTTCTGAGGAACTTGTCTTTACTACATGTATCTAGGGATGGGATCAATAGACAAATCTAGTCAGACAAGGGCCAAAATCTTTTTTTCAATTAATATGTGGTTAACATCTCCTCCACCAGCATCCATGATCCACTGAAATGGAGCACTCTCATATCACTCAGGAAGGGGCTCTCCATAGTAGCTGGGTCTTATTGAGAAGCTGCATCCTATTAGGTTTTGGCCTAGTTGCCTGCACACGGGTTCTTACCCGTGTAAAGGGGTCCTTCTTCCACTGACTACCAATGTAGGGGGGCACTTCACAGACCAGCAATTTAGGGGGAATTTCTTCATTGACCACACATGTGAGGGAACACATTCCGTATAATTTTCACTGGCTGTGCCTTTTCTGTTCATTTCCATGATCATTCTTTTATAAAATTTTTATTACTGAAACTAATTTTGTTGTATCATAGAAGAGTATTTCAACATACTAATCATGCATACAATGCATTCATAAAGTATTCAGACTTCCTTCACTTTTTAAAATTTTGTTATGTTGTAGCCTGATACTACAATTGTTTAACCACTTGCTAACTGCCCACAGTGCATTTACTGCAGGCGGCCGGCATACCGCTCCTGCAACCGCTGTGTCCACCAGAGACAGCTGATTGCGGGTTCTCGTGTACGTTCGCTTTCGGCTGCTGGGGGATCATGTAACCACTATGCAATCAGATAATCACAATGTCAACAAAGCTGTTATGAATGAATTTCATTTATAACAGCTGTGTTTCCTATAGAGTGATGCTGTAATTTAACATATTGTCACCAGTCAGTATCTCTGATCACCACCAAAGCAGTCATATGATGATGATGCTGTACTGCACTGGTGATAAAACAAATGTGAAAAAAAATAATTTTGTTTCTTAATTTTCTCAAAAATTGTGATAAAAAAATTACATCTTCAGAAAACTTGCCATGCCTCTTACTAATTACCTCAGACTGTCAACTTTCCAAAAAGGGGTAGTTTAGGAGGAATCTGTACTGTTCTGGCATTTTAAGGGCCTAAAAAAAATGAAATAGGCTGTCAGTACATAAGGTGTGATTAAATTTCAAATATATAAACTATAGTTTTGTAGACACTATAACTTTTACACAAATCTATTAATATACACTTATTGGGATTTTTTTAAACAAAGGCATGTAGCAGCATACATATAGTCCTAGCTGTGCCAAACTTCCTCCATTTGAGAGTGATGGAGGCACTGTGCTCCTGGGAACCATCAGTGCAGCAGAATTTTTTTTTTGTAGCTTTCCCCAGGTCTGTGTCTTGCAATAATCCTGTCTCTGAGCTCTACAGGCAGTTCCTCTGACATTGTGGCTTTTGCTCTGATACAGTATGCACTGTCAGCTAGACATTTAATTCGTAACAAATCGATTTTTGTATTAATTTGTTAGTATTCGTACAATTTGAACATCCGAATAGCTGAATTAACCATAATACGAAAATTATGGAATTACGAATAAGCAAAATAACGAACACACGAAAATACAAACTTACGAATGGACAATCCGAAACTCCGAAACTGTAAAAGAAAGAAAATTACATTGATAATGAATGATTTACATTTTGTATTTTCAATCCTTTGTCTGTTCATAATTTCGTATGTTCGTATTTTAATTTGTGTGTTGTAATTTTGTTTCTTCGTCTGATCATAATTTTGTTTGTTCGTGTTTTCGAACTGTTCTTTTAAATGGACAGTGTAAGTGTATCTTAATATATATGTTCGTAATTTCGTGTCCTCGAATCGCTCTTTCGAATGGGCAGTGTATTAGTGATGTATTGTAACATCTTTAGCCAATCAGCTTATCCCTTTTGTGTCTGAGTCACACTGACTTCCTGAATCTTTTTAGATTCAGTTGAGGAGGAGTCAGAGCTCGTGACTGAGGGAGTGGACTGGAGTATGTATAGGACTTATTAGAAAAGCAAGCATAGGATTATTATTCTTTATTTCTTACGAAAGTACGAATCAATGAAAAATCTATGAAAAAGGCAATCTCACTAAAGTAGCAATTACTAAATTACGATTAGCGTACCGAATAAATTAAAATGATTATCCAACAAAAGTACGAATTTCAAGAAAATGAGAAAACTTGTGTCTTACGAAATTACGAATCGTTACGAATCAACGGAAATGTAATGTAACAAAAAGAAACAAAACGCATTTTTTTTTGTTGTGCACATGTCTACTGTCAGCGTTGAGTCCAATTATAGAGAAGGGTGTGCCTTTCTAAATCATGTCCAATCAAATGAATTTACCGTTTGTTCCTTCAGCCGTTGTCAGATGTTTATTTGCTGGAACAAGACAAGGAATCTTGTAAGTAATACTCAATAAAACATGATAAATTTTTATTATACGGTGAGCACTTAGAGTCTCTCTTTTTTTCATGTTTCTTAAAATGCCATTTGGTTGTCAGTAAAGACCCTATTAATTGAGGCAAGTAATCACCTTTACATCCATTTCCCCCGGGATAGTTGGAAAAGGGCACTTTATGACTGGGTCAGTCTTGGAGGTCAGTCTTGGTGGTGAACGAAGCAACCCGCATTTGGTGGTGGATTATATTCACTTAAATGGTCCATTATTTCCTGTACCTTGGGTTATTCATCTGGATTCTGTCTTTTGTGGATTCCTTCTTGGCTGTGGACTGTTTACATTATACATCTACACCCTTCTGTTTTTTGTACATTTTATCATACATGGACATTTTTATTAAATTGTATGTGCTGCGCCTTCTTGATTTTTACATTTCCATTGGGCCTCAGAGTTTCCCAGGTGTTCAGCTGGTGTATTTTATTCAATTTAGTAGATATTAAGGTTTGCGCTGATTGTATTGTTTCAACAATTTAATTTACCACATGTGAACTCCAATCAAGGTGTAGAAATATCTCAGTGATGAGCAAGAGAAATGGAAGGCACTTAAGATAAATTTCAAGTAGTGCTGCAAAGGGTCTGAATACTTATGTCAATGTGATATTTTATTTCTAAATGTTTGTTTTCACTTTGTTATTATTGGGTACTGAGTGTAGATTAATGAGAAAAAAATAGAATGCAGCATAACAACATTGAAAAAAGTGCAGGGGGACTGAATACTTTTTGAATGCACTGTGATCATTAGATAGATTATTACGAAGGGTTCCCTAAAACCTGAAAGTTATTTCAAGGGTTCCCAAAGTAAAAAGGGTTAGGAAAAGTTGCTGTAGAGTCTAGACCATTGCAATAAACTCAACTAACACAATTCTGGTGAAAAAAATCCCATTGATGGATTAATAGTACTTTGGACATGGACATGGATTTGATGGCATAATACGTTTTTTCTGAAGGATTTGAAATGTAGAGTTTAATCATTTGCAGAGGTATAGTCTTTTCAGACATATGCAATGGTGTCAGATAACATAGAAATAATCCTGCAAGGTACAATGGGTGTACAAGTGTATCATCGTTTATGTAGCGCCAGCTCCTGAAGAGCATGCACTATGTGTTTTTCAAATTTAAGGTTACACCTGAACTGCAGTTTGGTTTGGGTACAATTGTTTAAATTGGGACCTCAGCATCAGTCTGACTGGACTATGGGATGTGCAGCCTGGCCACAGGGGGCACTGTCTCTTCTGGCAGGCATGGAACTATGGTCTGATTGGGTGCTTAAGTTACTCTCTCAGAGCCCGCCCAGTGGGAGTGGCGCTCTTTCTGTGCTTTCTGGGAGAGGGTATTTAAGATGCGGAGGTCACGTGGTTTGGGGTTCCAGTCCAGAAGGATGTACTGACTTCATGGTCCTGGTCCTCCTGACCAGCCCCCAGGAAGGATATGGCCTGGGGTGCGGATCCACACGATCTTGTTGTCTCGGGGCTGGCTAGCCCGGGGCAAGGAAACTAAAGGAGGATTTTGAGGTGTTTGGGTGCCGTCTCTGGTTTGGGAGAGACCCAGTGACTTCACACTATCCGGGGGAGGACTCTTCAGAAGAAGGCCATGTATGGGTTGGTTTCTTAGCAAGAGCCTAGAGGAGCTGAATTACCCAAGAGAATCCGCTCTCGTGGATATCGCCAAGCTGGCTGAAAGATCCAGGTATCACACGAGTGTTCTACAAGTTTAGTTTTCCTACGTGTTCTACAACGTCTGTGGCAGAGACTTATCCTTGTATGTTCTACAACAACGTCTGTGGCAGAGAGTTGTTCCTGAGTAAGCACCTTGTTGGCTGCTAGGCCTTATGAGAGAGGGACTATCCAACTTGAGTGAACATACAATTGTGAATGGCTATTCTCTGGATGCAGTCAAAGTAAGCAAGTTCTTCAACATGACTTTGACACTAATGCCGCGTACACACGAGCGGACTTTTCAACATCCAAAGTCCGAAGGACTGAGTCCGTCAGACTATCCGATCGTGTGTGGGCTGCAACGGACTTTTGACTCGCCAAAGTCCGAAGGACTTTAGAATATGGAACATGCTACAAATTTTTCCGACGGAACTCCGTCAGACCCAGTTCCAATGTAGAAGTCCGCTCGTCTGTATGCTGTTCCGACAGACCTAAAACGACGCATGCTCTGAAGCAAGTACGAGACGGAAGTGCTTGGTCTTGTAAAACTCCAGTTCGTATTGGAAGTAGCACATTCGTCATGCTGCAAATTCTGTGCTCGTTTAAATGTAGCGCATCTTCTTTATAATGCTAGAAGAACGAAGTCTTTATTTATAATGCTAGAAGAATGAAGTCTTTATTTATAATGCTAGAAGAACGAAGTTGCTTTGCTGCTCATATTCACTCACAGAGTTCTCACAAAACACATTTCTGTCTTATTTCTCCTCATCTGATGAATGATCTTGTTTTTATTTTAAAGCCTCATCTCATTAATATTTTTTTATTTTTATTTTTATATTTTTTTTTAGTAATTTTTTCCTCCATATTTTTTGTAGAATTCTTTACCATTTTTTTTCTTGTGATCTCCATATTTAATTATTCTGTCAAGTTAACACAATTTTTTTTTTTTTTTTTTTTTTTAGTAATTTTTTCCTCCATATTCTTTGTAGAATTCTTTACCATTTTTTTTTCTTGTGATCTCCATATTTAATTATTCTGTCAAGTTAACACCATTTTTTTTTTTTTTTAGTAATTTTTTCCTCCATATTTTTTGTAGAATTCTTTACCATTTTTTTTCTTGTGATCTCCATATTTAATTTTTCTGTCAAGTTAACACCATTTTTTTTTTTTTTTTTTTTTTTTTTTTAGTAATTTTTTCCTCCATATTTTTTGTAGAATTCTTTACCATTTTTTTTCTTGTGATCTCCATATTTAATTATTCTGTCAAGTTAACACCAGTTTTTTTTTTTTTTTTTTTAGTAATTTTTTCCTCCATATTTTTTGTAGAATTCTTTACCATTTTTTCTTGTGATCTCCATATTTAATTATTCTGTCAAGTTAACACCAAAAACCTTTTTTTTTTTTTTTGTGTGTTTTTCATTACCACAATAACCTTTTTATTTTTATTCTGGTGACAAGTTACCACAATAACATTTTTATTTTGTTTGTAACCTCAAGGAGGTTAGTGTCCCTTGTTAATTTCACATTGTCTTTTAGAAATGTATTTGACCCAAAAACACATAGGCAATTATATTTTCAAACAAAAATATCCATTTATTCTGGTTCAAAAAAAAAAAAAAAAATGAAGGCAACACTGGAGAAACAGGTGACATTTGTGTAGCCTTTTGGCCCCAGGGCAAACATTAAACTCTTTGGAAAAGAAAATTCAAATATTCCGAAATACAATATGGTCCCAGAATCCCAGACATCAAGAGCAGCATCAGATGGTATATATGTCCCCAGGCTGTGGTACAACAGGCTGCGTCTTTGGTCAGACCAGAGTGAAGCCAGGTCAGCACCTTCTTCTCTTCGCTCCACCCTTCACTGCACCCTTCCCTGCAGACTTCCCTGTAGCCTTCCTGGGAGGCTGTGTCTCCGGTGGTGGACTCGTGGCAGGAGGAGGAGGAGGAACAGGAGGAACTTGCTCCACAATATCGCTGGTGGCAGTTAATTCGCCACTCAGCCCCTTCTGCAACGCCAAGAAAATTAGTCTCTCACACTGGAGACGTTGACCCATCTCCAATTGCTGTAGACGGCTGGCGATGTAGCAGCCATAGGCCTCTTCAGCTTCAGGGGGGCTCTTTAACACATTAGTAGCCTCTCGAATTAGGCGCAGGGATTCCTCCTGTGTTACTGTAATTTTATTTGCCCTTTTTGCTGGAAGACGGAGGGGAGGCACCTGTGATTTTGTCAGTCTTCTACTGGGCCCGGCCACCTCCTGGCTGACAGTGGGCCCGGCCTCCTCCTGGCTGACAGTGGGCCCGGCCTCCTCCTGGCTGACAGTGGGCCCAGCCTCCTCTTGCCTGCCACTTTCCCCACCTTCCTCCTGGCTGAGCTCATCCTGTGTATAAAAAAGGGACATTGTTTTAGTTTTTTGTTCATCAATCATCAACATTTTTCAGCTCCTGACTTCAAAATTCTGTTAATACATATAAAAGAGTATCATTATGACACCACTATTTCTTGTTTCTGCTGGTGACAAACATTTGTGGCGACTACTGTAAATTGATATGTCCAAATTTTTAGGTTTTTTTAACATCAATAATAGCGTTAAAATTCTAACATCTAGTTAACATCATTAATATTATGAATATCACTATTTTTTGTAACAAAATACCTGGCTCCAGCTGGGTGCATCCGCTTCTTCCAGGATGGAAGGCTCCGCTTGCTCATCAGCCTCTGCTGAGGTGGAGGGAATGCTGCAGGGAAGGGTGGAGGGAAGGGTGGAGGGAAGAGTGAAAGCGACTCCCTGGCTTTACACTGGTCGCCAATAAACCGTAGCTTGTTAAAGTACCACAGCCTGGGTACATACACAGCACCTGGTGCTGCTCCTGATGCTTTGGATTTCTCGATTTTCTTATTTTCCTTTCGGTACATATTTCGCAATAATTGAATTTTCCTTTCCACAAAGTCCACGTCTGCCTCTGGGATCCAAGGCTGCACAAATGTCGCAAATTTCGCCAGTGTTGCCCTCCTTACTGGTTTATTATAATAATCAATGTGCTTGGAATGCCACAGATTTGTCAGCTCTTTATATTTGTCTATAAATAGACTTAAAAATTCCGGATCCTTAAATTTCTGATTCATTTTTCTGAAAGACAATACACAAGCCAAAAACAATAATGTTAGCTCAGACTCTCCTAATCTTAGCCCAATATAGACCCCAGGATCTGCCACTTATTTGGGGAATTTGTTTAAACTTACCTTCGTTTTGCTTGCTCCCAACTTCCGTTCCTACTTTCGCAAACGAACATACGACATGTGATTTTTGTCGTTATATACAGGGCGTACGCGTAGAACCACGCCTGCGTTGCCCGCCCCTGACGTTCTTTTAGTCAAGTTCTTGTTTTCCCGCCCCTTTCTGCGCACATAACGTACGTACGACATGTGCATTTTGTCGTTGTATACAGTGCGTACGCGTAGAACTACGCCTGCGTTGCCCGCCCATGACGTTCTTTTAGTCAAGTTCTTGGTTTCCCGCCCTTTTCTGCGCACATAACGTACGTACGACATGTGCATTTTGTCGTTGTATACAGTGCGTACGCGTAGAACTACGCTTGCGTTGCCCGCCCATGACGTTCTTTTAGTCAAGTTCTTGTTTTCCCGCCCCTTTCTGCGCACATAACGTACGTACGACATGTGCATTTTGGCTTAAGATCCAGTGCGTACGCGTAGAACTACGCTTGCGTTGCCCACCCATGACGTTCTTTTAGTCAAGTTCTTGTTTTCCCGCCCCTTTCTGCGCACATAACGTACGTACGACATGTGCATTTTGGCTTAAGATCCAGTGCGTACGCGTAGAACTACGCCTGCGTTGCCCGCCCATGACGTTCTTTTCCAAGAATATTTCCCGCCCCCTTTTCTCTACGGTGCGCAGTAGGAGAAACATGGCGGAAACACAACAGGTGCTTGATATTAACGACTCCAGTAGTCACGAATCCCCGGAGCCACAAACGTCCCAATCCGGAAAGAGATTTAAGGCCTCAAATATGGCATTTGAAGAGATGGTGGAGATGGTGGCAATCTTGCGAAGTAAGGATTATGATGGCAAGCATGGACCATACACCCATCCGAACTTGCGCAAGGCCAGAATCATGGGCAAAGTAGTTAAGACCCTGCACAATCGTTTTGGGGTACGACGGTCAAAAGACCAATTGAGGAAACGGTGGTCCGACCTTAAATTGAGGGAGCCGGATCAATACAGAAGGATCAAGAAAGTTCTTAAAAAAAGTAAGTACTTGTCGTGTGTTCCTATTTTATGATTATTGCATACAGATCCATATGCTTTACCTTTGTACAATGTAAAAAATGCTGCTTTCATGTTGGATACAGTAATAATCGTATCGTTCTTAACAAACCCTCGTAATTTGTTCGTGGCAAACCTCGTTTATGATACAGGGTTTAAACAGCATTTTTTGGCTGTGTAATTTTTAGGACCCAAAAAAAGATTAGGACATTGTGGTTTAGATGTGTTTCAAAATACAATGACTAGAAAAGAACATTCAGTGTAATTGAAGGAGAGGACACTTGGCAGCTGGCTAAAAACACATCTGCACTCATGAGCAAAAGTGTGGGACACCAGAGAACATTTATTAGGGTAAACCACACGGGGTTCCTTTGTATACTTGGGGGGGGGGGGGGGTTTGGGCAGGTGTGAAACTTGGGCAAACAAGCCAATTAGTTTATTTTTTGGCAAAGTGAATTGATTTATCATGTCTTCACATTTTGCATCTCTTCATAAACCGACAATTGTACAACACTTCTAATCAAGGTTTCATCTTCCTAGTTCTGGCCTTAAATATCTGTGTGCTAAAGTATACCTTTTTGTTTGTTAATTTCTCATAGGGGAGAAAAGACTCACAAAGCAGGATCCCAGGGACCGCCACCCTTGCCAGCATGAATGTGAGGTTAGCCCAATCCCCCCCGTGGATGTGCATGTGGAGGAAGGAGAGGTGGAGGAAGGAGAGGAGATGGGCACCCCACCAGGTGAGTGTCTGACACCACAGCTTCAGGTAATCGATGTATACCTGCATATTTCAAAACACATGTTTTTACATCTATTTTAGGTGATGTTCTGGTTGTGGAAAGCGACACATTTCCAAGCACCAGTGCCCCCCCGAGGATGTCGAGGAAGGAGAGGTTGAGGAAGGAGAGGTGGAGGAAGTAGGGGAGATGGGCACCCCACCAGGTGAGTGTCTGACACCCCAGCTTGTTGAAATCCATGTATGACTGCATATTTTTTGACCCAATTTTTACCATCTATTGTAGGTGATGTTCTGGTTGTGGAAAGGGCCCCGTTTTCCAGTGACAGCACACATAGGCTGATTGGCCAGATAATGGGCTGGAATGGGGAACTAGATGCCATGCGAACTAGCCTGGACCTCCTGAAGAATCGGATTGACAATATGCAGCTGGAAATGAAGAACATGATCGATATTTTGGGGAGAATATAATCCGTTTCTCCATAATATCGATCATGTTCTTCATTTCCCTTGTTTTAGTTCAAAGATTGTTACTTCCAAAATTTTAAATATTGTGGCTGATTGTTGTTACATTTTTCATATTTTTTTAAGAAAAAGAAAACCCCCCAAAAAAAATTGTTTTTTAAAATTATAAAAAAAAGGAAACTAAAAAATGTTTGGCAAAGAAAGTTAAATTAACCTAAAAAAAATTATATCAATAAATATTCAATGGCACATGTGAATGTGGCCAAATTAAAATTTTGAAGAATCAAGAATGTGTGGCGTATTCTTTCAATGCTCAATACCAGTTTGGGAAAAGTGATTTTGTGTATCCAGTGACAATGGGCCTTATTGAATTAATGAAAATACACTTGGCACTACAAGTGCACTAGGATAACATAGGAGACAGCACAAACCAAAAGCAAGCAAGAAAACACATTTCAGATTTGAGGTTCTTTTATTATTTTACTGGTTTTAAAAATTAAATATTCTGTGGCATTGCAATGGCCCCCCTACCGTTAAAATAAGTGACATATCTTTGCCGAACTTCACGGGCACTTTGGGGGGCCAAGCCAGTACGGCCAGTATCCAGGCCTGTCAGCGATTCCGGACCAAGTCCAGCCTCAGGCATTATTGTAGATAAATAATTTGTGGAGTTTTTATGTAAAAAATTGTGCAAAATGCAGCACGTAAGTACTACATGGTTCAGTTTGTATTCGGCTAGGTTAATAGCAGTCAGAAAAACACGGAACCGGCTGGCCATTATTCCAAACGCATTTTCCACAACTCTTCTTGCTCTGGCCAGCCGGTAGTTGAAAACCCTCCTCTCCGGGGTGAGGGTTCTTTGGGGGAATGGCCTCATGATGTGGTCGTCCAGAGCAAAAGCCTCATCAGCGATGAACACGAAGGGGAGTTCTTCCACATTCTCGGAATCAGGTGGCAATCCCAGTCCACCTGTCTGTATACGGCGGTAGAACTCCGTCTGGGCGAAGACTCCTCCATCCGACATCCGGCCATTCTTCCCCACGTCCACATACAGAAATTCATACTGTGCCGACACCACCGCCATTAACACAATACTGTGAAACCCCTTGTAGTTATAATAGTATGACCCCGAATGGGGTGGTGGCACAATGTGGACGTGCTTCCCATCTATCGCACCACCGCAGTTAGGAAAGTCCCAACGGGTGGCAAAATGGGATGCCACAGTCTGCCATTCCTGTGGCGATGAAGGAAACTGGGGAGGCAAAGCAGAAAAAACAAAAATAAGTACTTTTGCACATTAAACATTGTACATTACAACACAAACTTTCTTTCCCGCTTCTGCCTAGTCACAGGACACCGATCGTCTGCTCCCTGTCATTGGGAGCAGTGATCAGGGTCATGTCACTGCTAGCCCATCCCCCAGACAGTTGATAAACACTCACCCAGAACACACTTTAAACCATTCCTCAGCTCCCTTGTGCTTAATAACACCTTCACTGCATGTGACATTTTTACAGTAATCAATACAATTTTTTACAGCATTGATCACTGTATTAATGACAATGGTCACAAAAATGTATGGAAATTGGCCAATGTGTCCGCCATAATGTGGCAGTCACCAGAAAAAAAAAACAAACGGTTAGCACCGCCATTACTATTTTAAAAAATAGCAAGATTTTACAAATGCCAGCAAAATAGACCATATTTACGAAACGATAGAACTTTTGCACAAAACAATCAATAAACGCTTATTGTGATTCATTTTAACACATTTGTTTACTAAAAGAATACGTATCGGCATCAAATGATGTCCAAAAAAATCAGGGTGATATATTTTTGTGCCTATATTTCTTAGAGCGAAAAGTGAAAAATAATGCATATTTTGAAAAATGCATTTTGGGTTTGTTGGTGGTTAATCACCAAAAATAAAAAAGCAGAGGTGATCAAAGACAACCAAATACAAAATCTATTTGTGCTAATAAAATGAAGATAATTTACTAGGAGGAGCCATGTTACAAGGATGCACAATTGTCAATTCAAACAACGCACTGCCAAATCACCCAAAAAAGTGCTGAAGGTCAGGAAGGGGGAAAATCATTCCAGGGTTGAAGTGGGTTAAAAATACAATATATAACTCCACATTAATTTAAGGACACACAGACTAGTTGGAATTATATTAAGTGGGGGGGGGGATCCAGTTAAAGGACACACAGACCATTTGGGATACTATTAAGGGGGGGGGGGATTCAGTTAAGGGGACACAGACCATTTGGAATAATCTTTAAATGTTTGGTTTTAGGATAAAGCAATAGAATGGAGCTGACAAAAGACATTTTAAGTGACTAGACTAGGTGGATATGGGCCTACCATAGCATGTTGGTGAGGTTTAATGAAGGCAAATATGCAGGAAAGACAAAAAAGGAGCATTAAAAGATTACAGCATGCATGAGGACAAAGGGGACATTCACAGCATATTGCAATCATGGTAATTAGAGATTGAGGAAAGAAATACAAGGCATTAGCAAACATTAAAGACAATAAAATGTGATGTTAAATGATAAATCTTACCTTAATATAGTCCTCCTGCAGGACCTGTATGATGGCAGAACAGGTCTTTGGGATAATGATCCCCAGAGCCTGGGGGGAGATGCCTGTCGAGAACTTGAGGTCCTGAAGGCTTCTCCCTGTCGCCAAGTAGCGCAACGTGGCGACGAGCCTCTGCTCCGGAATGATGGCTTGCCGCATGCAGGTATCCTGCCTGCTGATATAAGGGGTCAGCAAAGCCAGCAGACGGTGAAAAACGGGGTCCGTCATCCGGAGATAATTCCTGAAATCATCAGGATTATTCTCCCGGATCTCACGAAGCAAAGGCATGTGCGAGAACTGGTCACGCTGGAGCAACCAATTCTTCGTCCATGAACTCCTCAACACCCCGTCCACGGACTGTTCTTGGGTTGAAGAATGAACTACAACACCAAGCGCAAGCAAAGCACGAACTCGACGACGAGTACGTACACGCAACATGGCTTCAAAACGGTCGGCTTGTCAGAACGAACTTAACAGAAGTCACTGAAGAACAGCAAGGCCTGTGAAGAGCGTGCTGAAAGTCAGCGAGCGCAGTTAGATCGCACTGCAAAATACAGAGACGAACTGACTACACGCACTAAAAAACAGATACAAACCTCACAAGCACAAACTGAAAAGCAGTGAAAAACTTTCTGAAAAATACGAGTCTGAAAAACGCGAATCGTCTCTCACCAAACTTCTACTAACACGAGATAAACACGAAATTAGGAGCCCAAAGGGTGGCGCACTTGGTATTGAACTTCCGTTTTATAGTCTCGTCGGACCTGGTGTACGTCACCGCGTACCAGACGGGCGGACTTTAGTGGGATCGTGTGTAGGCAAGTCCGTTTCCACGGAACTCTGTCGGAACTCCGGCGGAACTCCGGCGGAAACTCCTTCGGACTTAAGTCCGCTCGTGTGTACGGGGCTTAAGAGTACCTGAACTTCCTTTCCAACCCTCTGATCCTATTTTAAGAGACTGTTCATTGTCTACGTTTTTGCAAATAAAATCTATTTAAGTGGATCTGTCGCCAGACTCTCAAGTTAATGGGCCATCTACCACGGGACGCACCTAGACGTGAAGTGAGGAAAAAGAAGGTAAGCCCAATCTAACCAGCAGCTCCTTTGGGGGTTAGTGCTACATTTAAATACACTATACACATGCACACCCATTGTACCTGGCAGGATTATTTTTGTTATCAGTTTCTGTGTTACAGTTAGTAAAAGGAATAAGAACACTTGCACTACTTCTGAAAAGATTTGGCAGCTAAAATTCTGAAGTGCAAATATCTTCTTACTTTACACATGGTGCTAAAATCTCAGGAAGATTTCTGCTCTTCCCTCATGGAGCGTCTAATGCAAGCACCACCCAGCTGAGCCAGATAGAAAATTATCTGGTGAACAGTGATTGTGCCCTATCAGATTCACGCAGAAAGAACAATACATCCCTTGCCGGCAAAATGGAAGATCAGGTAAGTAAGCTTAGCACAATTTAAAACCGGCAAAGCAGTCTGACTTCGGGGGCGATTTGACAGACATCTGTGCGGGTGAATGTGGGCTAAAAGTGATTTTACTCTGCCCTAGACTAAAGAAGAAATTAACTCTTGCAGTGCAGTCATAGCCCCACTGCAAGGGATAATTATTAAGGTTTCCCAGAGTTGGGCTTTAGCCAGTTGCCAACCACCTGTCCACAATATACTGCGGGCAAGTGGCGGCTGTAGGCAAAGCGGCTCCCGCTGTCATTGTACACAGCGGAAGCCTGTCAGCAAGTCCTAGCCAATGATTCTTGGCCGAGACCTGCTAATCAGCTGTGTGCAATCACCGCCCAGAGCTCTGTTCTAGTAAACAACACAGAGCTCTGTACAGAGGGAGCGATGCTGATGCCGATATTTAGAAATCGCGGCGGCCAATGGCCGATATATAATGCCGTTTTTTGGGCCGATATGTTAGGCCGATTTATTTTTTATTTTTTTTCCCTTCATCTCATAAAATCGAACAGTTAGACACCTTTCCCACTGGGGCGTTTTTCAGGCACTTTTGGGCTAAAAATAGCACCTGTAAAGTGCCTGCAAAACAGCTCCCCTGCAGTCTCGGTGTGAAAGCCCGAGTGTTTTCACACTGAGGCGATGCGCTGGCAGGATGTTAAAAAAAGTCCTGCAAGCAGCATCATTGGAGTGGTGAATACCGTTCCTCCACCACTCCTGCCCATTGAAATGAATGGGCACTGCTGCCGAAGCGCCTGCAATGCGCATTTAACCCCTTCCTCGGCTACTAGTTGGGTTATAAGCACCCTGCTAGCAGCTGAATAGTGCAGCTTAAATGACGGTAAAGCGCCTCTAAAACTAGCAGCGTTTTTACCGTCAACGCCTGCCCACTCCTGTATGTAAGCAGCCTTAAGTAATAAGTGATACAGAAAATTTCTTACATTTAAACATTTATTAAACAAAACAAACCTCCAAAAAAACTATATATTAAATACACTCAAAACTTTTGGATGAAAAAAAAATGGGCTGACTTTAATGTTTTCATTTTTTTTTTTTTAAATCATTAGTGTATTTTTTCCAAGAAAATTGTGTTTGAAATACCGCTGCGCAAATACCATGTGACATAAAATATTGCAAAAACTGCTTTTTTTTTCCCTAGGGTCTCTGCTAAAAAATATATATATAATTTTTGGGGGTTCCAAGTGATTTTCTAGCAGAAAATACAGGATTTTTACTTGTAAGCAACAAGTGTCAGAAAAGATTTAGTCTTTAAATGGTTAAACTGAGAACTCCTACACACAGAGTTCAGCTCATTGATAAGTAGAAACATTGCATCTCTTTGGTCTTTTCTTAGCAGACTGCCCAGAGAGGAGAAACAAGTCGCTCCATGGAAGACCTAGGCAACTTGCATAGACTTCTATTACAGAAGTCATTTGCAAGTCTTGCTGAAGTTATAATTGGTCTTTTTTATCAGCACAATCGGCGTTGCCGATTAATTAAATAATGCCATATATCGGCCAGCCGGTATATCGGTCGACCTCTACTGGTAACATATGGTATGCGATGGCTTCAGAAGGAGGAAGGGATATCAGATGTTACATACTCCTTTTTTGCTATTCGACACCGTGCTAGCTTAACTGATAATTGCATGGTCATGCAACACTGTACCCATACAAAGTTTGTATATTTTTTACACACAAATAGAGCTATTTCAGCTTATTTTAAGATATTATATTAGTGCAGCCTTACCTCCCTGTCAGAAACCATGAAACAGACAGAGACAGAAGTACAATCAAATCACACTTGTTTATTAATAAAAATAAAAAGGTAAATAGAAAAAAGCGTAGTCAAGCATAGCCAGAGTCCTGTAGCCAGATCGGGTAGTCAGCCAGTCCAAAGTTCATTAACCAGATCGGTTAATCAGGCAGGCTGGAAGTCAGGGATCCAAGGAGAGCCACCGCAAGCAGGATAAGAAGCCAGGTGAGATGTCAGCAAGCCAGTCTTGAAACAAACAGCAGGAGATGGTTTCCTGTGATGTGACCAACGCGAAGGCAAATGAAAAAGTGAGCAGGAAGGCTTTAAATAGGCAGGTCAGACGAGCATCATCGGGAACAGTTGGTAACTGTGGAAAGAGAAGAGAGCTGGCAATTAGCCGACAGCTGAGCGGCCAGCCCAGAGGAAGGGCTAAGCCAGCCCTGACACTCGCATCTATTGGTGTATTATATTGGAATACTGTATACTTGCATTTCCCTTATTAAAGTAGAAGTGTCAGCTTGTTGTCGTCTCTAAGGTATACTATAGATGCTGCCTAAGCAAAGGCACTATGTCCAGACTTGAAAAAATCAAGAAAAAAAATGCGCTCTCATGTAGATCAAACATTAAGTTACATAAATACTTTAAACTATATAAAAGCAGCAGCTCTACTATGATATATTTTTCACAGTAAATGCTAATCTTCAATGTGCTAAGTTGTGCGGAAACATTCTACCTTACCAAAATGTGAGTATACACATATCACTTGTAAATTGCATTAAAAAAAACATAACAATAGAAGAAAAAATGAAAATGCAGTCCATGTATCAAAAAGTCCTCTTATTGAAAGGTCATATAGAAGCCACAGCATCAAAGCTGGTTCTCCACCAATAATATATTGGAAAATCTATGCAACAAATGCCACCACCTCAATGGTAAAAATACAAGCTTACCAGCTGTACATGACCAAAAGATCACAAAGAGCCCATTCAAACTGCATTGGAGTCACCACACTTTCCTTGACACAATCCCAAGATGGCCAGGTTCCTTATAAAGATGCTCTACACAGCACCATTCCAGGAGCATTCATGTGGGAACATGAAAACAAGCATTCCACATAGAGTAAAAAAAGCTTTTTATCAGATTTATCAAAATAGAAATGCACTTACACCCAAAAATGTAGATATTGCACAATTAATTTATCCTTTTGCTGGCAAACACTTCAAACCACCTGCACAATCTGGAATTGTAGGAATGTGATGACATCAGCATGCAGCTCCATCCTACGCATTTCGTCATAAATGACATCTTCCAGGGCACGGGCACCATGCTGCGTCATTATCTTATATACTAGAATGGCCACAACCAAGCCTCAATCTAATCTAAGTCCGGATTTGGATCACACTCCACCATATGACCAAGCCTCAGTTTGGATAGTTCCTCCAAACGTCACTAGTCATGCCAGACTCTGAATGAGGAAAAAAGGTAGTAGTTTGACACTTAAAGATGCAGAAATAAATCATGCGACATCTAGTGGAAAATAATTATACTAGCCAAGGATTATCAGTTCCATAACCATCTCAGCAGCTCAAAAGAGTAAAGGAATGGCCATTAAATACATATTTATATAAAACGGCCATTAAATACATAATTACATAAATTAACAAATATATATATATATATATATATATATATATATATATTAAAAAATACTGATAAAATAATACAAACAAATAACAAATACATAAAAAATGTGATCCCACCCAATCCATCTAAATAGTTAAAAATTGCATTTTTTTAATGTAATTTACATGTCATATGTGTATACTCACACTTGTGTAAGGCAGAATGTTTTAGCGCAGCTTAGGACATTGAAGACTATGTCCAGACTGCCAGGGTAAAACTGCCTGCATATTTCTCTCAGTATAGGGTTCCTTTGACTAAGCATCTGGAGTAGTGTTTGAGCATCCAATTCCACTAAAATAATCTACCCATACGTGCCTACTCTGTCACCAAATAAAGCACTGCTGATTTCCGATCTCTTGCGCTAATTAGGCAATTAAGCACAGATGTGACAACATCTGCCTTCCCTTGTCTATTGCAAGAAAGATTTAGCGCACATTTAACCATGTTTAGTCACTCTCATCACACTAATAGCTGTGGGGATTATATTAAAAACCCTGCCCAGTGACACCAAGAAGAATTTGTATAAGTGTACAATTTTATCTCACAATGCACAAATTCTGTTTTAGTTCAATATCTGTTATAGCCAGATAAATTCCATTTGTGCTGCTTATTATAATAATGCATTATTGTTATTTTTAAATTGTTGTATAACTTTGGATGCTAGCTTAAAAAAACCTAATGATTTCTGAAACCTGAGTCCTAGGTCCCTGTCACTTCTGAATTCATTTAGATGTCAATTGTTAAAATGACAAAAAAATAAAACAAGATTGTTGCCTCTCTTCAGCTACAGATTACTTTTTTTTTTTAATTCTTTATTTATAAGATTTTCCAAAATTTACAAAAAGCCACAATTCATATATAAACCATTTCGCATAATAAATACAACATCATTTCTTATACAGGTTATCTTCCTTTTCCCTCCCCCCCCCCCCTTCCCACCCCTCTCTCACTCGATCCTACTCCATGGGACTCCTTTTGACTAGCATTCCACCATCTTCAAATAACTTTCAGTTTTACCAAACAATACCCAAAGACGCCATTTATTCTGGTACCTTTCCTCCAAGTTATCCAGTTTGTACATTGACTCTTCTATGATTCGAATCTTTTCTAGTCTATCTGCCCACTCCCTCATTGAGGGAGGGTCAGATCTTTTCCATCTAAGCGGTATCAATGATTTAGCAGCATTTAATAAAGAGGGTATCAAGGAATACCCATACTCCTTCTCTCCTTTTTCTATATCATGAAACAAACATACCCATGGATCCCTCCTAATCCTTTCCCCTGTTATTTCAAAAATAGTTTCTATTACTTTATCCCAAAATATCTGTATCTTAGGGCACAACCACCATATGTGGGCAAAAGACCCCTCCCCCATGCAGCCTCTCCAGCATAGCCGGGGGGTCGCACTACATATTTTATTTCCTTGTTGTGGGGTTATGTACCATCTTGTTAAAAGTTTATATGACATCTCTCGTGTTTGCGAATCTACGGTAACCGAATAGGTTCGTCTAATTATCCTATTTCTATGGCCATCGTTACCTAAGGACCCGATTTCGCTTTCCCATTTTTCTAGATAGGGGGGGTTATTTTGCTCTATTCTTTCTATTAGAATTTTATAAAATTTTGAGATTCTTTTTTGAAGGCACTGACGGTTCACTAATAGCTTCTCCAACGGTCTAAGTTGTTCCATACCCCGTAGTGGCTGTGGTAAAGACTGAATGAAATAATATAATTGAAAATATCTCCATTTGTCTAATGGTTTATGTCCCCATTTCCCTATAATTTCTTCGTATGTGCACATCCTATTACCTTCCATCACCTCCTGTACTTTAATGTTATCTTTCTTAACCCAACTACTATAATATAAATATTCCTCTTGACCTGGGATAAAAAATTTAGTATCCAGTAGTGGCATTAATGGTGAGTTGTGTTCCCAGTTGTGTCGCTTGTTTATTGTGTCCCATATCTGAAATAAATTTTTTGTGAGTGTGCTTGTGTTAGGGCCTAATTCTCTGTGTTTTGCAGGTATCCATACTATTTCCCCTAATTCCCTTCTACTTAACTTAATTTCTAATTCAGCCCAGTCCTTACCCTTTTTATTATAAATCCAGTCCGGTATTCGAGAGATTGCTATGGCCTCATAATACTTTTGGAGATCCGGCATTGCCAGCCCTCCCCTTTCTTTACTTCTAATCAGGGTATTCCGAGCCACCCTCGCCGCTTTTTTTTTCCATATAAATCTATTAATCAAAATTTTTAATTTATTTAGATAAACCTGTGGTAACACTATTGGGATCATTTGGCATGTATAGGTGAAAATTGGTAAAATAAACATTTTAACTACGTTTATTCTACCTGTCCATGATAGAGCTTTATATTGACATCTTTCCAAATGTTGTTTAATTTTATTTAATAAGGGTATGTAATTGGCCTCGAACAGATCACTCACCTCTGCTGTCAGCCTTATTCCCAAATAGACCAATTCCCTCCCACACCATCTGAAGGGGAATTTAGACTGAAGGCGGCTCTGCTCTGTTATTGAAATATTCAAATTCAAAATTTCGGATTTAGATATATTAACCTTAAAGTTAGAGACCTTCCCATAATTTGATAGTTCTTCCATTATTGCTGGTATGGAAGACCCGGGGTTGGAAATGTAGAGCAAAAGGTCGTCGGCAAACGCCGCGACCTTGAACTCCCTCTCAGCGGCCCATATCCCATGAATGTTTGGATTCATCCTGATGGCCCTCAACAGGGGTTCAAGCGACAATATAAATAATAATGGGGATAACGGGCAGCCCTGTCTTGTCCCATTGAACAACTCGAGGGGGCAGGACAGGGCCCCATTTATTCTTATTCTAGCTTTAGGGTGGGTGTAAAGGGCATCTACCCAACCCCTCATACGGTCCCCCACTCCATACCTTTCCAGGACTTCAAACAAGAACCTCCACCCCACTCGGTCAAATGCCTTTTCCGCATCTATTGACATGAGTACCGCAGGGGTACCCCGTCTTACCGCTTCTTGGCATAGCATAATGGTCTTTAGTGTGTTATCCCGACCCTCTCTCCCCTCGATAAATCCAACCTGGTCCTGCAATATCCATTCTGGCACATGTGGTCCCAATCTCTCTGCAATAATTTTTGCAAACAATTTAATATCTGAATTTAATAAAGAAATTGGCCTATAGCTTTCTACTGCCGCCGGGTCCTTTCCCTCTTTTAAGATCAGGACCACATGTGTCCGAAGTGTTTCTTCGCGAAATTCTTCACCCTTCCCCACTGCATTAAAATAGTCGCATAATTTTGGGACTAGCTGTTTTTGGAATTGTTTGTAGTATGAGATCGGGAAACCATCGGGCCCCGGGCACCCTCCTTTAGCTGTATTTTTGATCGCCCTCTCAACCTCCGCCCTTGTTATTGGGGCTTCTAATGCTTCCATTTCTAATTGCTTGGCCCTGGGGATATCTAACCGATTTAAGTATTCCTTTATTCCCTCCTCTACTTGATTCTCAACCTTATCCTGTTGCCCGATATTATACAGGCCCTGATAATATGTGAAGAATGTGTTAACAATATCATCTGGCATATTTTGTAAGTCCCCCGCAGCATTTCTTACTTTTGGGATGAAAGTTCTATTTTTTTTTTTCCTTCACCCTCCTAGCCAGCCATTTACCTGATTTATTCCCCCATTGGTACCTTTCTCTTCCCAGAATATGATAGATCGATCTCCTATTCTGCTCTAAGCAATCCTCTAACTCACGTTTTTTTGTTATTAAGTCTTGGGTGTCCCGAAGCCCCCATGGTCTCCCCAACTGTTCCAATCTCTGAATTTCCTCGTATAATAGGGATTTCTTCTTCTCCCTCTCTCTCTTTTTCCCTGCACCAATCCCTATTAATACGCCTCTTATGACTGCCTTGTGCGCTTCCCATAATACAGGGCTAGATGTTTCCGGTATATCATTCAGACTAAAAAATTGTATAATCTCCTGCTCAATCCTTTCTGCTGTATCTTTATCCTGTAGTAGAGATTCATTCAGTCTCCAATTCAACCTCGGTCCATGGTCCCCCCCACTGGATCAACACAGGAGCGTGATCTGAAACAGTTCTTATCTTTATTTCAGCCTTCTTAAGTGCCCTTAAAAATGAATGCTCCAGGAAAATATAATCTATTCGGGAAAAGGAACCATGGACCGAGGAGAAACATGTATAATCCCTATCTTTAGGGTGCAGTGTTCTCCAAGTATCATGTAATTGGTATGCAGTTAACGCCCTTAAAAACATCCTCTGTTTATGTTCGGATATCCTAGGCCCCGCCCCTGTGGTATCTATTTTAGGGTTCATACTCCAATTGAAATCACCTGCCAGGATTAATTTCCCTTCTTTAAAGTCTTCTATTTTATTCAAAACTTTCTTCAAGAATCTACCCGTATTCTTGTTTGGGGCATAAATATTAACAATTGTACATTTAAAATTAAACAGCATACCTTTTAAGCACAGGTAACGACCCTCCGGATCCACCAGTCGCTCATCTAGGTTGAATCTTGTTGTTCTACTGAACCCTATTGCAACCCCTCTCGAAAAGGGGGATGGGGAATCCCCATAGAACCACACCGGGTAATTGGCCGAATTCAGTCTAACCCCAGAAGTGCATGTTATATGCGTCTCCTGCAAACACACTATATTTGCATCCATATATTGCAGTTCGTCATTTACCCGGAATCTTTTCCTTTTTGAGTTTAAACCCCTTACGTTATACGTAACAACATTAAGGACTACCATACCTCTCTACAGGGGTAATTCCCCTCCCTATTTTTTTCCCTTTCTTCTTTCCTTTTTCTTTTCCTTTTTAAGCGTCTAGTGGATCCAGTGGTGCCTGTCCCCGCTAGTCCCATGGGAGGACCGAGTGAGAGCCCCAAAAAGCAACCAAAAACCACCCCCCTCCCTCTCCCTCCCTCCCCCCATCTCCCCTCCCTACTCCCCCTTTGTCCTATAACGGAACGTCTCATGAGACTGGGTAGGACACCCCCCTTCCCGTTAAGCCTATGGCATTGGTGGGCCGCTGTTTGTGTTCGCCTCACCCCCATAGTATCCCTAGAGCTTGAACCCTTATCCGCCCAAGACTCCCCTCGCCTTCCCTCCCTCCCTCCCCCCAACTCCCCCCCCCGCACCCCTCAACTCTCAGTGCGAATTCATCAGTTCAGCTCAATTCCAGTAATCTACTTTCGACTCCACCTGTTCGGTCGGCCCTGCCCTTTCCTCCCCCGGGTACTATTCCCTTCAGCCCCTAATACATCTTCACTACCCCATTCTATCTGAGGGGCGGGGTCTATACCTAACTGTTCACAAAATTCTGGGAGGTCTTCAGGGTAGCGCAGAACTGCAGATCGTCCCTCTTTCTTCCCTATGAGGCATGCAGGAAATCCCCATTGATATGGGATGTCCGCCGCTCTCAGTAGTTCAGTGAGTGGTTTTAAGCATCTCCTCCTTCCCAATGTCTCACCCGCTAAATCAGGGTAAATCTGCAGTTCCGTGCCCTCATGGACCACCCCAGACTGTATTCTCCCTCTTCTCATTACCTGCATTTTTTCTACTACATTATGAAATCTCACTATAACGTCTCGAGGTGCTTCTGTTCTAATCCCCCGGGGTCGAGTCATTCTATGTATTCTATCAATTTTCAAAGGGGCTGTGACTTCCTTGTCCAATAAAGGGTTAAAAATCTGTTGAGCTATCTCTCCCAGGGCGGACCCACCATATGTCTCGGGGAGACCTTTTATCCGTATATTCTTCCTCCTACTTCTATTTTCTTGGTCCTCCAGCTTATATCTAATTGTTCTATTTGATTTCCGGAGGGCTGTTATCTGCTCTAGGATTCCCTCCATCTTACTCTCTTGAGTCTCGACTCTGTTTTCTAACTCCTCAACTCTCCCCAATACCAAACCTATATCGCTTCTTATTGTTGCGATATCTGCCCTTAGGGAGATCTCCATTCTCGAGAACATCTCAGAGAGCATCTCCCTGATTTGTGGGGGTTGGGGGGTTTCTTTATGGCTATCCGGAACCATTTCTTCTGTCTCCCTATTAACCACCTCCCCCTCTCCCCAGGGATTATTCTGGTCTACTTCTACATTCTGTAGATTTACCCCGCTTTTTTTTTTAAGCTCACTTGACTTTATGGTGGGATTTTTTACCCCCCTTCCCTCTTCCCCCTTCTGTCTACTTGGGCCCGAGCGAATAGATTTTTCTGTTCTGGGGCTATCGGTCCCTTCATCCTCTCTTATACTAGAATTTGCAGCCAAATATTTTTGAATCCCGACCGGGCTTGTAGCCGGGGTGACTGTCTTGTTAACTTTACTTGTCTTTCCCCTCATTTTGACAGGACTGAAAACCCTCCTCCCTTTATCTAACGCTCACCAGGTATTCCTTTTTACTATCAGCCCCCTCTCTTTTCCTTCCTTCCTGCTCTTCCCTCCTACCTCCAACCTAATCTAGTATACCTGCGTCCGAACCACTGAAAATCTCCCAGAGACCTAGAACCACCCACAATGAAATACAATTAGATCAAGGATATCAACAACAACGGCTAGCTTACTCTCAGAAAAGAAAAAAAAAAAAAATAAGAAGGGGAGGGGGGGGATGGGACCTAATTCAGCTGCTTTCCGCGCCGTGGATAGATCCTCTATCAAAGTCCATGCCGTCTAACTCAACGGTATACCTAAAATGTGATAGGCTAAGCAGCGAGAAGTTGTTGATAATAATATTATTGCAGCTGTTGAACTGAGTTCATCTTACTTTGATAACAACTTTTCCCACCCAGAGATCAAAAATAAAACAAAAAAACAAAAATATATCCAGTCCTTCAGCTGTTAAATGGAGACAATCAAAACAGTCACACAGCCAGAAAAGGTTTTAAGTAGGTTTTTCCTGCAAAAAGAAACTCTTGCGTCGGATAACAAAACATCGGGATGCATCCAACCTCATTATACCTATCAGCTACAGATTACTTTGATGGTATCTGAAAATTAAACAAGATCCTTCAATGGTGCTGCATTGTAAATTGTACTACAGCCACACTTAGGTCTTCTACTTGTTGGCTTACAGCCATCATCTGCTAGTGAAGATCCACTGTTATTTACAGCTATTGAGAATTCACAAGTAACACTTGAAATGTACCAAATAACTTCCTATCATGTTTCACATACATTGTCTTTTTGTTTACCCTTTTCTCCCCGTAGCTAGGGGATATTCTATGTAGTTAGTCCCCTTAATCTTCATGATTATGCATTCATTTACCACATGTACTGTACATCTGGTGTTCATCTCTTATGATCTGCACAAGTTTTTGAATGAAAGCTTTCTATGATTTGCAAGATGCCATTTGGATCGAGTCACTGTCTGCCAAGCTACTGAGACTGCAAATTAAGCCATCTCACCACAACTAGATCACTTATGGAGATCACACATTCAGTGCTTAGATTGCAGAAGCAGAACTGTCAAAATAAATTTAGATCCAGTCAAAAAAGAATTTAACTTCAAAAATAATAATAATAATAATAATAATAAATAAAAATTTATCTCCAGTCAAAAATCTATAAGTTAAAGGATAAGTTCACCTTTTGTAACATGTTACATTTCACCCATATTTAAGGTTTTACATGTAACATGTAAACTGCTCTCCCTGCTCCACCGTTCTAATAGGGGATCCCCCCCCCCCCCTTCTAGCTGTCACAATCTGCAACAAACGCAGCTGCGCGAGGCTCCGCCCACCCAGATGTGTCGTCCATTCACAGTGTTCTGTGATTGGGAAAACTACAAGGTCCCACAGCCTTTGTGGCTGTCAATATGTAGTTCTCAATGTAGTGCCGAATAGCGCTGTGGTAGTTCATTTGTGCTACAAAAGTAACACAAAAAAAGTTACAATTGTCCCTGATCCTCTCCTCCAGGAATCTTGTTGCAAATTACATTTTATTGAATATCAACAAAGCAGCTGTGTAACCTGGGTGGTGTCATTCCCTAAATATGGTCATGACCAGCATTCAACCATCGAGCTGTCATTTGTGGAGAGAGAACGATGGGAGAAGATGATCGTGCACAGGTCTTAATGTTTGTGTTGGCAAGTCATCAGGGCATTGCTTATCATGGATCTACATTGTCACCACAGTTTGCTTGCATGTAAAGTTGAAGAAAAATATGAACTAAGTTTTGTAAAATAAAAAAAGGAAATAATTTATTGAATATTGTTATAACAGGGAATAACCTCATAAACTTACAGTAATAAAATATTTTTTGCTCTAGTGCAGGGGTCATCAACCCCCAGGCCACGGCCCACTACCGGGCCGTGGCTCTTCTGCAGCCGGGCCGCGGGTGCGGACGGGTGGCATGAGAGAGCCCGGCGGCCAGCTGTAGAATGTGAAGTTCCTCGGAGTGGATGAACAATGTCGGGGATGGTGAGAGTGAAGCGCGCATTCCATTGCTCAGTGTGGTCACGTGCTCTCCCTCACCTCCTGTACACAGCAGTTAGTGTTGTCTATTGCTGAGCGCTGTGTTTGTTATGCACAGTGGACCCTCCCTTTGTCTATCACACGGACACTCTCCGTACGATGTGAATGAACGTGCCCCCTCCTCACTGGCCTCACTCCGTCTTTCTGTCATAGGGGAAGGTGCAGCACACCATCACCTCCAGGACAGCCCACAGTAGCAGGGAAGCCACTGGTGTCCCTTGGTAACGGGGCTGAGGGTGGCTAGAGCTGAGAGGAGACCAGTGCACACTTCTTCCGGGAGAGCAGGGAGCCGCCCCCTCCCCTCTGATCCCTCCATATACTTACCTGCTGCTAATCCTCAGCCCTCATCACTGAACACTCACCAACATGACTGAGCTCTGGAGGAGAGGTGCGGGGGGGGGGGGGGCGAGTATGACAACACTACCAGTGACAGGGTCAGTGTGAGTGGGGACTGACTGGGAGTGGGGTCACCTGTGTGCATGGAGTGTGCAGGGCCTAGTGGGGGCACTAATTTCATCTGTGGGGGGGGCTACCTTCATCTGTGGGGGGGGCTACCTTCATCTGTGGGGGGGGCTACCTTCATCTGTGAGGGGGCTACCTTCATCTGTGGGGGGGCTACCTTCATCTGTGGCGACTTTACTACATCTGGATGGACTGGTGTCTTTATTCAACATTACTATGTAACTATGGTGGCACGCGACATGGCAAGTGACACGCTCAGG